>NC_089724.1:25715434-26064434 GCF_035083965.1 Branchiostoma lanceolatum
CTATACATAGTGATGTTCCTAGGGCGGAACTTTGAACACCTAAGGCGTCGTCACCTGCATGGATAAAATTTTGCGGTCTTCACTTTTCAAATCTATATCAAGTGCCCTTCAACTGAAAGTAAAGTAAAAAAATTCTTGGTCGAACATAGATTTTTTAATGTGACCATAGGATATAATGCATAGCAATGCCATAGGCAATGACCTAGGCGGAACTTTGAACACCTAAGGCGTCGTCACCTTGCATGATAAAATTTTGCGGTCTTCACTTTTCAAATCTATATCAAGTGCCCTATCAACTGAAAGTAAAGTAAAAAAATTCTTGGTCGAACATAGATTTTGTTAATGTGACCATAGGATATAATGCATAGGCAATGCCAAGGCAATACCTAGGCGGAACTTTGAACACCTAAGGCGTCGTCACCTTGCCTGATAAAATTTTGCGGTCTTCACTTTTCAAATCTATATCAAGTGCCCTATCAACTGAAAGTAAAGTAAAAAAATTCTTGGTCGAACATAGATTTTGTTAATGTGACCATAGGCTATAATGCATAGGCAATGCCAAGGCAATACCTAGGCGGAACTTTGAACACCTAAGGCGTCGTCACCTTGCATGATAAAATTTTGCGGTCTTCACTTTTCAAATCTATATCAAGTGCCCTATCAACTGAAAGTAAAGTAAAAAAATTCTTGGTCGAACATAGATTTTGTTAATGTGACCATAGGCTATAATGCATAGGCAATGCCTAGGCAATACCTAGGCGGAACTTTGAACACCTAAGGCGTCGTCACCTTGCATGATAAAATTTTGCGGTCTTCACTTTTCAAATCTATATCAAGTGCCCTATCAACTGAAAGTAAAGTAAAAAAATTATTGGTCGAACATAGATTTTGTTAATGTGACCATAGGCTATAATGCATAGGCAATGCCTAGGCAATACCTAGGCGGAACTTTGAACACCTAAGGCGTCGTCACCTTGCATGATAAAATTTTGCGGTCTTCACTTTTCAAATCTATATCAAGTGCCCTATCAACTGAAAGTAAAGTAAAAAAATTCTTGGTCGAACATAGATTTTGTTAATGTGACCATAGGCTATAATGCATAGGCAATGCCTAGGCAATACCTAGGCGGAACTTTGAACACCTAAGGCGTCGTCACCTTGCATGATAAAATTTTGCGGTCTTCACTTTTCAAATCTATATCAAGTGCCCTATCAACTGAAAGTAAAGTAAAAAAATTCTTGGTCGAACATAGATTTTGTTAATGTGACCATAGGCTATAATGCATAGGCAATGCCTAGGCAATACCTAGGCGGAACTTTGAACACCTAAGGCGTCGTCACCTTGCATGATAAAATTTTGCGGTCTTCACTTTTCAAATCTATATCAAGTGCCCTATCAACTGAAAGTAAAGTAAAAAAATTCTTGGTCGAACATAGATTTTGTTAATGTGACCATAGGCTATAATGCATAGGCAATGCCTAGGCAATACCTAGGCGGAACTTTGAACACCTAAGGCGTCGTCACCTTGCATGATAAAATTTTGCGGTCTTCACTTTTCAAATCTATATCAAGTGCCCTATCAACTGAAAGTAAAGTAAAAAAATTCTTGGTCGAACATAGATTTTGTTAATGTGACCATAGGCTATAATGCATAGGCAATGCCTAGGCAATACCTAGGCGGAACTTTGAACACCTAAGGCGTCGTCACCTTGCATGATAAAATTTTGCGGTCTTCACTTTTCAAATCTATATCAAGTGCCCTATCAACTGAAAGTAAAGTAAAAAAATTCTTGGTCGAACATAGATTTTGTTAATGTGACCATAGGCTATAATGCATAGGCAATGCCTAGGCAATACCTAGGCGGAACTTTGAACACCTAAGGCGTCGTCACCTTGCATGATAAAATTTTGCGGTCTTCACTTTTCAAATCTATATCAAGTGCCCTATCAACTGAAAGTAAAGTAAAAAAATTCTTGGTCGAACATAGATTTTGTTAATGTGACCATAGGCTATAATGCATAGGCAATGCCTAGGCAATACCTAGGCGGAACTTTGAACACCTAAGGCGTCGTCACCTTGCATGATAAAATTTTGCGGTCTTCACTTTTCAAATCTATATCAAGTGCCCTATCAACTGAAAGTAAAGTAAAAAAATTCTTGGTCGAACATAGATTTTGTTAATGTGACCATAGGCTATAATGCATAGGCAATGCCTAGGCAATACCTAGGCGGAACTTTGAACACCTAAGGCGTCGTCACCTTGCATGATAAAATTTTGCGGTCTTCACTTTTCAAATCTATATCAAGTGCCCTATCAACTGAAAGTAAAGTAAAAAAATTCTTGGTCGAACATAGATTTTGTTAATGTGACCATAGGCTATAATGCATAGGCAATGCCTAGGCAATACCTAGGCGGAACTTTGAACACCTAAGGCGTCGTCACCTTGCATGATAAAATTTTGCGGTCTTCACTTTTCAAATCTATATCAAGTGCCCTATCAACTGAAAGTAAAGTAAAAAAATTCTTGGTCGAACATAGATTTTGTTAATGTGACCATAGGCTATAATGCATAGGCAATGCCTAGGCAATACCTAGGCGGAACTTTGAACACCTAAGGCGTCGTCACCTTGCATGATAAAATTTTGCGGTCTTCACTTTTCAAATCTATATCAAGTGCCCTATCAACTGAAAGTAAAGTAAAAAAATTCTTGGTCGAACATAGATTTTGTTAATGTGACCATAGGCTATAATGCATAGGCAATGCCTAGGCAATACCTAGGCGGAACTTTGAACACCTAAGGCGTCGTCACCTTGCATGATAAAATTTTGCGGTCTTCACTTTTCAAATCTATATCAAGTGCCCTATCAACTGAAAGTAAAGTAAAAAAATTCTTGGTCGAACATAGATTTTGTTAATGTGACCATAGGCTATAATGCATAGGCAATGCCTAGGCAATACCTAGGCGGAACTTTGAACACCTAAGGCGTCGTCACCTTGCATGATAAAATTTTGCGGTCTTCACTTTTCAAATCTATATCAAGTGCCCTATCAACTGAAAGTAAAGTAAAAAAATTCTTGGTCGAACATAGATTTTGTTAATGTGACCATAGGCTATAATGCATAGGCAATGCCTAGGCAATACCTAGGCGGAACTTTGAACACCTAAGGCGTCGTCACCTTGCATGATAAAATTTTGCGGTCTTCACTTTTCAAATCTATATCAAGTGCCCTATCAACTGAAAGTAAAGTAAAAAAATTCTTGGTCGAACATAGATTTTGTTAATGTGACCATAGGCTATAATGCATAGGCAATGCCTAGGCAATACCTAGGCGGAACTTTGAACACCTAAGGCGTCGTCACCTTGCATGATAAAATTTTGCGGTCTTCACTTTTCAAATCTATATCAAGTGCCCTATCAACTGAAAGTAAAGTAAAAAAATTCTTGGTCGAACATAGATTTTGTTAATGTGACCATAGGCTATAATGCATAGGCAATGCCTAGGCAATACCTAGGCGGAACTTTGAACACCTAAGGCGTCGTCACCTTGCCTGATAAAATTTTGCGGTCTTCACTTTTCAAATCTATATCAAGTGCCCTATCAACTGAAAGTAAAGTAAAAAAATTCTTGGTCGAACATAGATTTTGTTAATGTGACCATAGGCTATAATGCATAGGCAATGCCTAGGCAATACCTAGGCGGAACTTTGAACACCTAAGGCGTCGTCACCTTGCATGATAAAATTTTGCGGTCTTCACTTTTCAAATCTATATCAAGTGCCCTATCAACTGAAAGTAAAGTAAAAAAATTCTTGGTCGAACATAGATTTTGTTAATGTGACCATAGGATATTATGCATAGGCAATGCCAAGGCAATACCTAGGCGGAACTTTGAACACCTAAGGCGTCGTCACCTTGCCTGATAAAATTTTGCGGTCTTCACTTTTCAAATCTATATCAAGTGCCCTATCAACTGAAAGTAAAGTAAAAAAATTCTTGGTCGAACATAGATTTTGTTAATGTGACCATAGGCTATAATGCATAGGCAATGCCTAGGCAATACCTAGGCGGAACTTTGAACACCTAAGGCGTCGTCACCTTGCATGATAAAATTTTGCGGTCTTCACTTTTCAAATCTATATCAAGTGCCCTATCAACTGAAAGTAAAGTAAAAAAATTCTTGGTCGAACATAGATTTTGTTAATGTGACCATAGGCTATAATGCAAAGGCAATGCCTAGGCAATACCTAGGCGGAACTTTGAACACCTAAGGCGTCGTCACCTTGCATGATAAAATTTTGCGGTCTTCACTTTTCAAATCTATATCAAGTGCCCTATCAACTGAAAGTAAAGTAAAAAAATTCTTGGTCGAACATAGATTTTGTTAATGTGACCATAGGCTATAATGCATAGGCAATGCCTAGGCAATACCTAGGCGGAACTTTGAACACCTAAGGCGTCGTCACCTTGCCTGATAAAATTTTGCGGTCTTCACTTTTCAAATCTATATCAAGTGCCCTATCAACTGAAAGTAAAGTAAAAAAATTCTTGGTCGAACATAGATTTTGTTAATGTGACCATAGGCTATAATGCATAGGCAATGCCTAGGCAATACCTAGGCGGAACTTTGAACACCTAAGGCGTCGTCACCTTGCATGATAAAATTTTGCGGTCTTCACTTTTCAAATCTATATCAAGTGCCCTATCAACTGAAAGTAAAGTAAAAAAATTCTTGGTCGAACATAGATTTTGTTAATGTGACCATAGGATATAATGCATAGGCAATGCCAAGGCAATACCTAGGCGGAACTTTGAACACCTAAGGCGTCGTCACCTTGCCTGATAAAATTTTGCGGTCTTCACTTTTCAAATCTATATCAAGTGCCCTATCAACTGAAAGTAAAGTAAAAAAATTCTTGGTCGAACATAGATTTTGTTAATGTGACCATAGGCTATAATGCATAGGCAATGCCTAGGCAATACCTAGGCGGAACTTTGAACACCTAAGGCGTCGTCACCTTGCATGATAAAATTTTGCGGTCTTCACTTTTCAAATCTATATCAAGTGCCCTATCAACTGAAAGTAAAGTAAAAAAATTCTTGGTCGAACATAGATTTTGTTAATGTGACCATAGGCTATAATGCATAGGCAATGCCTAGGCAATACCTAGGCGGAACTTTGAACACCTAAGGCGTCGTCACCTTGCATGATAAAATTTTGCGGTCTTCACTTTTCAAATCTATATCAAGTGCCCTATCAACTGAAAGTAAAGTAAAAAAATTCTTGGTCGAACATAGATTTTGTTAATGTGACCATAGGCTATAATGCATAGGCAATGCCTAGGCAATACCTAGGCGGAACTTTGAACACCTAAGGCGTCGTCACCTTGCATGATAAAATTTTGCGGTCTTCACTTTTCAAATCTATATCAAGTGCCCTATCAACTGAAAGTAAAGTAAAAAAATTCTTGGTCGAACATAGATTTTGTTAATGTGACCATAGGCTATAATGCATAGGCAATGCCTAGGCAATACCTAGGCGGAACTTTGAACACCTAAGGCGTCGTCACCTTGCATGATAAAATTTTGCGGTCTTCACTTTTCAAATCTATATCAAGTGCCCTATCAACTGAAAGTAAAGTAAAAAAATTCTTGGTCGAACATAGATTTTGTTAATGTGACCATAGGCTATAATGCATAGGCAATGCCTAGGCAATACCTAGGCGGAACTTTGAACACCTAAGGCGTCGTCACCTTGCATGATAAAATTTTGCGGTCTTCACTTTTCAAATCTATATCAAGTGCCCTATCAACTGAAAGTAAAGTAAAAAAATTCTTGGTCGAACATAGATTTTGTTAATGTGACCATAGGCTATAATGCATAGGCAATGCCTAGGCAATACCTAGGCGGAACTTTGAACACCTAAGGCGTCGTCACCTTGCATGATAAAATTTTGCGGTCTTCACTTTTCAAATCTATATCAAGTGCCCTATCAACTGAAAGTAAAGTAAAAAAATTCTTGGTCGAACATAGATTTTGTTAATGTGACCATAGGCTATAATGCATAGGCAATGCCTAGGCAATACCTAGGCGGAACTTTGAACACCTAAGGCGTCGTCACCTTGCATGATAAAATTTTGCGGTCTTCACTTTTCAAATCTATATCAAGTGCCCTATCAACTGAAAGTAAAGTAAAAAAATTCTTGGTCGAACATAGATTTTGTTAATGTGACCATAGGCTATAATGCATAGGCAATGCCTAGGCAATACCTAGGCGGAACTTTGAACACCTAAGGCGTCGTCACCTTGCATGATAAAATTTTGCGGTCTTCACTTTTCAAATCTATATCAAGTGCCCTATCAACTGAAAGTAAAGTAAAAAAATTCTTGGTCGAACATAGATTTTGTTAATGTGACCATAGGCTATAATGCATAGGCAATGCCTAGGCAATACCTAGGCGGAACTTTGAACACCTAAGGCGTCGTCACCTTGCCTGATAAAATTTTGCGGTCTTCACTTTTCAAATCTATATCAAGTGCCCTATCAACTGAAAGTAAAGTAAAAAAATTCTTGGTCGAACATAGATTTTGTTAATATGACCATAGGCTATAATGCATAGGCAATGCCTAGGCAATACCTAGGCGGAACTTTGAACACCTAAGGCGTCGTCACCTTGCATGATAAAATTTTGCGGTCTTCACTTTTCAAATCTATATCAAGTGCCCTATCAACTGAAAGTAAAGTAAAAAAATTCTTGGTCGAACATAGATTTTGTTAATGTGACCATAGGATATAATGCATAGGCAATGCCAAGGCAATACCTAGGCGGAACTTTGAACACCTAAGGCGTCGTCACCTTGCATGATAAAATTTTGCGGTCTTCACTTTTCAAATCTATATCAAGTGCCCTATCAACTGAAAGTAAAGTAAAAAAATTCTTGGTCGAACATAGATTTTGTTAATGTGACCATAGGCTATAATGCATAGGCAATGCCTAGGCAATACCTAGGCGGAACTTTGAACACCTAAGGCGTCGTCACCTTGCATGATAAAATTTTGCGGTCTTCACTTTTCAAATCTATATCAAGTGCCCTATCAACTGAAAGTAAAGTAAAAAAATTCTTGGTCGAACATAGATTTTGTTAATGTGACCATAGGCTATAATGCATAGGCAATGCCTAGGCAATACCTAGGCGGAACTTTGAACACCTAAGGTTCCGGGTCGGAGTTCAATTGTGACCGGGGGTTGGGTCATGACCCGGTAATCTGCCGGAAGTGCGTGGTCGTCACCCTGATTTCTGCCCGAGATTGCTTGGTGATGGTTTTAGCTGTGTATGAATATTTTGAATCTTCTGAAAAGCCCGTGAGTTGTAGTATTTTTGGGCGCGGTGCAGTTGGTTCGCTATCGAAGCCTTTTTTGTATTATTCCGCGGGAACGGTGATGCGGTTTTCTCGCCTGATGACCCAAATAGCATCGTTTTTAATGCATTTTCACCGAATTTGCGTCATCGGAGATTGCGAAAAAGTTATCACATGACTTTTTTTATTTTTTTCATTTTTCAGAGACACCATTTACTAAGCTTTCTCAGCATATATGCCGTGACCCCAGGAAAACTCGTTTTTTCCGAGCAGGTTCGATCAAAAAAGTGTAAAAAAATGATAATTTTCGGATGCCAAATTTACATTTTACTATGGTTTCTACCCAAAATAAAGGGACAACGGACAATACCGATAAATACATCGGAAAACAGCAAAAAACCGCTTTTCGACCATGTGATTACATTTTCCGTCCTACTTTTCTCGGCGGAATCGTAGCCCGTCGACCTGAGGGTGTCGGCCTACATACGAAATCGCAAAAAAACTCCGGTCCGAGACCCTAAGGCGTCGTCACCTTGCATGATAAATCCATAGAGCCCATAGGGAGACAGAGAGGGAAACAGCAGTTTTTAGTGCCCCTTGTCTATAAATCCTAGCTTCATTTCTTTCTTGGGTATATAATCTGCATTCTACCAGAAAATGACATTCGTCTTTTATTCTATTCAAAGTACAGTGTTTACATAATCGTTGTTCTAGAGGAGTGCCGCTATGTCTTCCCGTTTTAATATGTAGTTTGTGGCAGTTGATTCTTAGTCTTGTGACTGTATTCCTGTCCCTCATATTTGCATTACTTAAATATTTGTCTTCATTATACAAATGTATGTAGTTGCAAATAATCTATATGATCTTAACTCATTTTTGGCAGCTAAACCTTTGTTGTCGTTATGTATTTTTTTTTAAACGCTTGGAAGTAAAAAAAAGAATGTTTTTAACCGCTGGCCAATGAAACTAACAATTTGTCACGTATTTGTATTATATGGAATTGGAAGATGCCATAGGAAAGCAAACCCTCTCTCTTCTAAAGACTTACGTATTCCTGTCGGCCAACATTTAACACCAGATTTGTCTAGATCTTACTGGCAGGAGAAAGCATCTGCTTAAAAACTGTCGGCTGGCACATTCTGGCGAATTCTGACCTGTAGCGCATGGCCAGGGTGAAATCTTATCAATGTTTTCCTAGGTCGTTTCCTTTTTTCGGAATAGGTTGATAACATCTTTCATATATATAACGAGTTCCACTTTACATCTTCCTGAAACCTTGAAAATGTACTCAAAAAGATTGCTTGTGAAGTCTACTTGCCAGAGGATGAAGACACTATGGAAATTTGTTTCATTTCTTTTTGCCTCATGAGGTATCTTTACGCACAAGGCTTTAGATCTTCATACTTCCAAAATTAGTTTATATCGTCTACGTTTCAAGAGAGGGGGTGTCCCTGTGGTGAAGTGGTCTGCGCTTCAGTCACTTATTGGAAACAGAAGGCCCGTCATTTGACGACCAATGGTCACCGAGGCACAGTGGCCTTGTGGCAAGGGTTGTTGACTCAGAGCCTGGAGGTACTCGGTTCGAATCCCTAGCAGGCCCCAATGTTGTGCCCTTGGGAATGCATTCTACATCTATTTCCTCGCTAGACTTAAGCGTAAATGAGTATCTAGCTTATAATTCGGATAGGGGCGTCCCTCGGGTAGGACGTTAAAGAGGGGTCCCGCGTGTATGAGAAGAACCACACCTCGAGCACAATAAAGAACCCCATACACTTTATGTCGAAAAGAGTAGGGCTTCATCCGGGTGTGAGCATGCGCAGTGACGGTTAACAGCCGCCATGGGGGGCAACACAGACGGACGGAGATGGTATTTGGATGAAATTGATAATGATAATGTTTTTCTTTCTGTTCCGAGACCAAATCATTTTGATAAAGTCAATGCCTGGCAGGTGCGCATTCTTTCACCTAGGGCAAGTTTGTCACTGATTAACAAGTTATTCATGTCCGAAGGTCAAAACAGAAACACCCACTACAGTTCCAAACAAGCCGCCAGGGGGCCCAAACTTACACAACTTACTTCCTGTGGCCTGACCTATCCACCACATAAAAATCATGGCCATAGCACGTGCAGAAAATATGCCCTCAAATTTTGAAGCTCGGTGCAGTACCTTAAGTACCTGCTAGAAAGCCCATTATCGAACTTGACCTTCATTTCTTTAAACCCTACCCATCCACTAAATACCATGAAGAACCATCGACAGCTTCTCGAGTTATGTTGGCGACATACAAATACAAACACACACAAAGCCCGCTGCAGTACCGACGGAATATGCCAGCGGAACCATTTTTGAGCTACTACTTCCATCGGGGTGTTGCCGGGTATGTTCATCAGCCTCTTCGAAGGCTGTAAAATGTAAAATTCATTGTGACCTCAATTTCCCATCCATGTGAATGAATGAATGAATGAATGAATGAATGAATAAATGAATAAATTGTTTATTTGATCAACATGATCAATAAAAAAAGTATGTTGCAGCCAGAAATGGCTGCATTGGTTGGAGTAGAGTAGAGTAGAGTAGAGTAGAGTAGAGTAGAGTAGAGTAGAGTAGAGTAGAGTAGAGTAGAGTAGAGTAGAGTAGAGTAGAGAAAGCTTGTGACGTTAAATGCACTTTCAAGAAAGTATTGTTGAAAGAATCTTGAAAACTTCAGGCGCGAGGTGCACGCACCTGTTTCTAGACGAGTAAGCAGGTTTGAAAGTAGTCCAAAGGTCACGACGCAGGCGCAGTGGTGCCAGCCATCTTTCGCGGGCTGATTTTTTCATCTGGCATAGTAGGCTCGAGCCACAGAGCCTAATAGAAAACCGTCGTTCGTGACATGTCGCCAGCGGCGGTGCCGTCAGCGGCGGTTCCATGATGACGTCAAACCAAGATGGCGGCGACCATCGGGCGGCATGGGGAGCAGCGAAACTATATGGCAGACTTCACAACAACAACTGCATGTGCATCGACAACTATAGATACAAACTGGCATACGTCTAACAAGGTACGATAATAAGAATATTTTAGAAGTCTAAAAGCATGAAACGTGCCGCTAGAGCTTTTTAGATCATGCGTAACAGTAGCCGACGTTAGAAATCATAAGTCTATGCAAGGACACTATATAATGTCCTTGGTCTATGCGAGGACTACGCCGCACGTGTTAATATTTTATCCTGATAGTCTTGATCTTGATCGGGTACTGGGCAACACCCCTTTGTTGGAGTAAGGCTGTAGCCTGTCATAATGAGGATTTTTCTCCACTATTGGCAGACTGTAGTAAGAATATTAACATTTGATTATAGTCACAAAACAACAAATTTAAACACGAAAACAAACAATGCCAGGATAACGAATTTGGTTCACAAAGCCAGCTCTATACCATTTGGGTCAACCAGACCATATAGAATTGATGAAATGTTAGGAAGACAAAGGAAGACAACGTTGATAAAGGAGAAATTTGACAAAAACTTATGGAAAATGTTCGGAATGACATATTACTGTAAAACACTGCATTCATGAGACAAATTATTGCATATCTTTGCAACAATAACAAACAGATGTTTGGATAAACCTGTCTAGCAAACAAACATTCCAACCTGACTTTTCGTGATTTTGATCTTTTCCATCTATACAGACATAACTATGCTACACATTATTTAGTCATATTATAACTCATGTGATAGTTATAAAACCTATTCAAATTCCTTTTTGATTCAGACCTGCTTCTGACCGTTACACAAGCTGTATAAAGTAACTATAAGCTCCAAATTTTCTAAACAATCATGCTAAATGAAAGATAATTGTCCCAAAGAGCCACATACTCCCAGGTAAGATGATTGTCTGTATCTGGAAAACTGCCACGAGGGGCTGAAATTGAAAATGCTGTCTCTTTTCAAGGAGAAAGACTTTCGGAATTGAAATTTGCGTACTGTTATATGTGATAACTATCGTAACACCAGAGTGCTTAATTGAGCCAAAGAGAAACGCACCCAAGCATCATTATAGAAAACTGCCACAAGAGGCTGAAGTGGAAAATGGTGTCTCTTTTGAAGGAGAAAGGTTTTTAGAATGGAAGTTTGTGGCTCTCTGATCTACACAGTGCTCCTACTGTCATATCTGATAATTATCTTACCACCTGTGTGCTTGATTACCCCAAAGAGACACGCTCTAAACCATCATTATAAAAGACTTCCACGAGTGGATGAAATGGAAAATGGTGTCTCTTTTGAGTTAGGCATTTGGAATGGAAATTCTTGGCTCTCCCATCTACACAGTACTCATACTGTCATATCTGATAACTATCTTAACACCAGTGTGCTTATAATTAATTAAGCCAAAGAGACACGCCCCCAAAGCATCATGAAGGAAAACTGCCACGAGAGGCTGAAATGGAAAATGGTGTCTCTTTTGAGGGAGAAAGGCATTTGGAATGGAATTTTTTGGCTCTCTCATCTACACAGTACCCGTACTGTCATATCTGATAACTATCTTAGAACCAGAGTGCTTAATTAAGCCAAAGAGACACGCCCCCAAGCATCATTAAGAAAAAACTGTCAGGAGGGGCTGAAATGGAAAATGGTGTCTCTTATGAAGGAGAAAGGCTTTTGGAATGGAATTTTTTGGCTCTTTCATCTACACAGTACCCGTACTGTCATATCTGATAACTATCCTAAAACCAGAGTGCTTAATTAAGCCAAAGAGACACGCCCCCAAAGCATCATTAATGATTACTGTCACGAGGGGCTGAAATTTAAAATGGTGTCTCTTTTGATGGAGAAAGGCTTTTGGAATGGAATTTTTTGGCTCTTTCATCTACACAGTACCCGTACTGTCATATCTGATAACTACTAGTATCTTAAAACCAGAGTGCTTAATTAAGCCAAAGAGACACGCCCCCAAAGCATCATTAAGGATTACTGTCACGAGGGGCTGAAATGGAAAATGGTGTCTCTTTTGAAGGAGAAAGGCTTTTGGAATGAAATTTTTTGGCTCTTTCATCTACACAGTACCCGTACTGTCATATCTGATATTTATCTTAAAACCAGAGTGCTTAATTAAGCCAAAGAGACACGCCCCCAAGCATCATTAAGGAAAACTGTCAGGAGGGGCTGAAATGGAAAATGGTGTCTCTTTTGAAGGAGAAAGGCTTTTGGAATTAAATTTTTTGGCTCTTTCATCTACACAGTACCCGTACTGTCATATCTGATATTTATCTTAAAACCAGAGTGCTTAATTAAGCCAAAGAGACACGCCCCCAAAGCATCATTAAGGATTACTGTCACGAGGGGCTGAAATTTAAAATGGTGTCTCTTTTGATGGAGAAAGGCTTTTGGAATGGAATTTTTTGGCTCTTTCATCTACACAGTACCCGTACTGTCATATCTGATAACTACTAGTATCTTAAAACCAGAGTGCTTAATTAAGCCAAAGAGACACGCCCCCAAAGCATCATTAAGGATTACTGTCACGAGGGGCTGAAATGGAAAATGGTGTCTCTTTTGAAGGAGAAAGGCTTTTGGAATGAAATTTTTTGGCTCTTTCATCTACACAGTACCCGTACTGTCATATCTGATATTTATCTTAAAACCAGAGTGCTTAATTAAGCCAAAGAGACACGCCCCCAAGCATCATTAAGGAAAACTGTCACGAGGGGCTGAAATGGAAAATGGTGTCTCTTTTGAAGGAGAAAGGCTTTTGGAATGGAATTTTTTGGCTCTCTCATCTACACAGTACCCGTACTGTCATATCTGATAACTATCTTAGAACCAGAGTGCTTAATTAAGCCAAAGAGACACGCCCCCAAGCAGGCTTTTAGCTAGAAATAAAAAAGAGGGAGTCCAAAGTTGTTGTGATTGCAAATGTAAAGCGCGGCGAAGCCGCGCGGCGCCGTAGGCGCCGCGGCGAGCGCCGAAGGCGCGAGTTTCTTAGGGGGGTCCGGGGGCATTCCCCCCCGGAAAATTTAGAAATAATGATGCTCTCAAACGCTATTTCCTGCATTTTGAGGGGCAAATTTTGTGGAATACAGCCTAGTATATTCCTTAGGTAGAACATCATTTTTGTATGTATAGTAAGGCTGGAGGGAGGGAGGCATGTGCACATTGCAGGGGTTGAGATTGGATGTGGAAGACCAACTAAAAATGTGAAGAAAGGAAAAATTCAGCCAGGTTAACCTTCTTTAATTTGTTACTCAAGTTTACCTTAAACTTGTGACATGTTGACCTGAGCATATATTTACTTCTACAACTAGACTACAAGAAAAATTAATTTAAGAAAGAATACTTAGAACATGTTGACCTGAGCATGCACTTTCTTTACTGCAACATTTAAAGTTCACTGTAAGAAAACTTAAAACATTTTGACCTGACCAAACACTTTTCTTTACCTAACTGCAATAAGAACTGTGGTATTCAAGAATACTTAGAACATGTAGACCTGACCAAACACTTTTCTTTACTGCTACAAGAAAAGTTTACTTTAGGAATACTAAGAACATGTTGACCTGAGAATACACAAAACCCTTTTCTTTACTTTACTTTACTGCTACAAGAAAAGTTTACTTTAGGAATACTAAGAACATGTTGACCTGAGAATACACAAAACACTTTTCTTTACTTTACTTTACTGCTACAAGAAAAGTTTACTTTAGGAATACTAAGAACATGTTGACCTGAGCATGCACCTACTGCAACATTGAAAGTTCACTGTAAGAATACCTGACAAAATACTTTTCTTTAGTTTACTTTACTTTACTGCTACAAGAAAAGTTTACTTTAAGAATACTTAGCACATGTTGACCTGAGAATACACTTTCTTTACTGCAAGTGAAACAAGAAAAGTTACCTGTGAGAGTTACTGCTATGATAGTACAGTAAAACAAGTTAATCTTTAAGCTACTTTAATCTCAAAAACTACAAGCGCCTGGGGGCCAGGAGATACTCTTCTCTCTGAAAGAAAAAAGAAGAAAAAAAGAAGAAAAAAAAAGTTTTAAAAAGTTATTATTTCAATGAAACCTTATTAGCGTCAACTGTAAATATGTATATAGTGGGAATGAAGTAAACATCTCTGCACAAAAACATCCATTTATCGATCTTTTGAAAGTACAGACTTCCTCTTATTCAAAGGAATCATACAAATTTTGACCCCTGTTCCGCTATGTTATCGGCATGTGCGCCCCCCTCCCCACTACAGTTATCGCCAGTTGCACGGTGCCGGCGTTTTTGTAGCTGTTTTTCCGCCGATTTACCGACAGTTATTGCCACCAAAGAAGCCACAAAAACATCCGAAATGCCTTCAAAATACCCCTATAGTTTATCGGACTTTCTGTCACCTTTGTAAACAACGGGAAAAGTTCCAAGCTTACCTTCACTTTTTCCCGCGCAAGGGTAAAGGGACGTCCACTATATTCCACCAATAACAGCGCCCGGGCACATTGCGTCACTGAAAATTGGCCAATGCGATGCAAGTCTCGCCTTTCGCGAGATGTAATCTACGCGTGGTTTCGCGAGACTTCATCGGAAAAGAAACATGGCGGACGATCGAAGCGACGAAGCGGCTGAATCGGCGAATTTTCATCGCATTCAGCTAAGTTACCGGGGAAAAAACGGGGCGAAAATAGCGAAAATAAACGGGCGTCTTGAGGGCGTCTTGCCTAAAAGTAGGGCGTCCAATTTCTATTATTTTCAGAACAGCGCGTCCAGATGACGCCCTGACGCCTCTCTGCCTAAAAGCCTGCCCCCAAGCATCATTAAGGATTACTGTCACGAGGGGCTGAAATTTAAAATGGTGTCTCTTTTGAAGGAGAAAGGCTTTTGGAATGAAATTTTTTGGCTCTTTCATCTACACAGTACCCGTACTATCATATCTGATAACTATCTTAGAACCAGTGTGCTTAATTAGGCCAAAGAGACACGCCCCCAAAGCATCATTAAGGATTACTGTCGCGAGGGGCTGAAATTTAAAATGGTGTCTCTTTTGAAGGAGAAAGGCTTTTGGAATGGAATTGTTTGGCTCTTTCATCTACACAGTACCCGTACTGTCATATCTGATAACTATCTTAAAACCAGAGTGCTTAATTAAGCCAAAGAGACACGCCCCCAAGCATCATTAAGGAAAACTGTCACGAGGGGCTGAAATGGAAAATGGTGTCTCTTTTGAAGGAGAAAGGCTTTTGGAATGGAATTTTTTGGCTCTCTCATCTACACAGTACCTGTACTGTCATATCTGATAACTATCTTAAAACCAGAGTGCTTAATTAAGCCAAAGAGACACGCCCCCAAAGCATCATTAAGGATTACTGTCACGAGGGGCTGAAATGGAAAATGGTGTCTCTTTTGATGGAGAAAGGCTTTTGGAATGGAACTTTTTGACTCTCTCATCTACACAGTACCCGTACTGTCATATCCGATAACTATCTTAAAACCAGAGTGCTTAATTAGGCCAAAGAGACACGCCCCCAAGCATCATTAAGGAAAACTGTCACGAGGGGCTGAATTGGAAAATGGTGTCTCTTTTGATGGAGAAAGGCTTTTGGAATGGAACTTTTTGACTCTCTCATCTACACAGTACCCGTACTGTCATATCTGATCAGTATCTTAACACTTGTGTGCTTAATTATCCTAAAGAGACACGCCCCCAAGCATCATTATAGGAGACTGCCACGAGAGGCTGAAATTTAAAATGGTGTCTCTTTTGAAGAAGAAAGGCTTTTGGAATGGAACTTTTTGGCTCTCTCATCTACACAGTGCCCGTACTGTCATATCTTACGGTATTACTATATTTACACCAGTGTGCTTAATTAACCCAAAGAGCCACGCCCCTGAAGCATCATCATGGAAAACTGCCACGAGAGGCTGAAATAAAAAATGGTGTCTCTTTTGAAAGGAGAAAGGCTTTTGGAATGGAACTTTTTGGCTCTCTCATCTACACAGTACTCATACTGTCATATCTGAAAACTATTTTAACACCAGTGTGCTTAATTAAGCCAAAGAGACACGCCCCCAAAGCATCATTATAGAAAACTGCCAGGAGAGGCTGAAAATTGAAAATGGTGTCTCTTTTCAAGGAGAAAGGCTTTTGGAATGAAATTTTTTGGCTCTCTCATCTACGCAGTACCCGTACTGTCATATCTGATAAGTATCTTAACACAAGTGTGTTTAATTATCTTAAAGAGACATGCCCCCAAAGCATCATTATGGAAAACTGCCCAAGAGGCTGAAATTGAAAATGGTGTCTCTTTTCAAGGGGAAAGACTTTGGGAATGGAGCTTTTTGGCTCTCTGATCTAGACAGTACTCATACTGTCATATCTGAAAACTATCTTAACACTAGTTTGCTTAATTAAGCCAAAGCGACACGCCCCCAAAGCATCATTATGGAAAACTGAGAGGCTGAATTTGAAAATGGTGGCTCTTTTGAAGGAGAAAGGCTTTTGGAATGGAATTTTCTTTCTTTTTCATTTACACAGTACCTGTACTATTATATATGATAACTATCTTAGCACAAATGTGCTTAATCATCCCAAAGAGCTCACCCCCAATTTGGCCCCAAAGCATCATTATAGAAAACTGTCACGAGAGGCTGAAATTGAAAATGGTGTCTCTTTTCACAGAAAAAGGCTTTTGGAATGATTTTTTTTTGCTCTTTCATATACACAGTACCTGTAATGTTATATCTGATAATTATCTTAACACATGTGTGGTTAATCTTCCCTCAAGAGCCACACTCCAAAGCATCATTAAGGAAAACTGCCACGAGAGGCTGAAATTCAAAATGGTGGCTCTTTTCAAGAAGAAATACTTTGGGAACAGAATTTTTTGCCCTCTCAATCACACAGTACACATACTGAGAACCATCTTAACCCTCATAACTTTGGAGATAACTCCTAACTTCAAAAATGGGACAGTCTCGCTAAAAACATTTCAGAAGTTGTAAGAAATATACACAGACCCGTGGAAGGAATTTTTCTTCGACGAAAAATATTGATACGGCACACATTGATATCTGCCTGAGGTCCAAACGGACCTCATACGGTCGGATGAGGCAGGCCGTCGTGTTTGTTGTTTAGCTTTTGTGATAATCTGACGGAATAAGGCATGCATGTCCCAGTTACCAGTGTGACTTGATATTTAGTTCTTCATACTATATATACAAATATATACATATATATATATATATATATATATATATATATATATATATATATATATATATATATATATATATATATATATGTTTATTTGAGATTTTTCATGTGAATTTATGTTAATCATATGGTCTTTTTTTCTTATTTAGGAACTGGCTCATTACCAGGACTCCAAACTCACACCAAGAAGTCCAACATGCAGACACTGACAGCCTTGTCAGTGTATGACAGCAGTGGATGTAGATGGGAATGGGGAGAGGACACACACAAGCAGCTCCACAACATACAGTATAACACTTAAGTTAATGATGTGATGTACCATAGGTGTTCAATGTTTTGTCAGCCCATATAATTTTACTTTCGTGTAATTCAATGTCAGTTTTATTGGGGGGGGGGCATTTTTTGTATCTGGCTGTCAGGCTAAGGGCCACAAAGGTCTTCATAGCTTTAGTAGAATGTGTAGCAAATTCGAATGTCTGTTTCTGTCTATTTGCACTATACAGCAGGAAATATTACCCTGTTATCATAATCATGCTGATGCATTTTAGAATATGTCCGAAACACATTGTACTTAAATAACTCTAATTTTAACTGCCCTATTCCGGCCACATATACAAGAAGTATTTTAAGCCCTGATATGTACATGTTGTACATGATAAAACATTGTTTGGAAAAACATGCAGAGTAGTCACATGGCAATGGTCATCTTGTCAAAGTGTAAAGCAGTGCTGGCCCCATTAAATGTTGGCCTACATATTTCAAACTTTAACATATGTCATCATGGGTCAGTTTTCCTTGTAATGTTACTGTTTCTTTACATAGTTTTCAAGCTTTTTATCATACTAGCACATATTGATTCCATAGATGCCATGATGTTAGCAGTGAAAACATAGTCAGGATTTTTCACAGAAATATGATACAACATGTATTTATGTTCAAACCATTCTCCTACATGTATATATAATTTCACAATTGCTGCATTTGTTCGTGTATAAAGATAGTGACTGGTGATATTTAGATTGCATTAGATTGTTTGTCAGCATTGTTAGATTTAAGTGTCATTCATTATAAATGATGCTTGTAAGTATTGTAAGTATTTATCTTATGTAGTGTATGTGTGTGTTGATGCAGGATGGTTGATAGGTGTCTGATCATGAAATGAAATTTCATAGTCGATAAATCTAACGTTTATGTGTATACCCTTTAGAAATTATAACTAACAATGCTGCTATATTTATGAAATATATATTGCTATCAAAAACACGAGATGTCTTTTGACTTTTTTCCTTGATGACTGACGAGTTTCCTTTTTACTTAAAAAAACAAGAAGGGCAAACGATAAAAAATTGCACAAACAGATCGAAAACAATAGGAATAAATAATCTCCTTTATCTGTATGTTTTTTCATAACTCCGTTTGAGTACAAAACATCGAAAAGTGCAACAATACATTCTAAGAATTAAATAAGTTGGTACACCATTCCATCATCTCAAACATTTCGTTTGTCGTCAGTGAATAAAAGAAGGCCAGTGACCTCATACAAAGCTTTACGTCCCCCATCGCTTTAACCCGATCCAGACTGGGCTTTTTTGGTCAGAAACCTGTTGCCATGGCAACATGAAAAATTATAAACTTAAACCATTATTATAAAATTGTTCCCAAGAAAACTTTAGGAAAAGCCACAAAGTTTGGGAGTCCTAGCATACATCTTTTGGCAGTAATACGATGTCAAAGTTGGCACGGGCACTTTTAGCCATAGGGTCTGGATAGGGTTAATGAAACATTCCTATCCTATCCCTACTCGACGACAAGTACATAAATCAAATAAGAGATACCTCACCCTTGTGATTTTTTCGTGTATAGCTTATGAAAACAGTCCTCTTTAGCATATCGTCCGATTAGCAACCAAATAGATATAAAAAAACATATTGTTTCTGTGATACGGCCTTTTCGAAAACACGGGACTGGTGAGTTTCCTTTCCGTGACGTAAAAAAAAAGAAGGGCAAACGATGAAGAATTGTACAAACAGATCGAAAACTATAATAAATTTATACGTCAGAATAAAGAGTAAATAATCTCCGTATATGTATTTTCATAACTCCGCTTTGAGTACAAACATTGAAACGTGAAAGAATACATTCGAACAATTGACTAAGTTGGTACACCATTTTGAATAAAAGAATTCATAAGGCCACCCCATACAAAGTGTTACGTCCCCCATTGCTGTAATGTAACATTCCTATTTCCGGTGTCACGAGCGACGGTGTCACGAGGGACGGTGTCACGAGAGACGGTGGCTCTTCGGCTCGAGCCTCCCCCTACTCGATTTTTTTTGTCGAAAGACCAGAGAGGAAAACTCAGTGTTGTTGTAGTTACAGACCTGTACAACACGCACAGAGAAGACAGCGGAATCACAGAGCCATGGCGTACAACTACGTGGTGACCGCACACAAGCCCACGGCCGTCAATGCCTGCGTCACAGGTACATTGTGCATGGTGCAAACTGGTCAGCATGAAGGGGGAGGGGGGCAAAGATGGCAACATAACAAAAATGTTACTTCCATGCACATGTGTTGGTGAAGGTTTAGTTCTGTGCAGTGTTTCTTTTAGTTTGCAGTCCAAAGAAGGGCCATACAGTATGTTATTCATTGATTTGTAAGTATTGTATGACTAAAAGGCAATGTTGTTGTTGCAAGGATCAGAGGAGATTTCACAGATAGCACGCTTCTGTATGTTACGCTGTACGTTTCGTAACAAGTTTTTAGCAAAGTCTGTTTCCCTGTAGATGACGTGAGATACTTGAAATTTACAGCAGGCCAGAGTAGTGTATGTGTTTTGAGAAATGATTAAAATGACACCCCCAGATTCAACAAGAAATATTTACTAAATATTTAAAAATATAGTTTTATGTCAGAGAATCCACCACAGTTATAGATAAGAGTAGGGATCCAACCCGATTTGAGTGGATCAAATGAATCTG
The DNA here is from genome assembly GCF_035083965.1 of Branchiostoma lanceolatum. Lineage (NCBI taxonomy): Eukaryota > Metazoa > Chordata > Leptocardii > Amphioxiformes > Branchiostomatidae > Branchiostoma > Branchiostoma lanceolatum. Next base: position 25,735,958 of record NC_089724.1, read on the forward strand.
TCCTGATATGCAGCTTGTACTCTTCAGTACAAAACTGGTGTGTTTCACCATTAGGCGGTTTACTGTTTCAACTTAAGTAACCCCAGATGACCCCACGAGGGGCAAAGTAGGGAGGTCCCAGGCTAAGGCTGGCAGGCCTCCAGCCTGGCGCGGAATGACTCAAAGGTGGGAGCCGTAACAATAGCGCCAGGCAGGGCGTTCCACTGGGGGATGGTGCGGGTGAAGAATGAATATTTGAATGAATCTGTTTAAACGTTGATTGTTTGAAATTTGATAGTATGGCCAGTACTGGGTATGTAATCAATACAAACAAACTAATGAATGCAAACAAAATTTTTTTTTTTTCCTGCAGGACATTTCACCGGTCCTGAAGACCTGAATCTGATCATCGCTAAGAACACGAGACTGGAGATTTACCTGGTAACGCCGGAGGGCTTGCGTCCGGTCAAAGAAGTCGGCTGCTATGGCCGCATCGCTGTCATGGAGCTGTTTCGTCCTCCTGTGAGTTTGTATTGAAGTCTCTAGACTTGCTGGATGACTTACTGTGCACTGGTTGTTAGATCTAGATTAAGTGTGTACAAATTGTTTAAGTATACCAAAAAAGCACTTGTTTGTAAAAAGCAGGTACAGAACTACATTTTTTGTACTGTACAGTTATCAATTTGTACATATCTTAATTAGTGTGCTTAATTCATCATTGCAGCTAACTTAAGACAAGAATGTCCAGTGTACCCATATTGACATTATGAATATACTAACAGGTGCAGTTTTCTGCAATGAATTTTGCATTGTTGAATGACAATCCAAAAGTTGCTGACAAATGTAATGCATACATGTAGGTCAGTCTGTTCTATGACCTATACACTGCCTGGTAGGCAGCCAGAATTAACCCTCTCCTTGCTGCCTAACTCTGTAAGCAATAGAGAATTGGGTGCCAAATGGTTACTTCAGTCAAGTAGTAAAGGTTAAAAAAACAGACCTGTATGGAGAATCATCTGCCAAGGCGCCATGCTCCCTCTGTTAGCTTCTGGACCTGATAGTAAGTCGGTGTGTAAGTAGCCTGTGCTACAGTTGCTAAGGCATTTGGCCGGAGAAGCAAATTGCACCGCCACCACAGTTAGCACACGGCCCCTAATTACATTGATGTATCTGCCGCGCGGCTCTATATTACAGACCTGGTGCCAACTCTTATATGGCGTTCATGTATGTAGCCTCCCCCAGCCTAAAGGGGTTATACTTATAGTTAAGCATTAGGGGCCTGGTATCCAGGCTAGTAGTGTTTAAGAGGCTAAGACTAGAGTAAGGTTACTTTATCTCAGATATAGAGAGTGTGGATACTGAATGAGACTGTAATGTTGCCATGACAACTATGTCTCGTCCAGGGAGAAACGAAGGACCTGCTGTTCATCCTGACGGCTCGGTACAATGCCTGCATCCTGGAGTACAAACTGGACGGAGACGACGTCAGCATTGTCACCCGCGCACACGGAAACGTACAGGTCAGTTGACAGTCTAAAGAAACTGTACACTGTACTAGGTCTGTCTCCAGGACCTGTCCCTCCGTCCTAGGACAGAAATTTGCTTGTTGGGATGGACAAAAATCTTGATGAAAAATTTGAACTTCTTGACTTGATACTGATGAAAATATATTTTCATAAGCCTAAGATGACAGATTTAACCAAACAAATCAACAATATGGGCTCCCAAACAATGAGTGGGATGGAAAAAAATTCAAAGCTGGAGAAAGCCTTGCACTGTACACTTAAAGACTTTTTTTAGAAATTTCCCTCTTTGTTCCTTTTGATGAAGAGCTAAATTTCAAAGATATGTTAGACAGTTATAACTTTACGTAAGAGACTATCGTTTAGATTAACAATGTGGCATTGTCAAGTATTGCTTTAGATGAAGTGAAGACCAATCCCATCTATTTTATTATATAGATTACAATATAGTGGCTATTTTTTTCTTGAAATTAAATTGTGAAAAAAGCAACAGAAACTCTAGAAGGGTTACCCCATTTTTTGTGAGCAGGACAGAATCGGTCGGCCGTCAGAAACAGGCATCATCGGGATCATCGACCCAGAGTGCCGCATGATCGGTCTGCGCCTGTACGACGGACTGTTCAAGGTCATCCCTCTGGACCGAGACAACCGCGAACTGAAGGCCTTCAACATCAGGTGGGAGATGTCTTATTTTTCTACATCCCGAAGGACTCTGATAGTTTGTTCCACTAGAAACCTTTCAGACGAGTGAAAGCAATGGTCTTGAAAATCCTTAAATTGCTTTGCAAATCTAGCTTTTTTTCAGCATTAATTTTGTGAAATTCTTTGGCACAAGGGTGCTTGTACAATAACAATGTACTAATAGTAGTACTGATAGAACATCTACAATGTAGGCCCACCTCACCATTTGAAAAAGGTGCATATTTGGAATGCTGCATGTACATGTACCTTGTTGACAAAATGACTAGTAGCTTAATAACCAAGCATGAGCTAAGCAGTATTTGTACTTCAGTCCTGACTTAACAACTCACAGCATGTATCTTAAATGGGTGACAGAATATTTTCTAAGCTTGTTTTTGTCCTGTTTGTTTCCAGGTTGGAAGAGCTGAATGTGATAGATGTGAAGTTCCTGTATGGATGTCAGGTCCCCACTGTTGTGTTCGTTTACCAGGTCAGTCAGTTTAGCTTGAACCAGTGTTCTGAGATTATTTTCCTCCAAGATTAGACGATTTAAGACAAAGTATAGGAGAAATTTTCTAGAGGTCTATTTAAATTCACTTTACAACTTGGTGATAACTTTCTTAGCTTCCTAGATTGGAAAATTTAAGACAAAGTATAGGAGAAATTTTCCAGATGTCTATTTGAATTCACTTTACAACTTGTTGATGACATACCTGGATAGGTAAGGCCAATCCATGACCATGATTTTCTGAAATATTGGATCTGTTTTCAGGACCCTCACGGTCGTCATGTGAAGACGTATGAGATCTCGGTGCGAGACAAAGAGTTCAGTAAAGGGCCGTGGAAGCAAGACAATGTGGAGACAGAGGCATCTATGGTCATCGCTGGTAAGGACTGTCTCAAGGTTTCTTAAAGGAACAGTGTTAAGACTTGTTTTGATAGGGTTATTTCCTGTTAACCTTGTATTGTTATTCAGTCCAATGAAATCCACGGAGACCAGACTTACACAAAAATAATACAAAAGTCATGCGAAGAGACCAGGAAAACTTGACTGAGTCGAACAACAAAAAAAGGAAACATTTTCAAGTCAAGTCTCAAGTCAAGGTTTCTTAAAGGAACATTTGTAAGACTTATTTTGATAGGATTATTTCCTGTTAACCTTGTATTGTTATTCAGTCAAGCCCTGGCCTGACCTCTGTTTATCTATTGAATATTTACTGTCTATGACAGACATATGTTTACATCCAGGTCTGCATAACTAGCCAATGGCTATTGCAAAGGGCTAACCCTGAGGATGGAAACAACACACATAGTACAGCAAACTTTGATGTCTCCATGCTGTGATTTTGGTGGTTGTTCTAAAAGAGCTGGTTGTATTTCTAGTGCCGGAGCCATTCTGTGGTTCCCTCATCATTGGACAGGAGTCCATCACCTATCACAACGGGGACAAGTATGTAGCTGTCGCACCTCCTGCTATCAAGGTACGTTGTGCTAAACTAGGAATTTCTATCATTGACTTAAATGAACATTGATGCAGAATAGAATTTTGGTTATGTGGTTGCATTCAAGCCTGGCATACAAAATGCTAAACACATTCAATTTCAATTAAAAGCCTTTATTTTGCTTCAAAATGCTTGTTCGGTCTACGCAGCCACTTTTCAAGTCGAAGTGGAGGGGTCATGGATAAGGGTATAAAAAAACTTTTTGCATGCACTACATGTAGTAAACATTAATTCAGTCATAAATGATAAGTCTGAATAAATACATCATTAAGTCCTTAGCCATTCAAGTCTGTGATCAAGTCCCAGTTCATTCGTTTGGTCATCCGTCTGTCAGTCAGTTTGGCTGTGTTTGTATGTTTTGACATATATTTCACATCAGAAAAGCATCTGTTAATGCCTTGCATTTGCTGACATTTATATCTAATCCATGTTTTGCCAAATACTTTTCAAGCTCAGCTGTTTGCTTCGTTACAACCTGGTGCTTTATATTTTCTTGTGTTTGCCCCCAGCAAAGCACGTTGATCTGCCACGGGCGCGTTGACGCTAACGGTAGCCGGTACCTGCTGGGGGACATGTCGGGGCGGCTGTTCATGCTGCTGCTGGAGAAGGAAGAGCTGATCGACGGCTCGGTCACCGTCAAGGACCTCAAGGTGGAGCTGCTGGGAGAGGTACGACGCAGTTCTAGATACAGGTTTTAGCACCTTAAAGGCATCCAGAGCATTTTATGAGGCTTGAAAACTGGAAATATTCTAGTTGCTGTTATCTTTATGAAATTGACATTTAATGCCACTGTTTACCACCTTTGCGTGCGAATTTCTTATCAAAAGTGCTCAATAGCGGATCAAAAATAAGCTACATGGTGATCTTTTAGTTTCACGCGCCTAGTGTAAATATACAGATACCGTCAAAACGTAGAAATGCAAAATTAAAACATAAAAATGCAACTATTTGACGGACATGCAGTCACTCTCTCATTGATCGAACCGCTAATTGTGATGGAAAGTCAAGATAAGTCTATTAGGGCTTGGATTTTCTATCAGTTCTCACCACACAACGACATCGTATCTTTGTTCCTTTAATGTCGATATGTAATGGTATAGTGTTATTGAAACTTACTATGTGTAGGAATGACTAGAAATTGGAGTTTTTTTATTCATTTCAAGCCTCATAAAATGCTCTGCATGCCTTTAAAGAGAAATGTGCATGCAATTGTATGAATGAGACTTTTTTTTATTGGTGGACTTTGGTTGGAGTGTGTCAGGAAGGACATTATTAAGGTGTGCGGCCTCACCAGTGTAACCCCCCTGAACAGAGCCTCTTGGAAGCGTGGTGTGAAGACTACCCGACTGCTGCCCACCCCTGTGTCAGGGACCCCAGAAGCAGTTTAATCAAATAAGGGATACTACTACTACACTTTGTGTATGTTTATTCAAACTTCATTCAAAATGTAAAGCATACTTCTTTGCTAATATATGTACAAGCAAGCTTACCTACAAATGTATGACAACTTCCTCTGTGCTGCAGACATCGATAGCTGAGTGCCTGACATACCTGGACAATGGGGTGGTCTATCTTGGATCTCGACTCGGCGACTCCCAGCTTATCAAGGTACTAGTAAGAAGAATCCTGTGGTCTTCTTTTCCACAGATTGTACCACACATGTACCTCAGTTCGAGCCTGTTCAGCACTTTGTCTTGAAGAACCTTGTTAAAAGCAAAATAATCTTTTCATGTTGAATAGTGCTGTCTTTAGCCAAGAATGTGTTCTGTCAGGTTATTGGCATGCTTTGCATGTTTTCTTGAAGCTTTTTGTATGGAGTTTAGTACCCATAGCTTTACATTCCTAAATTGTATGAAGTGATAGAGAAGTTACTGTTCTTACATTAAATGTTTCTGTTCACAGCTGAATGTAGATGCAGACGATAGCGGCTCCTACGTCCACGTGATGGAGACGTTCACCAACCTGGGTCCCATCGTGGACATGTGCGTGGTTGACCTGGAGAGGCAGGGTCAGGGACAGCTGGTCACGTGTTCCGGCGCGTACAAGGAGGGTTCGCTGAGGATCATACGGAACGGGATTGGCATTCACGAGCATGCCAGCATTGACCTTCCAGGAATTAAAGGTAGATAATCTTTTTTACTTCTTTTTCATTGTAAAGCAGCTAGAGATGGGTAGAAAGTGAACTTTTAGGATAATATGATTCTAATTTGCACTAAAGGAGTTGCTTGCAAGGCATCAGTGCATCAATGGATGTGCAGTTCCACTTGCAGTCAACAGGAGGTGCTCTTGTACAGTACAGAACGTTTTAGATACAGTGTAGTTTTTATATGTCTTGTATATATCGACAATTGTGATGCTAGCACTCCATGAACATCATCTCTAATAAGACTTTTAGAATTGAAAGGACACCGTTTTTTGAAGAAATATGATCAAAGTTTGATGGTAACATTTGTTTTTGCTTTTCCAGGAATTTGGCCCCTGTGTGTAGATCCCAATGGGACAATGGATGATACTTTAGTGCTGGCTTTTGTGGGGCAAACAAGGTAAGACCTTTTAGTTTCAAACTCTCTTTGTAATCCCTCTCTCTTTTTATGAAATCTAAGACTAGTTGTTAGCATTGTTAAGAATGGACAAATCATTTTTTCTCTTTGAATATGCTAACCCATTTTGTAAAAGTTACATGGTGTATAAGAAGAATTTTGTATTTTGTAAAAATTATTTTGAATTTTGATAACTTCATTATCATATTCCATGTCATCTTTCAGAGTGCTGCTGCTGAGTGGGGAGGAAGTAGAAGAGACGGAACTGCCAGGATTTGAAGACAAACAGACGTTCTTCTGTGGGAACGTGATGGGGGGACAGCTGCTACAAATAACGGCCGCCTCCGTGCGATTGGTCAGCAGGCAGACCAAACAGCTCGTCAGGTAAAATCATCAAGGAACCAACAATACTAAGAATACTCTATTCAAACAGAAGATGCATGTATCTTCACCAGGGCAGCATACTTTCCCCAATGTATTTCGTAGTAAAGACATCTTATGGGAGATTACTACTAACTTGCAACAATACCATGCAGACATTTTTTTAAAAAGATTTTTATTGCATTTAAATAAGGCAAATATATATACATTCATACATACAAATAAAAAAGAAATAGAAAACAAGAACAGATACAAACATTAACCATGGATCCATATGAATGATATGTTTAGAAACCATATAAAAATCCTTTAATCATTTAGTCCTTCAGTTGTTTTGATAGATCAATCAGTCGATCCTTAGACTTCTTTTAGATTTTAATGCAGATGATCTATGATGAACCAGACGGAAAAACACATCCAGTTTAGGTTTGAGTCTTCGTACAGGTAATGGTAATGCTACACTGTGTTCAAATATTGAGCAATATGAAAAACAAACAAGCAACCAAATAAATAAATGAACAAACAATCTGTTCACCCCCCAGTGAGTGGAAGCCCCCGTCTGAGAAGAACATCAGCGTAGCGAGCTCCAACACGACCCAGGTGGTGTGTGCGGTCGGACAGGTCGTCTACTACATCGAGATTCACGAGGGAGAACTCAAGCAGCTGGGGTAGGGACTGTCAACTTTCACGGGATATCATATATCATTCACTACCATAATTCCACCAGGATACATTATTCCGTGACCCTGAAAAGACACGTCAAAACAGATCTCCAACTCGAAGTCCCCCTGTATAATGCACTCCTGTATATCTAAACTGTGCATACCTGGCGGGTGCTGCACTATAGATATCTCAAACCCACTATTTTTTAAAGTGGCGGATTTATGTAACCTGGTGGATGAATGTCAATCGAGGGTAGGCTACAAGGCCTGTTTCTAGGGGGAAATACTAAGTGTGTTATGAAGGGAGCACATTGCAAATGGCAATCAGCACTGTACAATATGAGAAGAGGTACTGGTATCAAACAGTGTTTAAAAAATGTAAAGAAAGAGGTAGAGACAAGACAGTAAAGCAGGTGTGAGTGGTGGCAAACTCTTCATGATGCAAAAGGACCATTTTTTACAAATCTCATACAAATTTGTCCCAAAGCATGTTTGAGGTCTTTGTTTAACAGGCTGTTGATGGTTTGAAGGATTGATGCATATGGGTTTCAAGTGGAAACATTGGATTTTGTTGTATATTATGATATTTCCAGTGGCCCGTGAAGTTGTCTGTCTGGACATGACACATGGTTGTTTGTTGTACATGTGTACATGATATTTCCAGTGAAACCACGATGACCTGTGAGGTTATGTGTATGGTGTTGACGCATGGTATGTTGTTGTATTTTGTTGTTTCCTTGTCATGATGATGATTTTGTTGTATATAAAATCTCCAGTGAAACGGTGATGGCCCGTGAGGTGGCCTGTCTGGATGTGACACCCCTGGTGGAGGGAAGCGACCGTGCTCACCTGTGTGCTGTGGGACTGTGGACGGACATCTCAGCTCACATGCTGCAGCTCCCCAACCTGGAGCCCATGCATGTGGAGATGCTGGGGGGAGGTGAGTTCTTGTGGGATGGTCTAAGGTGAAAATTTTATGACGTAGGTGCATGATTGTACATGTATGTGCAGTTGATCTTTAAATAGACACAGCATTACAGCAATTCAGTTGCCCTTGCCATATAGCAGATTTTACTTTATTACCTCCATAAAAACTGAAGGTATTGTTTTCTGTCTGTGCTTCCATCTGTTTCTGGATATTTGTAGTCAGCATGACTTTAAGAACCTCTGGATGGATTACAATCATATTTGGTCCGTGGGTAGGTCTTCGGAAGATGAAGGTCAAGGTCAATTTTGGGCCCCCTGGTGTTTGACCTTGTTTGAATTGCAGCAACACAGAACATTGTACTGTGGCACACCAGGCAGCGGATGCTGGAAATGCATCACACATTACAATACATAGCACATTTGTACAAGACTTAGTATTCAAACAATACAGAAATGTCTCTTAACCTTTGATGAAGTGAAGGGCTCAACAGAATAATAGCAAATCTAGAGAATCTTCTCTGTGATCCTGGGTTGCAAACTGCTTGCTCATGACTGTTGTTGTTGATGTTGTTGTTGTTGTTGTTTTGCGCAGAGATCATCCCCCGTTCCATCCTGATGACCACATTTGAAGGGATCCATTACCTGCTGTGTGCGCTGGGTGACGGATCGCTTTTCTACTTTAACCTCAACCCAGAGACAGGTCAGCACTTTCCTCATATCTTTCTGTCATCTTAATCTTCTCCCTGCTGCCTAACTCTGTAACCAATTGATAATGGGGTGCCAAATGGCTACTTCAGTGTGCTAAAGGTTAAAACTGTTGTGATTAATAGTGGACTTTTGCAACTGTCTTTCATGCAGTTGATTTTTGTGAGCATTAGGAACATGTATTGTGCGGCTGTTAACTGTTGTGCTCTCAGCAAATGTGAAAGTTGGTCAGTAATTATAGCAATTTTGACTGTGTGGTTTTATCTTTTTTGCATGTGACTTTTTTCTGTTGCCCATTTGCCTTTTTACATATTACCTTATGTAAGTTTTTCTGTATAATCTGAGTGACATTTTGTTCCACCCTCCTCGCCTTCAGGCTACCTGAGCGAACGCAAGAAGGTTGTTTAATGTGATTTGTATGGCCTATGTAATATGTCTGTTGCCTTTATGCTTGTACATGCATATGGTAACCTGTAGGGGTGGATACCGGTTCGGCTTAATAAGGTCCAAGTCCAAGTTTAGGTCCAGAGATTTAATTTTAGGTTCAGGTCCGGACCTGAACCTGGACCTGATCCTGTCCAGTTGATGTTTTGTTTTATTAGACCAATATTAAGCATAGAGAATGAATACTGACACGCACAACTATAAAAGATTCTTGGTGAGAAGACTTTCAACATAAACCAGTGTTTGTTGCACTTTTTTTAAATGCCTTTTTTGTCAGAGGGGAGACTCAAAATGCTTTTTAACAAACAAAATAGAAAAATATATTTGTACTTTGTTCAGTTTTTTTTTACTCAGGTTTTTGGCTTTCAGGTTTTTTGGACTCGGTTCTTGGATGTTATAAAGGTCCGAATCAGGTCCAGCGAACCAGTATCCACCCCTAGTAACCTGCATGTCTGTAAGATTTTCTGTATCACCTGAGTGATGTTTTACTGTTACACCTCCACTCTCCTTCAGGCTACCTGAGCGAACGCAAGAAGGTGACGCTGGGCACCCAGCCCACTGTCCTGCGTACGTTCCGCTCGCTGTCCACGACCAACGTGTTCGCCTGCTCCGACCGCCCCACCGTCATCTACTCCAGCAACCACAAACTAGTCTTCTCCAATGTCAACCTGAAGGAGGTCAACTACATGTGTCCCCTCAACTCACAGGGGTACCCTGACAGGTAAGTGGAGCAAGTAGATATGTGCAATAGAATGGGGACATTGTTTGGTGGCTTTCTTTTTTTTTCACTCTGTCTCCTGTATCCTTTTTTATCTTTATTACAGAAAGATTGACATCTTTCCCAATGTTGTATGTCCACATACTGTAAATGCAGAAATGTTCACAGTGGTTTTATGCTCGCGGTTTTCGCGGTGAACTTCTCAGAACTTAAAACCACCATGAATCTTGTAGCGCTACTATTGTTTCAAACTCAAACGTAACACCACCGCGAACACTCTATTTTCTCCCTACCGCAAAATAGAAACCATGCAAACTTTAATGCATTCACAGTACTTTTGACAAACATTTAAGCATTACACAGAACATAGAAAAGATTGCTCTGGGGTAATAAAGTCAGATCTCGTCTTGTCACGTGACTTGATGTTGATTATCCTGTGACAAGAGACAGTCATATACAGGCTTGAGATAGTGACGCCCCCTGTCCCTGTTTAAGGACAGTACAGTTACTGTAGTCTCTACCTACAAGGGAAGAGTGTTATGTTCAGTTACATGTAGATTCACATTATAGATAATGCAGAGTTACAAAGCTTGTTGTTTCATGCGGAAGTCAAAGTTTTGGAAGGATGTTTTCAGATTGACCGATCATAACAAGCCTTGTTTTTTCTTCTTTCAGCCTGGCACTGACCAATGACAGCACACTTACCATCGGCACCATTGATGAGATACAAAAGCTACACATCAGGACTGTACCACTTTACGAGTCACCCAGGTAATTGTTAACTTTGTGTCATACTTTTTATATCAATATTCAATAGATGAAAAATTAGCAGCATGGGTAGACAACCAAGAAGTGTCATGAATTTTTAGAAGTGCGTACTGCAATCTTCCTCAAGCAAAAATTACACAATGAGGTTTCATGTAGTTAGCAGCATTATAGATATTGGAGTCGGCATAGTAACATGTAGTGCTACATGTATGCTTCTAGAGCTATAGCTACATATATCTCAGTCTAACTCTAAAGAAAGACTATTGAGTTAATGATTCAAAAGTGAAAACTGAAATTTGGTTGTCAATTTTCAAATATTCTTCCATCAGGCGGATTGCATACCAGGAAACGTCCCAGACGTTTGGCGTGCTGAGTACACGTACAGAAGTGGAGGACGCCAGCGGCGGGAGCGGAACGCAGCCAGTTCGCCCGTCTGCGAGCACGACCGCGTTGAGCACCAGCGTCAGTCCCAACAAGAACGCCCTGCGGTCGTCCAACGATAGTGACGGTGCCTTCGGGGAGGAGATTGAGATCCACTCCCTCCTGGTGGTGGACCAGCACACCTTTGAAAGTGAGTTTAGAGGACGTTATACTATCTCTAGTTCTTCACTTGAAACCTCATCTGTGTTGGTGATGTACATATTGGAAAATTTTAAACTTTGATCCAACACCAAGAGTTGAACTCACCATGAATTTCGTCATCACGTCTCCGACTTCCCGGCGTTCAACGCAGAGGATCGAACATCTGACAAAGGTTGGAGGTCCAACCGAAAATTCATGGTGAGTTCAACTCTTGGTGTTGGATCAAAGTTTAAAATTTTCCAATATCTCTAGATCTTGACTTGTGTGTTTGTTGCTTGGATGGAGGGCTTGTGCAATCATGGTCATCTCAAGTGGCAAGTGGAGTTGGATGTTTAAATCTCTTACTCTGGTCTTTGTGGTACTGGTTTGGGTTGCTCGTCATTTTTCAGAATTGATGTTGAGTTTTGGCCCTGTATTCTGGGTAAGTCTGAAGCATGTGTTGTTCATATGAATAGGGGTTCATACTTCTGTGTGTTGGTCCAAACATTTGAAGACATACACTACCAATATTAGCCAATTGAAATTAGCATTATGCTTCACCTCAATAGGGGATTAGCACTTTTATACTAGAGGAAGATTGGAAGACCAGATCTTCAACATGCTCCAGGGGCTGGGGGTCACCAGTAATGACTGGCGGGTCTATGCCGAGAGCAAACCAGCCTGGCGAGCCCTTTGCATGTCTGCAGCCGCCATGCATCAGACACTGATGCCCGCGAACGATTGATTGATTGATTGATTGATTGATTGATTGATACATTACCTTACCAAGGGTGGGCTGTAGGCCTAAGGACATAAGGAACTTCACTGTAACATATTGTGTGTTTCTGTCTTCAGTTCTCCATGCCCACCAGCTGCTGAAGGATGAGTTTGCCCTGAGCATGGTGTCCTGTAAACTGGGCGACGACCCCAACACTTACTTCATAGTCGGCACCGCCATGGTCTATCCCGAGGAGTCGGAACCCAAGTCTGGCCGCATCATTGTCTTCCAGTACACAGATGGTAAGATACTATTGTCTCAGGTTTGTTAGGTGCTTTTCTCATACCTAGCAAGAAGTAGTGGAATGATGTACGTCAAGGTCTTGTAAATAATTCAGCATACTGATATTAGCTTGAAAGTTAATCTGTGTTGGTAGCAGTCATTCTGATGCAAATTTGAACTGAAATTTCCCACACCAAGCTGCGGATTGCTCATTTTTGACAAAGACTAGAGTTGGACCATTGAAAATTTGTCAAATTTTGGTGCTGGAAATTACAGTTCAATTTTGCTTCAAAATATCCTGATATGTCAGTTTTTAAAAGTTGTTTGCCGCAATGCATAGCAAGTGAAACTAAGCCAGCTGATATGACCCACTCGTTTGAGTGTCATATGACAGGTTCACGTTTTCTGTGTATTTTGCAGGAAAACTCCAGCAGGTAGCTGAGAAGGAAGTGAAGGGAGCTGTGTACTCATTAGTACAGTTCAACAACAAGCTGCTAGCCAGCATCAACAGTACGGTATGTACTGAACTTCAAGTTGAGCTCACTCAGTTCTACCTTAGGGATTGGTCAAATTCATTGTATGATTGCAAACCGAGGGAACTACTGGGACAATTGGGCAAATGTGTAGTATGAAAGTTAGCTGTCTTTGGCACTCTTTGATCCCTGTGGGTGGTTGGTTCTTTCGCAGCCTGCTTGAATATTCTCTGACATCAAAATCGTACAACAGCCAATGACAAATGTGTAACTGTACTGTTAGTTAAGTTAGCTAAGTACAGCCCCCTCTACATTGAACATTACGTCACACATTCTATTTCTGTTGTGCAATATGCACATTATGAATAGAAAGATTATGACTTGGAAAACGTGTGACTTTATCAGAACAAGACTTCTCGGTATAAAGGTTGTATTTTTCTGTGTTTTTTCTGATGTATTTGTTTGAGTGGACACCTGTGAAAGAGCTACAAAATATACGTCCTGGCTTTATAAGATATTAAATCACAGGTGTTGTACATTCCTCCTGCAGGTGCGTTTGTTTGAGTGGACAGCTGAGAAGGAGCTGCGTGTGGAATGTAACCACTACAACAACATCCTGGCCCTGTACCTGAAGACTAAAGGTGACTTCATCCTGGTGGGAGACCTCATGAGATCAGTCACCCTGCTGGCCTACAAGCCTATGGAGGGGTGCTTCGAGGAGGTTAGGATTTTAGGGTTATAAGTTTTTATGTACAAAATTGTATTTGGAATTATATTGTATACATGTAGCTCGTTATGCTGTTCATGTCAAAATTCCATAATGACTTGTCGTGTCTTTGTCAGCAGGTCTAGCCCTTTGTAATAGCAACAGGCTAGTTGGGCAGCCCTGGCTGTGTGTGCTATACAGCCAAACCAACAAATAAATGAAAATAAGTTGTGGGCTTGAATAAGCTTTGCATGTAAATGTAATACTGTATTATGTACAATCGCTGAAAGCAAATTGTCTGCCTTTTTGTGGCTCGAGAAACGTTGACTGTTGCAGAAATTTCTTTAAAACCTTATATATGAATCGGTTGACAAATCACTTTAACCAATACAGTGACACATGTAAATGTCCTGAGTTTGAGACTGAATGTAAATCATCACAGACGTACATGTACATTTGTATGTGTCCAAGATAAAGCACATGTAATTTTTACGCTCCAGATTGCACGTGACTTCAACCCCAACTGGATGAGTGCTGTAGAGATCTTAGACGATGACAACTTCCTTGGTGCAGAGAACTCCTTCAACTTCTTCACCTGTCAGAAGGACAGGTCAGTTTGTTCCCACATATTTGTATGATCATTACAAATGTCATAAAAGAAGATGTATGACTTTGTCATTTGTAAATTTCCAACATGTTGCTATAGCAAGCACATTGTATGTAACTCAAACTCAAGCTTTATATAGCTGGCATCATATACACTGCCACTGTTGTAACACAGGATGATTTGAAGCTACCTAATATGTTACTTGACATGGGAACATCTTGTTGTTGTTTGCCTGTTTGTTTATTTGTCTGTTTGTTTGTTTGTTTAGTGCTGCGACGACTGACGAGGAGCGGCAGCACCTGCAGGAGGTTGGGCACTTCCACCTGGGGGAGTTTGTCAACGTCTTCAGACATGGTAGGGCTTGAGCTTTAGGATAGGAAGAGACAAAGTGAAATGGTTTCCTGTATTACAAAGTTTATCCAGTTGCTTGAGTAAAAATTCTAATTGTGTATCTTATTACCTGGATGTTTGATCTTCATTGATTTGTTTCTAGTAAAGCTATTCCTTAGCTACTGTATATTGTAATGTGGTCCACTTGATTTAAGTCTTGTGTCAGGATGTCACCTGTGTAACCAGACACTGGCCCTAAGGGATTAGGACTGGTATTTGGTTCATGTCAGAAAAGAGATGTTTCAAATCCTGCCACTGTAACAGTTGTAGTATGATGCACAATCTCTTCCTTAATCTTCCTTGTTAACTCTAACTGTTGCTGGGCATTAGAAGAGCATTGTTGATAGCTAGCATCTTGCAAAGAGCAAGCCTCTTCGAATTCTTTCCATGCTACTAGTAGTATTTCGTACCACCAAAACCATCCACCCCCACCCCACAGGTTCCCTGGTGATGCAGCACCCCGGGGAGACCTCCACCCCCACCCAGGGGTCCGTCCTGTTCGGCACGGTGAACGGCGCGGTCGGTCTGGTGACCCAACTTCCCGCAGACTTCTTCAACTTCCTGCAGGAGGTGCAGACCAAGCTGACCAGAGTCATCAAGTCTGTCGGCAAGATAGAGCACTCTTTATATCCTTTCAATTGGGAGGAAATGTTGTAAGATCATCCTTGCTGCATTGAGTATTCAAGAAGTGGGATTTTTCTGTATTTTTTAAATCTATCGTTTCAACTTGGTACATTTCACAACTGTAAGTTAAACGAACCAAGAATGTTGAAAAAAAAAAGCTTGTCAAATGAGTATTTCTATGCCAAAAGAAAGACTACCATCGTTCCTTTTTTTCAAAAAAAAAAACTGTGTAAAGTGCAGAAATTCCTGCAGGAAAAATTATTCCTGAAGGAATTTTCAACATTCTTCCTGCAGGAGTTCCTGCAGAATCTGCAGATGAAAATTTTCAACCTGAATATTATTAGTTAATAGTTACTGTACATCATACTCATCAACTATATATAAATACTTTTCACTTAAACGCATTTATATTGAAAATACAAGCACTTGTGAAAATGGGAAAAATAGAATTCGAACCTAAACTGGAGACTGTTTTCTAATTCTTTGATGCGTCTTTGATTTTGTATTTACTAACATGGCTAAGGTGTTCTGACTAGTAGTAGTTAAATCTTGGAATGCACATTTTTCTCCTTGACCACTCTTTACCTGGCGGTCGTTCAACACGGAGCGTAAGACGGAAGCCTGTCAGGGGTTCATCGACGGCGACCTGATCGAGAGCTTCCTGGACCTGTCCCGCGACAAGATGCAGGAGGTGGTGCAGGGGCTTCAGTTAGGGGGAGCTGTTGTAAGTAACAGTTGTTGTAATAGGGGCTACATGTAGGGGGCGCTGTTATAAGTAACAGTTGTTGTAATAGGGGCTACAGGTAGGGGGCGCTGTTGTGAGTAACAGTTGTTATAATAGGGGCTACATGTAGGGGGCACTGCTATAAGTAACAGTTGTTGTAATAGGGGCTACAGGTAGGAGGCGCTGGTATAAGTAACAGTTGTTGTAATAGGTGCTACAGGTAGGGGACACTGTTATAAGTAACAGTTGTTGTAATAGGTGCTACAGGTAGGGGGCGTTGTTATAAGTAACGTTATAATAGGGGCTACAGGTAGGGGGTGCTGTTATAAGTAACAGCTGTTGTTGTAATAGGGGCTACATGTAAGGGGCGCTGTTATAAGTAACTGTTGTTGTAATATGGGCTACAGGTAGGGGGCGCTGTTGTAAGTAACAGCTGTTGTTGTAATAGGGGCTACATGTAAGGGGCGCTGTTATAAGTAACTGTTGTTGTAATAGGGGCTACAGGTAGGGGGCGCTGTTGTAAGTAACAGCTGTTGTTGTAATAGGGGCTACATGTAAGGGGCGCTGTTATAAGTAACTGTTGTTGTAACAGGTGCTGTTGTAACAAAAGTTTGTAGGAAGATTGTGCAGGGGTTCTTAGTTCTTTGGATGTGTGTACATACATGTACATGTGTAGTAGCATGGCAAGTTTATACTAGATACTGCATGTTCATATATGGTACATGTATGTCCTGGTATCTTTCTTATACCCACTTTGGTGTCATCTTCACTTGATCAATGCTGTGGACATGGTGGATTTATTTCGTGGTGCGAGGGGAAATGAAGTTTTCGTTGTGTTTGAAATTCGCGGTCGAAGTAATTCTATAGTACAATAGAATTACAAAACACAAACATAACATGTGTTCTCAGTGATATGATTGGCAGCAAGAGAGCACTAGGAAACCGCCAAAAATAAGATTTACAGTAGGATAATGTACAGTACTTGTGTAGACATGTACATGTACATGTATATGATCATGCCACAAGTTACATTTGGTAAGCACATTGTCCCTGTACATATACATTCACTGTTTGTGATGTGATTTTGAAAAAATTACTTACTAATTTCCTTTTCTTGTTTTTCAGATGGATGATGGTAGTGGCATGAAGAGAGAGTGTACTGTGGAAGATCTCATTAAGTTAGTAGAGGAGCTCACTCGCATTCACTGATGATGCTGGACAGCAAAGTGCGTAATCCTGCAAAACGTCCTGTCAACCCCCGTCAGCTCAGTGGTAAAGTCCATTTCAAGTAACTTGAACATAGGAAGCGCCACTTTGATTAGAACTTACCATTGGAAGGATAGGGATGTCAAAAGATTTGCCTTGTTGGAGAGTAGGGTGGATGGTTGTGGATGTAACAAAAATAGGTTACCCGTATGGTTGATAAGTCAGAATGAAAGTCATACAATGTGAGGCAACTATCAATAAACATTGCTATGGTTTTTGTCCGTTACAAGCTCCAAGTTGTCACCAAAACTAAAAACAGAGTTTTGACCTCCTTTGCATATATTGTTAAGCAGCTTTGTCTTCTGTGTTCTAAGAGATAGACAGAACAAGGCTTAGAAAGGATGGGACATGTTGAATGTTCCCATAACATTATTGGAAAGTTCCTTCCCAAGCTTGAAGGTCCTGCACAAGGAATGTAGCAAACATTGTACACACAGGTAACTTAACAGGTTTAATCTTTTTACTCCGTGAATAGATTTCTAAGGGAACATTTTGTTGAAAAACTATTTAAAACTGTAGACAGTTCTCCTCCTTGGTATGTTAGAAGCAGCAAGTACACTTGTATGTATAGCAGTACACTGCCGTCAGTTTCCGTTTAAACATTTACAGTACCATAGAAACAATGAGCCATGAAATTAAGGACTGTATTGAGATGATTACATTATCTTTTATGCAGACTAGTTTGATTGCTGTATTGCTAACTCACCAGCAAGTATTTGGAATGCTTGTTTCTCTCGTTGATGTAAAAATGTTCTAAAGAATTAAACAGAAAGAAGTCACTTTATTCGTGTGTTTAAAAGTTATCTTAAGTTGTGAGAAATAATCACACAAATCATTTTCACTGTTTAGTTATTTATTCCATGTGTGCAGCGGTACAATTCAAATGACCTCAGCATTAAAGAACAGAGAACACTACCCCTACATATACAGTGGTCGACAAATCAGTACATATAGTATTTTGCATAATATATATAAACATGTACATCACTACCAACTTATACATCATGACATCTGTCCGTGATTCCTCTACATTGTTACAACCGTGCATCTTGGGCAAGTATCTTTAGAATACATCTAAATTTCTTTGATACATGACTTGAAATCAACAACAGAACTGTCAAATTACTATATGATTATAATAATTACAAGATATAGGAGATTCTTTTTACACAACCAGGTAATCTCACCTGCGGTGAGAAGCAGTACTCCAGTCAGAAGCTCTGAAGAAGGTGTCTGATAGACATTGAAACGTTAGCAGGTGAGATTACCTGGTTGTGTAAAAAGAATCTCCTATATCCATATATGCTACCAACCTGATGAAATTATTTTCGGTACTATAATTTCAGTTGTGTCAATATTGTACTACAGAATTCACGGGCAGGGAGGGGGTAGATGTAGGGGGACGTTTATGATTTTCAGTCTTGAGTGACTACAATATTCAGTCATACTTTTTTGATACAGCCAAATCTGTCTGTATAGTGAACACTCAAGGGACTCAATGCTTCAATCTAAGGGAACCACCACAAAAGTAGTCAAAATGGCAAAGTGTTACTTACCCAGTAGTCCGGTGGTTACTAGTACATGTTTGACTACTATAAATTGGTGCTTACCACTTCTCCTATTAGCTTTTGTCCTTCCCAACTATACATTTAGGAAGACAAGTTTTATAAACAGATGCGAGAGAAAGTAGGCTTATTGAAATATTACACTCATTGGTACATGTTTAATATGTACTTGGAAGGATTCAGATCATGGCACTGACAGTATGTATGACTTTTTCTCTGACTCAACATCATCACCTTTTTTTTCACAGACCACTAACACTAGCAGACACCATTTTGCCCACCTGCATGCCCTTTATACATATTTGAAAGTGCAACGTTCGATTGAATATAACCTGCCACCGCTCAATACCTGCAAATCTAACGTGTTTCCCTGAAGTCATCAGATGAATCCAAACATTGATCATCTGATTTGATGATCACAGAAAAACCAATCAGATATTGAAATTAGACTAATATGATGAAGGATGGAAGCTTGAGAAGCTTTCAAACGGCATCCGCCATTTTTCTTCAGCTCTGCGATGGGTCATCATGTGAACTGGGAGAGGTCACATGACACGAGAGTGGGGGGAGCACGTCGCCGGAACGTATCATTTACGGCAATTAGCCTGCTATTTAAACCTATTACAACTGCCAAATCTCTTTTCTTTGGTCAACGTTGCACCGGAGTTACAGCCGTTGCATAAGATATGTCTTTGGACACAACTTAATGAAGCTATAGGCGAGATATTAACCTTAAATAGGCGAACACGACCTTAAACGCAAGTTCTTGCTTGTGTTCCGGCGACGTGCTGATGGGGGGAGGGGTGGGGGAGGAGATGGGGGGAGGGGTGGGGTAGGAGATGGGGGAGGGGTGGGGTAGGAGATGGGGGAGGGGTGGGGTAGGAGATGGGGGGAGGGGTGGGGTAGGAGATGAGGGAGGGGTGGGGGGAGGGGTGGGATAGGAGATGGGGGGAGGGGTGGGGTAGGAGATGGCAGCAGCAGTGACATTGATATTGACTTTTAAAGAGCAGATGGGAAAATCTTCACCTTGATGTCCCAGACACCGTTGACTATAAATCATTCTTGTGCAAACAATCCTATAACATCCTATTAACTAAATTTTACATACATCTTTAATAAATCTATATAATAAGCATGTAACTCTTCTTATTCCAACTATAACATACACCCTTTTCACCAACTTGACGAAAATGCTGAAATGGCCAGTAGAAAACTAGCAATTGCACATCAATATAGAACAAATCAATAACAAAAACTCTTATATAATCAGACAGTTAATACATGTAGTAAGTGCTCTCCTACAGTTTCTAGGATATATCATTGTAGTATTGGCTATTAACCATAATTTTTATCATCTTTCTCAACCGTTAAAAAAGTTCCTCTGCAGCATTTTGTTACTTTATATTCTTCCTTGATATCAAATGGCTTTAAACCATATTTTCTGTCTGCAGTTTCATTGAAATAGAAAGTTTAGATTTGTTTTATAACAAAAGCAAGCTAAAATTGAAATGAAAAATTGGAGACTCTAAGTTAGCATGTACCAAATTAAGACAACAATGCTCTTCTGATCAGGAAATACAATACGATCGTGCAGAATTAGGCTGATACATGTACATGTACACAGTGCAGCAATATTTCTAAATTTTCTTTTATGTACATGCATTTGAGAAGAGATAAATTGCCCAATTCTTGATTAATACCTTTCTGTTTCACAAAAGATAAGGAAATAATTGAGTAAAAAAAACAAAACAATATGCTTCTTTCCTACCACCTTTTTTGAAGTTATGACATATAAAAATCAAATTTCCTTCGCAAGGGGGACATCCATTCAACAGAATTTGAAGAAACAAAATATGGTGCGGTAAAATATCTCTTATTAAACTCCCATTATATACAACATGTACCTTCTGACAAGGCATGTTGTTCAACAGAATTTTAAGAAAGAAAATATGGTGCGGTAAAAAAATTTCTTAACACCAAACTCCCATTATATACAACATGTACCTTCGAACAGGGCATGTTGTCCTCTCACATCCCATTCCAAAGTATCCAAGGCATATAGTATTTCGTTGATGAAAAATGTATTTTCGTCCCAGTACCAGTCTTATCCAGTGTCTTGCTCAGTGATCATAGTTGTTGTGCCTCCTGTGGCTGTGCATGTTCTTCTCCAGCCTGACCCTCCGGTGGCAGGTTCCCACCTACAGCTACAGCATCTGCTGCCACAGCTACTTCTGGCTCATGCACCTCTGTGGATGGGGGAGGAACGTTACAATAAACTGATAGACAGTATACATCCGAAAATAATTTCATCAGGTTGGTAGAATATAGGGTATAGGAGATTCTTTTTACACAACCAGGTAATCTCACCTGCTAACGTTTGGATGTCTGTTACTATAGACACCTTCTTGAGAGCTTCTGACTGGAGTACTCTGCTTAGTGCTTAGTATGGGACAGTGTTCTTACCGCAAAAGCGCCACCTACATCGGCTACTTATAGCAATGAGAAGCAGTACTCCAGTCAGAAGCTCTGAAGAAGGTGTCTGACAGACACTGAAACGTTAGTAGGTGAGATAACCTGGTAGTGTAAAACAAATCTCCTATACCCTGATAGTATATATATGTTTTGTACTAGTACTGAAATTTTTTATTTGTTAATGGTAACTTCATTCTAGGTACTTCAACAGTCAATCGCTAAAATTTCATAATTGCAAATATTTATTTAGTGAACTAACATTTGAGACAGTGATGTTTGTTCCCACTGTTAAAATCAGATGCCCTTCCCCCCAACCACTAAAATTACCTACCGCAATATTAAATGGATTTACAGTATATGGTATTGTCACAGATGTCCTCTCATGTTCTTGAAGTCTAACACAACAAACTTAAGTCAACATGCATGTACCTTCACATGAAACAGAAGCTTAAAAACATTGGCTTAGTACTGCCATGGCCCCTGGGTCAATCACATAGCTGGCTAATATCACTGGAAGGACCAAATAACTTTTGACTATCTAAAACTGAAACCTTAGCTTGATACCATCATGGGCCAATCACATAGCTGGCTAATATCACTGGAATGGCCAAATATTGTTAACTTCGACTAGTATTTAAAACTGAAACTGTCGCAGATCTCCAGGACCTACAATATCTAAAGAACATGTCTCAGTACTGACCTGCGGGCTGGCCCCCCTCCCCGTCCGATGCGTGTTCTGCCACCTCGGCCGGCGCGGCGTCCTGCCCAGCTGCGGCCTGGTTGGTCTCAGCGACCACGTCGGCCTGATCACCCGGAGCACCGGCCTCAACCGGCTGCTGTTGCTCCTGTTCCTGGCTCATCTGAACCACCTGGAAAATACATGACACGCCTGAAGTTAGAGCACGTGAAGTTTCAGAATTCCAGTGGTGGACTTTTTCAGGAATTGAGAAAGAAGTACTCTCCAAGCAGAGGTTGGTGGGGGAAGATCGTGACCTGTTTATCATAATTATGCCCCGTGTGAGCGACAAAAAACAATCAATCAATCATTCGCAGGCATCAGTGTCTGATGCATAGCGGCTACAGACGTGCATAGGGCTCGCCAGGCTGGTCTGCTCTCGGCGTAGACCCTCCAGTCAGTTCTGGTGACTCCCAGCCCCTGGAGCGTGTTGAAGATCTGGTCTTCCCATCTTCCTCTAGGGCGACCTCTAGGTCGCTTCCAAGACGGGTTTGGTTCCGATGAGATCAGAAAAATCTTAAAGATCTTAAAGATCTTCCCCCACCAACCTCTGGCAAAGGTAGGACAGTAAGAAAGAAGGGACTTAACGTGTAAAAACTACAAAGTTTATCAAGAGGTGCAACTACATTGTACATGTAAGGAAGAGTTTTACTGAGGTTTGAACAAATGCCTTCCCCCTGACATTTATTAAGTGACCTATTTGAACTACAATGTACATGTTTCTTAAAAATAGATGGGGGTGAAGTTTCAAAGTTTGGTAAGGAAACTAATAATACTGAGTGAGCGTGTCAAACTGAAAAGAGGTGACTGAGAAATGGAAACGAAAAGTGAGAAGTAGAAAAAAGAGGATGAAAGAAATGTCTCTCCTCAACATCAAAGAACTGCAAGAAATGATACTGTAAATGCAGAAATGTTCGGGGTGGTTTTATGTTCCTGGTTTTTGTGGCGACCGTTTCACCACGAACTTAAAACCACCGCAAACATTTTTGGCCAATACTGTAGCAGTATGTGACTATAGCGCTGCCGCGAAATTAAAACCACCGCGAACACTACATCTTCCCCTTAGCGTAAAATAAAAACCACACGAACTTGAGACAGCAAACCATCATTCAGATGAATCCCTTCCAAATGCCAATGATCAATTAAGCTCTGCACATGTAAACAATGAAGGCATTCCATTACTAAAACAACTAGAAGAAGAGTACAATGCAATACTACATGTACATGAGAGTGAGTGTCCAAACAGACAGACAGGTAGCAACATGTAGATGACATGAACTGCCACATGAATGAATAGTAACCTACATGTCTGATGTACTTTGAAGTTGTCAAAAGGGGCCCCCCCGGGATATCCTGACCACAAGTTACCAGCATTTTACTACATGTACTTCAAAAAGCCACACAGTTCCATGCACAAGCTATTTTTGGTATAGGCTGAGGGTAGGCAGATTTTGGATGCATGACAGTAGATGATGAGACTACTCTCATCTCCCAAATAAACATACCCCCCGGAATAAACATACCCCCCGGACAAATTTTCAAAATCTAATAAACGTACCCCCCGGAATAAACATACCCCCCGGAAGATTAACCAAATTTACAGATAAACTGTGTCCGAGGGAAAGAAGATGATAAGGTAGCTGTAGGCTCTCTTTATTCATTTATGCCTGTCTGAGGACCATACCAGTTAAGTGTATAAATATTGGACAGAATAACTGCACACATCTTGTTCATCTTCTTGCTTGCCACTTCAAAAAAAATATAGTAGTAATGTTGAAAAATTGGGCATAGGTTCTCCGCTATGAACCCTAACCGGGGGCCAACGGTGCTTTCAAATTCAACAAGTGAAAATATACATGATACATGCATTTTCTACTTGGAACTTGAAGCAAGTGATCAAGAAAAATTGTTGTATATACTTACATATAATCAAAACACAACAAGTAGTCGCCAAACTGCACAGGTCACTTGGATGGGCAACACTTTCAAAGTCTACTCTTTGTTTTTAAACAAATGTATCAACATTTAGAACATGAACAGAAGATTTCAATATCCTGAATATATGGTCATCACAGGTAAGTTATTACTTATTTGTAAAAGCCATACTAGTAGAGAAAAGGAAGAACTATGACATGTATATGATGTAACTTTTTATCTTTCCCTACTTTCCTTTTATCTTATACATATATATTGCATATAGAAATATAGATTTGTAAACATTACGATTTGTAAACATTACATGCCCCAAATTATTGTGCTGTGTCAAGGACATTATCATATTATATCAAGGACAATATTATATAATGTTCTGGTTTTTGTTGTTGCAATCCAAATGATTTAAAATCCACAAATCACCCTTGTATGTAGCAAAAAACATTAATTTTGAGAAACTAAATTGTCAACAAATTTGTGAGAAACCTCAGGCCTTTTCCAATGTTGCCACAAAGCACAAGGTTCTCATGTTACACATGAAAAGTTGAGCTAGACACAGCGGCGCCGCAGACAGAAAGGGGCGGGGCTAACAGAAAGTTTCACCCATATTCCTAGAAAGCTCTGGTATTCTTTCTGTAGAGGGGTGATCTTTTCTAAAGCATTTTTAAGTGATAATAACGGTGACTAGATTGAAATTCAATTTTATATATAGACTTTGATATTAAAATTCTCTTTGTAAAAATGCAAAACACATTTCTGACCAAGGGAAAGGAGTTTTATTTGTACATAAAAAAGAGTTGTTTCCCCTTCTTCGAAGTGAGCTCTTCCATGACAAAACGTTCCCACGGCCAGAGTCACTGACGTCCAATGCGTTACTCACTTTACTAATACTGTGGCGATTCTCCAAGCCCTAAATTTCCATGTTTGTGGTAGGATTGAAATGTTTTGATATATATTGGAAGTAATTACACAGTTTTTTGATGCTAAGTTTTTTTGTGGTGTTGTTTTTATATTTTCATTTTGGGAAGGACTGTATCTCAAGTGAGTAGAGAAATTTACATGCGTCAAACGTACTTGAAACACTCTGCGCCGCTGGCATGTATATTTTTTTCTGATCAGCGTGCTTTAGTTTACGATGTAAACAGAGACTGTCAAAGTTGTCTATACAAAAAGAATTGCATTTCAAAACGTCAGTGTGGCGTCTTATTTTCTCCCAATAACAACGTTGACTTTGTAGTGTCATAGAGATCTACCGATACGTTACGAGTTACGCCGGGATTTCACAAAGGGCGGGTCATAGCGGCAGGGAAATCAACGCCGCTTGGCCGAAAAATAGCGAATTATGAGCAAAAATGCCGGGGAAATATGGGCAGGAAAACCCAAACTTTCAATTTCAATGGGATCCCTGGTTAGCAAAACTCTGATTTTCAAAAAAATAATAAACGTACTGTCCAAAATAAGAACGTACTGGGTGGATTTTGAGGCTGAAAAAAATAAACGTACCGGTACGTTTATTTGGGAGATGAGAGTAGGGGTGTTTCTAGCTCACAAAATCACTCAAGACTAGTGCTTAAAATGGCTTGCTCTAGTCATTTGGGACACTAAGTGAACTAAACACAGTATAGTAGGTGTGCAGAACAAACAAAAGCAACTTCAGTGAAAAAGACATGGGGCTCGGACCTGAACTCCTGAAAGAAGATGAGAAGAAACTACTGAAAAGAGTGCCGAAATCTAGATTTGCTGTCTTCAAATAGTACAAAATTGCAAATTGGTTTACTGTATATGTTAATTGGAAACATGACAATGAACAATTTGAAAGTACAAAAATGTGACTCATGATTTTAAGAATTCAAAGTATCTTTCTTTAGCTTTGCAAAGACTTATTTACATTCAACTCAGTGAACTTGCATTACGTTGAATTAGCAATTGGTATTAAGAATTCAATATATTCCAAAGATGACTTCATTTAATTTTTCTTTTATAAGCAAAATATGCATGTGCAGCAAATTTTCAAACGTCGAGGGAAATTTCTCTTGTTAACCAAAGAGTTGCTTCCAGGTCGCGAACCCCAAAGATAAGACAAAAGAAAGAGGAGAAAGAAGACGGGACAGTTGATGGTTTGGACCTGTTTTTGTTTCATTTTGACCTGCTGAAGTTGCTGTCGTTTCTGCTGGTGCTCAACGCGCTGGCGGGCCAGGTCTACCTCCTTTATGCGAAGCTCTTCGGCTTCCTTCGCAAGCTGCTGCTCAAACTCCTCCAGCTCCTCCTCTGTGAAGAAGTCTGTGTCGTCCAGGGGCTGTTGACATGGACAAGGCACTTGAAACATTGCGTTTGAACATAAAAACATTGCATATTAAACATATGAACCTAAGTTTTGGCTTGGCATTGTTAACGATTTTATATATAGCTTAGTCTCTTGCATTTTTTTCCATATGCGCTTCAGTCTTGTGATGGATTTGGTAATTTTGTTTCTTCTATGTATTTTTACTTCGTATTTTGTGTACGCCTCTATGTGTGTGTTTGACGAGCTTTATGCATGAACGTTTGTATTGAACTTTGAATACTGTTCCCAGGTAACCCTTTGTAATAGCCTTCGGCTAGTTGGGTAGCCCTGGCTGTACTTTTTTTACAGTCGAATAAATCAAATCAAATCAAACATTGTGTTCTTCATAATGTCTTTTCTTTTGAACACGGTGCACCCAACATTTTTCATTCATGAAAACAAAGGCATAACACACATGTACAGATGCTGTGGCCATAGACAAGGCAGTTTATGTTCTTCAAATTATGTCTCTTCTTTTTAACAGGGTGCACCTTTTTCATTCATAAAAACAAGGGCATAACACACAGATGCTATGAGCTTGGACAAGGCACTTTAAAAATCACATGTTCATAATGTCTTTTCTTTTGAACAAAGTGTACATTTTTTTCATTCATAAAAACAAAGGCATAACACACAGATGCTGTGAGTATAGACAAGGCAGTTTAAAAATCGTGTTCTTCATAAATTTCTCTTCTTTTGAACGCTAAACCGGATAGTGAGTGAGTGAGTGTAGTGAACACAGTGCCCCTTTTTTAAATTCAATTCATAAAAGCAAAAGGCATAACACACAGATTCACACCTTCCACTAGTGCAGTTTTCACCATCTATAAAACAGACACAGCCTTTTTTAAAGATGTCATTTTTAGGGATTGTGGTGAAGTGATCTCTTTCAGATAGCTTTTAAGTAACATCGCTTATCTATTTGTATAGCTGCAGTAGATTTAAAGGTCTTGTGGTGGGCTTTTCAAGCCTTTCAGTTACATGTACAACAGGCCTAGCTGGTTTGAGATGATGGTTAGTGTGAAGTGTATCACACCAGAAGACAGTTACATGTTTACCTTTTAATCAAAACATACACAGTTTAAGTCACGAATTTGACCTATTTGTACATTTCATCATCATCTGCAAGTTATCAAGACTGATCATTCATAATACTAACCTCAAAAGTATCCTCTTCTGGCTGCTCAAACTCCTTTCGTTTGGTGGCATCCAAAAATTCGTTGAAGCTCACCATGGAGTCTTTGTTGGCATCCACCTTGTAGAAAATGAAGTCAAAAATCAGTAATAGTTATGTAGATAGAAATCAGAAAAAAAGATACCACATTTCTTAAGTGAACTGATGTTGGTTGATGAGGGAATTGTGATGTTTGTGTAATGTGTGTGTGTGTGTGTGTGCGCGTTCATGCATATGTGTGTGTGTATGTTTATGTGTGAATGTGTTGGAGTGTGTAAAACCTTATAACTGAGACATATCAGAAGCAAAGATGCTTGCAAAAGCTTGTCTTGCAATGTTGTACATTCATAGGACTGACACTTAAAACGGTACTGGCCTCATGCTTGTGACATCAAGACATTAGTATTAATCTTTAAGTTCAAATAACTTTGTGTACATATAACAAATGTAACAGTTGTAACACTCTTGAAGGCCATGGCATGACACAACACATAAAACATTTCCTGAAAAATGCTGAGTAAACTAAAAAAAAATATCCTCAAAAAGGATGAGCCCACCTCCTTTAAGACGTGTCTCCTCATGCGAGCCCTCTCCTCCTCCATCTCACGCAAGTCGTCTTCCTCGTTTCCTTCCTTGTAAACCTTGTCCAGCTGGCGGTGGGCAGAAATGCAGTAATGAGATCAAACCAGGCATGGAGGAATGCAATAATGACACCAAACTTTAAGTAGTTTAACACAGTTTACAATCAATACAAAGAGCAACTGGCAACTAGCTGTACTTTACATAGTAATAGGAAATGAATGCACTTGTTGCCTGCACAGTGCTGAAGGCACAATTACTGTAATTCACTTTATCTTCACGGTAGCAAAATTTCACGATGTAAGGAAAATAAACATTTTCTGAACTTTAATTTCACGGTGGTGACAAGTGATTTACAGACAGGATGAGTGAAGGAATCATTAATGATATCATGTTTTTTTCCACGGTGATGATAAGTTAACGGTACAGACTCTGAGGTAACCGTGAAAACAGTGAACATAAAGTTACAGTGAAAGAAACAAGAATTACAGTACATGTACACAAAATATGCTATATACCTCCTTTGAAAAGAGTGCCTCCAACTCCATTGTATCCAGTAAGCCGTCGCTGTTTGTATCTTCAGAGGAAAAGAAAATGATTGACATGCCTATACCCAGTATTGTGAAGGGGTGGTTTCTTGTTGTCAAGGTCTAAATAGATCAAAGTTATAAATGTTTCACTATGGTATAGACACATGACTGCACATTACCAAGAGATCATTTTAAAAAACTGTTGGACAGCCAAAGTAAAGCAGTACAGATCCCAGGCTTTAGCTATATACATGTATATAGGAATCTGCATGATAATAAGACTTCAGTTAAACAGTGACACAGACACGGACTATGGTTAATAGCCTACTTACCATGCATCCCAAAGAATGCCTTGGGGTTGAAGTCTTGCTTATCAAGGCCATCAGCCTCCCAGACCTCCTCCAGCTGATCTTTGCTGCCCTAAGAACAAACAATGGGCGACAGCAAAATTAGGTACAAAAACGTGCCTATAAACTTGCAAACTGAGAACATGATTTCTGAAGATGATCTAAAAGCATTGGCCTTATTTTGTGATCATGCAACTACAGTTGTACAATAACTTTGCTGTTGTTTGATTTTTTAAATAAGTATCTTATTGCACAGCATTGGATAGTAATATTTTGTAGAGAGAGACTCATATCTTAATTATACAGATATTTTGTACATTGCACATTTTTGTCAAGCCCAATTTTCTAGAAATAAGGAGAACTTGTTCGAAAGTGATTCTATAACATTTTCTTCTCTCAGATGTGTCTAAACTTTTACGTCCCTTGTCGTCGATCGACCAAAAAAGGCTAGGGTCAGCAGGTTTTTGCTTTAAGTCGGTTGGGGGACTGGAAACACAGCATTTCTTCCCAAGGCACCGTGTGGCGCAATTGGTAGGGTGTTTTGCGCAGAACTGAGAGGTCCCGGGTTCAAAACCACTGCTATGCCCCAATGTTGTGCCCTTGGGAAAGGCAATTTACATGACTTTCCTCACTCCACCTAGGTGTGAATGGGTACCTGACTTCGGTTGGGGAAGGTCGTACTGAGGTCACTTGGTGGCGCCGAATGGCAGCCGCCCAGACCCTTGCGACAGTTCCACAAAGTGCAAGTGTGGAGCAAATATATATATATCTGTTGTGTATTATGTGATTGTAAACCCTGCAGCAATTCAGCACTGGCTGCCATTGCACGGGTAATTTCTGACCAATGAACCATTATTATTAATATTATTATTATTATTATTATTATTATTATTATTATTATCATCATTATTATTTTTATTATTATTATTATTGTTATTATTATTATTAATCATTATTATCATTATCATTTATTAATTGTTATTATTATTATTATTATCATTATCATTATTATTATTAATTATTATCATCATCATCATCATCATTATCATCATCATTATTATTATCATTATTATTATTATTGATTACTTATCATCATCATCATCATCATCTTTATAAGGCCTAAGACTTACAGGATGGTTCATCTTGGGATGGTCCTTGTGTTTGCGCTGCATCTCCTCGTACCGCTCCTGCTCCTTCTTCCTCTCCTCCTCATTCAGCTGGTTCAGTTTCTCGCGCCGCTGGTGTTCCTTCACCATCTCGTACCTCTTGAACTCCAGGTGCCTCTTCTGGTCGTAGTTTTCCAGGTCCTGGACGACCTGCAATATTCAGCAGAACAAGAACTTTTCAGGATGCGTTTTGAGAGAGATTTTAATCATGTAGTTCTGACAAAACCGTTTAAGGAAATCGAAGCAAGATTAGGGCCCAAAAATCGGATTTTGAAAGTCAATTTATTTAGTCATTTCTATACATGATTAGTTCAAACAACACTATCACAATGTATAGCGACGGCCATCATGCAAAAATATGACGTCGTTGTGATGTGAGAACTCACTGAAAATCGTTGCCAGGGTTTTTGTAGGCTCGCGAACCTAAGGGAATCATCGTACGGCACGTTTTTGCGTGGTTTTAATATGTTCGAAGTATGAAGTTATTACGCAAACGTGCTGCATAGTATTGGTGAATGTTACTACCTTAAAGATTTCAGCATCTTTTTATTTCCATATTTTGGGCCCTGATATTGCTTTGGTTGCCTTTAACATCTAACTAACATAATTCCACCAGGTTACCTATACCTAATTCCGCTACCATTAAAAGATACATCCAAACATATCTCCAGCCCAACATCCCCCAGTATAATGCACTGTATATCTAAACCCTGCAAAGCTGGGGGTGCTGCATTAGAGATCTCTCAAAACCCACTGTTTTTCAAAGTGGCAGATTTATGTAACCTGGCAGATAAATGCTAATGGAGGTTATATATCTTTTTTAAACAAATGCAAGAAAAAGAAATTTATTTTCAGTTGTTTTTGAGTGATTTTCTTTTTACTGTGGAAAACCTCTTGAAAGGCCCTTTTTATATTTTCTGGTCAGATATTTCTAGCCTGGAGTCCAGCCTTATGAGCTTTCCGTTTGCTACCCAATCTCCGCTCCTCGCCATTATTGGCTAATAAGGCTGGACTCTAGGCTAGATATTTCACATCATGAATGATTTTTACATTAGTACATTTGTGGCATCTAAAAGAAGTCAAGGCTGTTAGGAACAGCCCTACGTACCGCCTGGATGAGCTTGTTTAGATCCTCCTCCTCGAAGGACCGTGGGTTGCTATGGTCGACATGGTTGAACTCCTCGTACATCTTCCTCACATCCCTCAAGTCACCCTGGTGCAATCCTGTCCAAGTCAGTTGTAGAATACATTTCAAGAAAGCAGTACCTATCAAGCCACTTTTAGAAAAAAGTTGTTTTAACACATAATGCTTTCCAGTTAAACAGACATTTTCTAAATAGAAACTAAGCTTTAGCATTAGGAAAATGTCCTTAAGTGTGCCATTGCTGAAAGCCTGAAACAAACACGATTTAATACATTGTATTTAAAATATCTGTAAGACACTAGAATTTGAAGAATGCTATCCTGCATTTGAGTATGCCTTACAAATAAAATACATACACTGCCACGTCTATTTTGCAAAAGCAATAGTACCAGCCCTTTTAAGACCTAATTAGTATAATTATATGAGATTGCAGTACTGAAAGGTATTCTCCAAGCAGAGGTTTTGATAGGGCCAGGGAAGCGTTAGAAATAAAAATCATGGCCATTCCTAGCCCCCTCCACCACACTGTAGTTAAGAGTAGAGTAGAGTAGATCCTTTCAGCCAGGTAGGAAGGTCATGTTCCAATTTAGGCCGCTCATCCCTTTACTGGATCACTAGGCTTGTGAGGGCAGACTACTGGGCGATGTTCCATGTGTTTAGAAGTCTGTTTTTGAAAGTGTTCACTGTTAGAGTAGAGTAGAGTAGAGTAGAGTCTACAGTCAGGTAGGATGCATATACACCAAGTTTAGACCGCTCCCTTGTACAACTTCTTTAGCCGACTGACACCTAGGGTAAGCTTTTTGGTCAAAGAACTTCTGAATGAGAGAGAATATCATACAAGAGCTGACAACACAACCATTTCTTTATTTTCACCATGCCCAGTGTTCCAACCTACCATTTCTGCCATTCTGCATGTCCATGCGCACACGCTGCAGTTTGCGGAGCCTGGTCACCTCCGTTCTCTTCAGTTCGTCCAGCTGGGACCGGACGTTGTGCGCCACAAGGTTCAGCTCAGCGGACAGTTTCCCAGACTGGAGAATAAGGATGCAGAAATGTCTTAATACATGTACAGTCAAATCTGAACAAATTACCATCTTAACATAATTGGGACCACCTGGCCATTGTGATCACTTTTTGGTGGTCCCTTAATTTTTCCCGCAGACACATGCATTAAAATCCATGCATGTTTAGTGACCAACTATCCAAGAAGACCAGATTGAATTAGTCCTCTGAGTGACTTCTGCAGAAAACTTCTACAAAAAACTTCATGCTTTCTTGAGTTATAGAGAGAATATAGTGACCAATCCATGGCTCAGTGTTTTTTCAGGTAATTTTCAATATCAATATATAGTGCTGATGTTATTGATGCACATTACATTGGATGACAAAATTATATCATCATATTCTACAACCCATGCGCCTGGTTTATTTTGAAGTTGTAATTAACCTTCTCCCTGCTGCCTAACTCTAAACAAAAGGGAATTGGGTGCCAAACGGCTCCTTCAAAGTGCTAAAGGTTAAGACATGCTCAGTATGTCAGGGTTTATCATGATCTTACCTTGATGTCTTCAATGTCAGCCTCTTGAAGCTTTTTCTTAAACTCCGGGTCAGTTTCCAGTACTCTGACCACTTCCTGTAGGTAGCTGTCATAATGTAGCCCAGTGTCCTGGGACTCTTCCTGTTAGGAAAGGTACAACATTGATAAAACATTGGTTTAAAAAAAAAGTACACCGACCCTCCCTGACAAGTCAGTAGATTTATGGAGTACTTGCCTCCAAATCTCTTTCCTAACATATGCCATACAATTTGCTATGAATGAATGTCTGGTTAATTAAACAAGGTAGATTAAAATTACATCAGAATTTGAAATAAATTGATGTACATGTACTTCGTTTCTGACCTATTTGACACCAGGGCTCAAAATACTGGGTGCATATACACCATTGTGCACCAAAAATTGGAGCTGTGCACCTAAATTTTGACTGTGGGTGCACCAAGATTTTGTAGGGTACTTAGTAGAGGTAATAGATTATTGTACACAACTTGACAAGTATACAGAACTTTCTTGAAATTTAATTTTCAGACAAAACAATATAAACTTTGTTGTGATTTGTTTGATGTGTAATTTTTTAATGAGCTGTAGAATTTCAGATTGGAGATCTTAAGAGAGACAGTAGGATTTGTAAATATGTTTTGCTGACATTTTAATTTATTTATGTTGTGCACCTGTTAAGTTCTTTCTGTGCACCTAATATAATTTTTAGGTTATGTGCACCAGTGCACCTATTCCCAGAAATGAATTTTAATCCCTGGACACTGATTGTTGACACAAATAGAATAGTGTCAACACTGTGCCACCAAGTTGTTTCTGTGAAATCACAACTGTTTCCTAGAAGATCTATTTGACCTTTACCTTATTTGTTTCTGCCTCTGCCTCTTCCTCCTCGACCTTCTGCTTCTTGGGGTCTACCGGTGCAAGCATGGCATTGTGGGATACCATCACCACCAGGGCTGCCAGCAGCAGACATCGTCTGATTGTCCACATCCTGAACAATCACGCAAACAATTGAGTGGCTTTGATCAACTGTGTTTTTGCATGACTGTATGATTTGTCATGTAAAACCGTTTTTTCTAGTTATTGTAAATAAGTACTGGTAATAGTTCTGCTAGTTCATTTTAGTGACGCTGAAGAAGAGTGATGGATGTCACTCGAAAAGTCCCGAAATAAATCTCTGAATTCTTATCCAGTAGTAGAGTTTGAATTCTCTTTACATATTGTTTACATGGATGTCTAACCTTCACAAACACATCTGTGTTTATATTCATCGGCTTTCGCTAATCTAGACGTACAAATTGTAAGCCGCAGACCACCTGAAAATTACACATTATAAGTATCTAAAACTTACATAAAACTACTCACTGAACCTGTAGTTATTCTAATATTCTCTACGGTACAGTACAAAGCCATAGTATTATGATAATAGCTTTCTTATATCTCCCTGTTAAGTTATAGTATTTATCATACCATGGAGCTTGTGATTTATGATTTAAGTTTCCGTGATAAATCAAACTGATAAAGCATTAACGACCAGATTTGTGTAATGTCTGTAATTATTTACCGGCTATCTGCCAATATAGATATTTCAAAACCATTTTATTAAAACTAAGCTGAAAAATGTCTAGTATACCCATTTTAAAACAATATTCAAACTCAATGGTTTGATTACGAATTCGGCGACGTGTACATCTCCTATTCGCCAGATCACGCCCACACCCAATCCAAAAATCCGTGTTAGCATGTTGATTAATTCGTTACTTAGTAGTCCAGACCATGAATGATAATTACATTGAACTGATTTCAAAACTGAATAATCAATCAGTGTTCACACTTAAAGTAAAGATTATGAAAACCCTTTAGAACCCAGATCAAAATTAATCTATGGATACGTATTTGACGTCCATATGGCTTCTAAGAACGCGACGTTTTAATTTTTAAAGGAAAAATAATGTCGCTGTGCCTTGGATCCTGTTCTGATTCGTACCTTCGTGAATATACATTCTAAGGAGAAAACGATTAAATTCTTAATCGAATATTTAGATAATGAATGTGTTTATCGTTGAATGTAAGAATCTCGGTTAAGAAGCGTTTGAAGACGGCAGTACTCACCTGCTATTGAGAAGGAAACGCAGCGATGTTGTCTTCTCTTCTTCCTGTATGTGAAATGAACACGTCGGCATCCAGGGCAAAGGTCAACATCTGGGCCAATCTCGCCCCACTTTGTTATCCCCTTGCTGATTGGCTCAAGGGAACAAAATTGGCCAATCAACTTCTTTTTAAGATAATTATATGCAAATAGGCAAGATGGCGGCTCCCTATGCAGGTAAGCGATTGATTTCTTCGAATATTGCCGATAATTACCTATTAGATAGCCACAGTGCATTTGTTTTGCTGATGTTTGAACAAGTAGCATATCTGGAAGACATTTTTCTTTCAGATTGTTTATCCTGTTGTGAAAATATCGCTTAATTTGGCTCAGAATATCAGCCGGTAAAAGTTCCTATCGCTCCCTGAAAAAATATTCTCTTCCAATTTTTTTGCAAGGGAAAAATTATGCAATTTTAAAACGTCGACACTCTAAAAGTCATCACTTCCGTCAGTGGGAGAAACTGCAGACGTTTCCGTTTTATTTCCCTAGTGGATATATTAAATCCCTTGATAGTTTTGGTCTGTCGATGATAATTTGGAGCTGATCGTAACCAGGTCAGATTGTGAAAGTTTTGACAAGCCCGTGATGTCATTTTCAAAGTGGCGTGACTTCCGTAAAGGGTCTGAATTAAGTAAGATTCGCTTTCATGACTCAAACTTTTTCTAGAAGATCAGAAATTCTGATTATCACACCGCAAAACCTGGAGAATATTTCAACTTTTCACGTTCATGCTACTTAGGATTTCGGGAATGTACCCCACACCCAAATTATAACGTTCCACTACATATGGCTTCTAAACTAAGAATCCAACAAAAGGTTTATCTCTGTCGAGATTCCTTTGTTTACATTGTGTGATAAGTTGAAGTGATGTGCTTGAGCATCTCCCCGCTGAGTTTGGAAACCTGATCATGTACTAGTACTTTGTGTACCCCGTGCATACAGATTGTATTACGGGCCATACTGACAGCAATATTAGGGACCAAAAAATGGAAATTAAAAAAAAATGCTGAAATCTTTATTGTAGTGACATTTACTAACACTGTCTAGCACATTTGTGTAATAATTTTATACTTTGAGCATTTTGAAACCGTGCAAAAACATGCCATACGATGATCCCCATAGTTTCGCGAGCCTACAAAAACCCCGGGAAAGATTTTCAGTGAGTTCTCACATTACAACAAAGTCATATTTTTGCATGATGGACGTCGCTATACATTGTGATAGTGTTGTTTGAACTAAGCATGTATAGAAATGACTGAATGTATTGACTTTCAAAATCCGATTTTCGGCCCCTAATATTGCTTGGGATGCCTTTAGACAATTTGTGTTTTTCCAGGAAGTGAATGGAAAGAGTTCCAGGAAATAGTATATGAATTAATAAAATGGGTCAGTTGAAAATTAGACTGAAGTGGAGACTCGGGAGTTGTACATGTGTGTAGAATAGTTGAACAGATGCAAAGGGTCGCGGGATAGGAAGGGTTTAAAGTTAAACACCTCACCAGACTGCAGGAATTCGTGTGGGTCACTGGTCAGCGTATTTGAGCTCTTTCAACCTCATTTTCTTTTAATCCACATGTAGGCCATGCTTGTACATTGCAGTACCGGTATATGCATTGCATACCCGTCAGAATGAAAAGTACTATGTTGGTACATGTAAATATCTTGATGTGTTACATGTAATTCAATTGATGCTTTACATGTAGTGCATATAAACATTTTTGGCTGGTCTTTCATCCATATCACAGCATCAACTTGATCAAGGAGGTTTAATTTGATTTTAAACCTCCTTGGTTACATGTACATGTATCTCCAGAATACTTCATGGGGATGTCCTATGGTTTACAGGAATGTTAACCATGCTGTTTTGTTTCTTTTCTTTTCTTGAAGTTTAATACTAGTATCTGATTATAAAATTATAGTTATGCAATTCATCTGAGACACATATTGTTATCAGGGGTTATTTAATAAATATTTCTTTTTTAATATCATATTGTTCCTCGATCGTTTGTGCTTTAGATTGGGCCCTTTCCATTCACGTAGGGACTTTGACCCATTTATTCCCTCAGTCAGTCAGTATGTTTGTATTTGTTCAAACAACATCCAAAGAATGTCTGACACACTTGTTGAACCACAAACATACAAGGAAGGAGTATGTGGGAGGTTGGTTACAAAAATGCAAAAAGTTACAGTTTGAAAGAATCCTCTTTATGAAAGAAGGTTGATGTGGAAAGATGATGAATGACTAGCTACTTTAATAAGTTTAAACCAAAAAAGTCTGAAAAAATTCTGCTTTTTTTGATTTTGTTTAAACGTCCTCTTTTCCGTTCTTGGTCCATGCCTTTGTGAAGTGAATTGGCAGTCTGTTGTTGATAGCACGATTGTTTTATCTCCTTGCAGGTTGACAAATGTTTGTTCTCATGAATGGCAGAACAACACACATAGCTGAGAGGTCACCAGATCCAAAGGCTAAAGCTCTAGCTAGGTTCTGTTCAGTGTGTGAGTAGTATAGTGAGAGGGAGATGGCTACCATTTCTGAGGATGAGCTGCAGGCAGCTCTTCGGGAAGAGGCAGCTGCTCTGGAACAGTTCCAAAGACAGCGCCAAACAACATGGCCATTAGCTAGCAGTCAGCAGTCCGTGAATGTACCGAGTGCGACTCCGAGGCACGCCAGTCTATCATCTGGTACAGCAAGGTCTACGCCAGCGGTAAAGCAAGATGGCAGATCTGTTGGGTCAGGGGCGGCAAACAGTTCGACCAGTCGTCCTACTCTTGCACCAGAGCCAGTCCCACGGCCCCTGCCCAGACCCTCCTCTATGGGAACCATTCAGACATGTAAGAGGTTTATACTATTATAGTTTAGGTTGCTAGATTTGTAGCCACCGTATTATTGTAATTATAATACATGTAAAAAGCTGTGGTCACAATTCATTGGAGTTTGTCATTTCATTTATGCCATTGTAGTATTGAAGCAATTGCATTGACTTTCATGACGTCCTGTCCTTTTCAAATTTGGGAAAACCTGTATGGGGTTGAATAAAAGCAGATTCTTTTCTAGATGAAAAAAATGATTTTGGTTTTGATGTATCTCAAATAAAATTGGTTCTAAGCCATAGATATTACAATACATGTACAGTTTCTTAGTTGGGTATTGTTGAATTGAATGAGAGTAGAAACGTAATGTACCAGCCCACCTCTCCCTCTAAAGTACAAAACTAATGACACAGCCCCTACTAGCAGAGTTGAATGTTTGACTTGACATGTCCCCAATGTTTGTCCAGGTGGCGGTGGCAGTGCTGCCAGCTCCTCAGCAGTCAGTGAGGGGGATCTGATCTCCTTCTCCTCCAACAGTCTTCAGGACGTTCTGAAGTCCGCCCGGCTCAGCGCCCCTCCCATGGCAACCGGAGCAAACGCGCTGGGCTCACGACCTTTGACATCTGGTGGGATCCAATCCCAAAGGCCGGCGACCTTTTCTGTTGGGGATTTTCAATCAAATGGAGTTCTGTCTTCAACCGGTTCTGTTGCTGGCTCGGCTATGATCCCTTTCGGTGCTACCAACAACACGAACCCTTTCAGTGCTGGCAGCAGCACTTGGAATGGGCGCCCTCTGTCCTTTGACACAAATACTGCAGCCCCAATGCCACAGTTACCACCCCACAGTCCTGTACCTCACAACAGTGCTCTGTTTGTCAGCAACCCATCCTTTGGGGACAGCACATTGTGGGGGCAGCCGGATATGTCCAGTTTCTCCACCCACATGTCTATTGGCGCCGCGAATTCCAGCCGACCGCAGTCGCTATCTTCGTCTTCTTCCGGGGAACGCACAAGCATGAACGCCAACTTCGCCAGTCTGACGGACGAACTGCTGTTCACAGACCTACGTAACCCCGCCATAAGTGTGACCGGAAGCGCAGCAGGTTCCGCTGCCGCTGCCGGCGCAGACCCCAATTCGGGCCTGTCTGCCTTTGACTTGGATTTTCTAGAAAAACTAACCATGAAGGAGAGTGTAGCGCCAGGAGTCAACCTGTTAGACAAGGACAAGGCCCCCGGCGGGAAGTTAGCAGAGACTGGCAGGACTGGCAGTATGGGAGAATTGTCCAAACCCGGGGTGCCGAATTCAAACCTGTTGGCAGTTAGTACCACAGGACTTAGTCACTCTACGGGGGAGCTCTATAACGTCAGTAGTGGCGACGCGGCCGCAGTGAAACCTCCGCCCCTCCCCCCTAAGACGGCTAAAAAGAGAACTATGGCGGCGCCTGGTGACGGCTCGATGACCGTGCCCGCTCGTAAGCCACAGACGTTTGCACGGCAGGACTCGGCAGACGGCTGCATGACGGTTCCAGCGAGAAAATCTCCTGTCGTGAGCGCAAAAGAAGGGAAGAGACCAGCGACAACATACCACTCCGCTGCAGCACAAACACAGGTGAAGTCCATTTACGGTTAACAACAAAATTATTGGTATCCATGGTGATTGGCTTGACAAGGGTATGATTGAATGATTTTGTTCTTAACTGTATGTACATGTACAGCTACAGTTCTCATGCCGTGAAAATGACAATTGCAACCATTTGACCGGTCCATTGAAAGCTTGGCTTGACTTTAAAAACTAAAAGTACTTTGTTGCAAAATTTGAAAAGAAAAGCTACTAATACATCTTGTTCTTTTCCAGGTTAATACAGTGTTGACACAGCAAAATTGACAATTGTTTTTCAATCTTGTCTATTGGAAGCTAGTCCTAACTTTAAAAGCATTTTGTTACATAATTTGTATTTTATAAAGCAAAGCTAAAGGTGTTGTCTTTTCCAGGCTAATAGAGTGTTTTTTGGAGATGGGCTGTTTGATCTGGCTCAGGAGAGAGACGAGGAGGCTTCTATATTTGCACAAGTTGTTTCCAGGTAAGTTTCTGAATTTTTTATGAATTGTATAACTTGCTAGGTGCCACATATGAAGTCTCGGGCTCACTGGGAAACAGATAATCTGTGCAACAGTATTATCAACACAATATTTCACAATTTGGAAAAAATTCATTACCAACGGGACATATGTACCTTACAATCATATTGATGTACATGAAGCTATTTATTGAGAGAAAAACAAATTCTTTTGCTGTAAAAAACTTAGATGTCAGATGTCTAAAATGTCATGTAGACATACAGGTCAAAAATACAAAAACTGTTTATTCTGATTTTTTTGTTAGCAGATAGACATGAGTATTTCTGTTTGTCAACACTTAGTGCATCGATCATGATATGTTTTTTTCTCATAGGTTACGGATGGAGTACAAGTATGATCACGCCACCACCAACCCAGGCCACCTAGTGAGCCCCATCCTGCGGTACCAACACTGCAGGGAGGACAGCACACTAAAGGTCATCATCCACACCCTGCAGCAGAACTCTGAACCGGTCACCTTCACATGTGATGGTAGGTCGGGAATGGAAAAGTAAAACTTATAATCTCAATGATCGTCCAGCATTCAATGACTTACCTACATGTACATCCATTTGCTTTTCTATTTAAAATACTTTCCTTTGGAAGGTCTTTGTATACTTGTTGGACTTGATGTGCTTTACATTACAATTCAGTGCTTGCCCTACATGTACTGGAGCCTCAGAGCAGTAAAGGCTAAGAGTAATATAATGGCAATGGACAAAAAACAGTAGAGTAACAGACAGCAAGGGGTGAAGGAATAAGATACATGTAGCTGATAGATCTGATTTTTTTATTGACAGTTGAGACATCTGTGAGTCACCTGGTGAGCCAGGCGGTGGTGTCCCTGCTGGACGATGACACCGACGTGTCCGTGGACGACTTCGCTCTGAAGGTGTGCGGGAGGGAGGAGTTTCTCGCCAAGTAAGCATTCATAGTTTTCATTGCTGCACTTATTTTCGTTGGTATAAAATAATGACACAAAAGCGAATGGTCCTAAAAAAAGCCAAAATCAATCTTTTGGAAAGAACTGTGTTAAGTAAATAAAACAGGTGAATGATATATCACAAAACTTAGCGCAAAAATGCAGATTTTAACATAGCGTCATCGAGACTACAAACTTACATATTGATACACAATGTATTATACAAGTCATGATTTTATTGAAGTGTGTTCATAATGCTGAGAACTTGACTCACATTGAAGTGCCCCCCTCCCCCCTATAGTGACACGACCTTGGGAGACTATGAGTATGTGCAGGACTGTGAGAAGTTTGACCTTGATGTTGCGCTGGTGCTGTACCCTCGAGATGCTATCCCTCACCGACTGGCAAGAACAGTAAGTCACCTTCTTATATCATCACTGGGAAACAGACAAACTGTGCAACAGTATTATCAACACAATATTTCACAATTTGGAAAAAAATTCATAACCAACAGGCCATGTTCCTTGTTGCAAAATGTAAAAACTAGTGTGATCTTGTTTGCAGGCGGAAGACGATGCCAAGGACACGAAGACCAGCAACCTGAATCACTTCATCGACAATCCTGTCAGGACAGCGGTTTCAAAGTGAGAGCCACACGATTGTTTTGGGGAGAAATGCTTTTTGTGTACTGGGTAGATCCTTGCTGGATAACTATATACCAGGGTTGTCTCCAGGACCCATCCCTCTATCCCAAGATAGGAATTCACTTGTTGGGATGGACAAAGATTTCACCCGTTCTGTCTAAAAAACTTGCTTTCATGACATGAATGAAGTTGGTAAATGGGCATTTTTTAACCTTAATATGACAAGATTAAAAAAGAAAATCAACATGATTTTGGGCTCCCAGACCAACTGGGATGGACAAAAATCCAAAGCTTGAGCCCTGCTTTATGCACACTAAGTATTGTGTGTTTACTTTAATTTGTTATTGTCTGTTTTGATTGCTTTTGCCAAAATTTGTAATATTTGTCATCTCCTGTTTCCCAGACGGGGCTTAGGTGTTCTTGTGGATGCCTTCTACAATGAGGCAGACAAACTGAAGTCCCACGCATCTTTGGTAAGTCAAGTAACAAGAAGAGATCAGGCTTTTTTCACCCCTTCTACCTACTTGCAGGTACAGAATAGCAAACGTGTAGATGGCACAATGTATTTGTAGCATAACAAGAGAGAGTTTATCTTGGCAATGGAATTGTAGAGCTTATGTTGCAGTTCCAATGTATGCTGCAAGGTGGCAGTGCTGTACAGCTATTGTCCACAATGTTCTCACCAGGATTTTTTCACAGCGTAGGGGTCATGTACGGAAGGCCAACTTTGCACGGCGCAAGTCACTCGCGGAGTGCCAAAGACATGATAACGGTTGGGAGTCTGGCATCTTCCCGCACAAAATTTTGAAATTCATAACCCAATAAAACACTATTTACTGCATTTTGAGGGATAAATTTAAGTTTTTCCTCTGTCACAGACTCATTCTAAAGCCAAATTAGAACTTTTTATAAGATTTATGAAGGTTCTTCCCAGAAACAAACACCCCTATGCTCATTGAAACACAGCATCGGGGTCCAGATCACAGCATCGGGGGTCCAGATCACAGCATCGGGGGGGCCCCTATGCTGAAAGGCCTGGCGAGAACACTGGTCCAGATGCCAGTGAAATGAAATTTCCTTTATCATTCATATAAAAAAGTTGTTTTTTCCTGAAAACTTTTATGTAATCATAATTGAATCAATTGTAAAACAAATCATGGCATCACAGAAAGGACTCCTAGTCATGTAGCTAATGGGTGAGTCCTTTCTGTGACACACAAGATACAAGGTACAAGATACCTTAATTGGAAGTCACAGTGAACCATTGCTAATTTGGGCCACCGGAAAGCAAAATACACAGTTGATGTAAAAATTACATCGATGTTTTCAAATAAAACCACGTTTTTACCTGAATGATAGAAGAAATTTCAGTGACACTTTAGGAGGATGATCGATGTAGTATACTGAGTGCAGTTACCTAATTTGTACCACTGACTGGAGAATATTCGCTACACTTTGCCCAGGACTGGGAGAGCTGTAAGTCTAACGGGGTTGCCCAGGCCATCAAGGCTCTGTGTGCGACTCTGGCCAGTCTGGAGACGGTGGAGGTCAGCAAGGCCGTGGCGCGACTCAAACGGGCGGTACCGGCGCCGACGCAGCACAGCATCGCAGGGCCCGACGGACTCATGGCCAGCGAGATCAGCAGGGCATCTATGGTGAACAACATGTAAGGTTAACAACCCACAGTTTGCATGGGTTTGTCTCTATAAGGCAATACTAATCAGCTCTTATTATTGTACAAACAAGTGTTAGTTGTAGGCAACTTCTAATTTGGTTTAAGAAATAGTTTGAATCAGCATTATTTGTAATGGGTAGGGAAGACTTTAAGTTCAGCTTAACTTGAGCATGGTTGTCCATACTGATATCACTCATAGATGATGTACATAATACAAACAACATACTAGTACTGCAGTGAACTGACATCAAGCATAGAAAGTTTGTTTGTTTTATTATGATTTGAATATTGAATTAAATGTTTATGCGATGCTTTCAAAACCAGTATCTATACATAGCAAAATGTCATGTGCTGGTATTATGTTAAAGTGAAGTGACTTGAGCACTGAATTTAAACTCTTATGCTCCCAGTGCCAACCTGAGTAAGGAACAGCGGCAGGGGGAGGTGAACCTCGCCCTTGAGGAGGTCACGGCGGCCATCTTGGCGCTGGTGGACATGTACAGCAGCGCGTTTGACACCGACTTCACAACAAACCCCCAGGGAACACCAACAGCAGGTAGTGGGATGCGGATTAGATTGTTTTTCTGTCGTCACTTTTCAGGTGGACTAAAATTCATGTTTGCTTGTGATGGCACAAACAGTCTATTTATTTATCTAAAATGACATCATATTGTGTAATTAATGGTTAAAGTTTTTGTCCCACAAACAATTTCCATGCAACCTGGCAATAACTGTCAATAAAATGTAGTACAAATGTAGTTACAAGCCTACATATAGAATCAGTACATGAACATACATTACACTGTATGCTCCATTTTGTCCTGCATGATCTTGAACACTAAAGGATATCCTGGTTCTGGTAGCCTATGCAATGACACTCACTGTTGCTGTTGTTTATCTTGACTCATGGAATCCCTGTAACTTTCTGTCTTTTGCTCACAACTTGGTAAATCTACCTCTCCATCTTGTCACGACTCTCTTTAGTTTTAACCCTCTTCTTCTTTTCTTCTTTCTTTCTTCTCTCCCTCTTTTCTTCTGTGCCTCCCCACAGCCTGTATCCTTGACCTCTTCCCCCCGAGTGCGCGGGAAACCCTCGCTAAGAAGGCGCCCCCTTCTCCCCTAGGTGTTGTGGATGTGACCGGCGTGTCGTCCAACGT
The DNA here is from genome assembly GCF_035083965.1 of Branchiostoma lanceolatum. Lineage (NCBI taxonomy): Eukaryota > Metazoa > Chordata > Leptocardii > Amphioxiformes > Branchiostomatidae > Branchiostoma > Branchiostoma lanceolatum. The sequence goes on from NC_089724.1 coordinate 25,780,141, forward strand.
GAGGGTCCGTTTGGTGTCGGCGCACCGCCTGCCCATCAACTCCAACCAGCTGTTTGAGAAGTTCCGCGTGTCCAGCGGAGTGTTCCACGGCGGGCACAGGATGTGCGACACCAAACAGACCAACATACGGCCCATGGAGAACGGCTTCTTCCCGCGACTGGTGTGGGACGAGTGGTGAGCGGAATCTTTAATCTTAGGTTTTGTTGGTTTAAGATCAGGATGGAAAACACAACTGCGTGCTGTGAATCCTCAAGCTCAACTGTTTCTTACAAATGTGAGAAGGCAATCGGTCAACGTCGACGCTCTAACGCCGAACGGTAGATCATGTTCTCGTACGGACACGTTATCTTAGAAATGGCGTTCTACGTTATAATATGCTAAGAAACAACAATCTATGTTATAATATGCTAAAAAACAACGTTCTATGTTATTCATTCTCACAGAAAGTTGTGAATGAGTTCATTTTGTTCCTATTGATAGGCCTTGGCGTTAGGAACAATTTATTAAATTTTGTGAAAAGTTTGCATTCAGAATCAGATTAAGTCAAAATCCAGCATGAGTGTTTATAAGACTTTTGACAAATTGGAATATACATGTATGGTAGTCCCCAAAGTATCCTTGCTTTTAACTGCACAATATTGCCTTTTTAAAGGATTGAATTGAATACACCAGTTACTGATGTGTTACGTGTGCTACATGTGTTTATAACAAGTTTCTTATAACGTGTTATATGTTTGTGTCAAGTATGTAGACAAACGGTTAAACAGCAACGAATCTCTTATAATGTACTTCCAACAGGGTGGAGTTTTCCCTTCCCTTGTGCCTGCTGCCGCGTGAAGCCCGACTGTGCGTCGCCCTGTACGGGGTGAACAGTGGAGCAGACAGTAACAGGCCCTACGGTGTCACTGTGCTGGGGTGGGCTGCAATACCGCTCTTCAACTACAGGGGGCACATGCTGCATGGGCCACACTTGTTAGGGCTGTGGCCAGAGTCAAAGGTCAACCCGATTGGGACCTGCTCTTCTAACTTGTTGCAGCCTGACTCCATCATACTACAGGTTATACATTATAGCTACATTAGCTTTCAGAATTTGTTTGTTTTTTTGTTTGTTTGTTTGTTTATTCAGAATAACAGCACTGTAAAGCTTGAAATGCTTATGGTTGTTTCGTTTTCACAGTGACCTCACTACGGTGAAATAGTGGCACTGCAAATGTATGTTTCCATTGTACTACTAGTACAGTAACTGTGTTATGGAATTGTTTCAACTGCAAACTTAAAACAGTGCAAAAAGCTGATTTCCTTTCCCACTAAAGAATTAAAGTTCCTCAAAATAGATGAAAATAGACATTTTAGGCTCTCTCTTCTATTGTTTGGCTTTTTATAGGTTGAGTTCCCCACCCATGGCGGAGACGTGATATTCCCCCCACCAGAGCCTCACTACGAGGGCAGACAGTATAGCTTCAGCGTCCTGGATGACTCCACCAGGGAACAGATACAGGAGATCGTCGCCAAGGCTTCCATCAGCAAGTATGTAGTACATTGTACTGCACTCACTCTCACTCAGTCACTATCCAGTTTAACATCTTCTCTTTCCCATCATCTAGGGGTTGTACGTGCTTGCACATGGGTAGGGGAGCTTATACATATACATAAGAGCAAACTGTCTGTCTGAGATGAAATATGGAAACATGTGAATGAGTGTCCTGATGCTATTCATGACAGTATGTTTACTCATAGAGAATTTTCAGTTTGTGGAACTTTCTTTTTCAATCTTTGATAAATGTACTGAGCTGGCATTAGACTGTACAAGTCATTTTGTGCATCATTCATAGTCTGAAAATTTTTCTTCTGTCTGTCACCAAGTGACATCCACTGCAGATCTGTTTTCATTTTGGTGACACTAGCAGCCCTGCCATAGTGTTTCTTACAGACTGTTGCAGCTTAGTTCTGTACCCTTTCCAGTTTATCTTAAATTTGTCTTTCTTTGTTATACTATATAGATGCCTTGTGCCATATGTAGATTATCTAATTAACCCTTAACCTGTAATATTTCCCCTGTAGGTTATCAGAGGAAGAGGAGGAGATGTTATGGGAGAAGCGACATTACTGTCACACGGTCCCTGCCGCCCTCCCGCGCGTGTTGAAGCACGCCCCCAGCTGGGACTGGGCCTCGCTGGCCGACATCTACTCCCTGGTGCACAACTGGAGCCCCCTCACGCCCGTCAGCGCTCTGGAACTACTACATCCACACTTCGCTGACAAGGAGGTACAGTACTACTGGGGGTTCTTCTCAAATGTTGGTTAAAGGGGCCCTTTCAGTCGAACCGCAGAGCTCTATGCGCATCCGTTCTGCGCAGCCTTCTCTAAGACGGCGTTCGCCGGGTCACGGCCGGACCTGGGTTGGACCCTGTTGCATGGGTGTAAACAACTACCTGTGGTGCAAGAAAAAGACCTCAGACCTACATAATGTTTATACTTTTTCATATCTGTAGGACTTGCCCAGTGCAGCTATGTAGATATTTCGTGTATTGCAAAATGACATCGGCCGCTGTGGCTTTCGAAACATTAGCAATTCTTGGTCAATTTATCTGTGCTCATCTTCTTTACAGTTCACCTAGATCCAACTAGCTAATCACATAGTGCGATAGTCCATTTCTTCACCCTTAAATAGATACCAAAATACCTTGGTTAATTTGAGGAGCAACGGGTTTGCCCCCAAAAAAACTGCGACCACATGCAAATCATGGTGGTAAAATTCGAGCCTGGGCGTATCTACCGATACACACTATCCTGCGTTTTGGTTACATTTTGATACATTTCACAAGGTGTCATAAAACTTATGTTTTGGTTTTAGAAGCTGCATGAGCACGGCTACCACATGCAATAGAAGAAGCTACATGATAATAGTCAAATACTCACAGACAGAGGGTTTTAGTACTAGGTAGCGACTTAGTAAAAATTGTCAAATTTGAAGTCAATAGTTTCAAACTCCAGCGTTCGACCGATGGAACCAAGACGGTACGTTCGATTTTTTGAGCCGTGGGGTCAGGCGAGGTCAGGCGTAGTGTTGCAACTATCAGTCGGTGTGTGGAGAAATTTAGAAAAGACTAACGTCTAATTCTTGCAGTTGCAGATACATTTTCTGAAAAAGATTGACATTATTCAGAAGCCAGAAAAAGTGGGATTCTTGTGCACGTATGCCAATATTAGTACATAATGTGTACGTTTTGCAAATCAAAGTGAAAGGACACTGTGTTCAATTTCTCATTCAGAAAAAGGACGCCATAAAACTGACATGATGTTCGTTTTTTCGGGGGCAAACCCGTTGCTCCTAAAATTAACCAAGGAACTTTGGTATCAATTTAAAGCTGAAGATATGGACTATCATGCTGTGGAAATAGCTAATTGGATCTAGGTGAGCTGTAAAAAAGACGAGCACAAATAAAGTGACCAAAAATTGCTCATGTTTATAACGCCACAGCGCTCGCTGATGCGCAAATCATCTGAATTGCTGTACTGGGCAAATCCCGTAGATTTGAAAAAGTATATACATTATATAGGTCTGAGGTATTTTTGCTGCACGACAGGCTCTTGTTTACACCCATGCAACGGGGTCAAATCCAGACGCGGCAAATACGCTATCTTAGAGAATAACGCGTTCTAGGGTGACCTGCGGTTCGACTGCTTTGTCCAGTTGAAGTAAAAAGTGATAAGACATATTTCTAAAACTCCCTGGTGCACAACTGGAGCCCCCTCACACCCGTCAGCGCTCTGGAACTTCTACATCCACACTTCGCTGACAAGGAGGTACTATGGGTTTTCCTCAAATGTGGACAAATGGGTCTTTAAGAGATTTTCTTGTCCAGTTGAAATTAAAAGTTAAAAGTACTCCCGGCAGTGAAGGTGCATAAGGCGGCGCCCATCTCCATTTCTGTAGCCCTGGGCCACACAACTTTTGTGCAAGTCACTACAGTAGGGGACTAGTCCACTGGTAGTGAAGTGTGTTTAACTTCCATACCCTTTCCCAAATGCTGAGTGCTAAGCAGAGAAAGCAGTATGTACCATTTTTTTAGTCTTTGGTATGACCCGGCTGGGCATGCAAGGCGAACACTCTACCCACTAGGCCATTGCACCTGCCAGTTGAAATAGAAAGGTTTTTGTTAAAACATGTCTTAAAAGATTGTTTCTGAGACTCCCTGGTGCACAACCCCCTTGTGCCCGTCAGCGCTCTGGAACTCCTACATCAACTTTGCTGACAAGGAGGTCTGTTGTGCTGAAGGTCATACTGTTTTAAGAATTTGATAGGATATAGGAGTAGTGATTTTTTTCCCAAATAGAAGTGATATAAGGAGATGCAAGAGGATTTACTTCTACATTGTACACATGTATATCAAAGAAGATAGTACAATGTTATGTAATTTATAGGGGATGAGATATGAAGATGTGCTTCCTTTAACCACTCCCATTTCAAACTTGGAAGAAAAGGAAAGACCATTGTTAGAAGAAGTTGTCTTTAGGGGACACTACATTGGCTTTTATTTGAACTGACTGAGGCTTTTGAATAAAAGATAACCTTGTAAACTGATCTGACTTATATTTATTTGTTGTGCGAATCCTTGCACATTGTGTATCATTCCTTGTTCATGACAATGTTTCCTTGTTGCAGGTGCGAGCGACTGCGATCAGCTGGATGCAGCACCTGCCTGATGATGAGCTGTACGACTTCCTACCACAGCTGGTGCAGGCCCTGCGCTACGAATGTTACCATGACAGCGCACTGGCCAGGTGGGGCTCTATTTGAAATTCCCTCTTAGCCTCTGCATTGAATTCCATGTTCTTGTTTATTGCTATACATGTTGTATAACAGTTTAGTCTATTGAGCAAATTTACCATGAACACTTCAAGTTCAAGAAGGAAATGAAACAATGTCGTTCTCTTTGGCTATTTGTGATCAGTCCTTTCACTTATGTATTTTTTTATCATCTACATGGGACAGATTTGCTCAGGAAAGTCAGAAAGAAAGAAAAAGTGACAAATGGAACTACCTTATTTTTAAGAAGTCTGTAGATGATGTTGATTTGAAAACATATTTCACCCATGATGAATCCAAATATGTCAGTAACTGAAGAAAAATTTGCACTATCTGTAAAAAGAAAATTCACACAGATCATTTGTCATCTCCTCAAGAGAAAACATTCCCACACACTGTAATGATCATTTTTGATCCTTGCCATAGTCTAGGGCTCAAATAGTGGGTGCATGTGCACCTGTGTGCACCCAAAATTGGAGCTGTGCACCTAACTTTTGACTGAGGGTGCACTGGTGCACCTAGATATTATTGTAGGATAAAGGTACTATAATTGTAGTATCAAGAATATTTTTGAAATGTGAGACTAGTATCAGAAAAAGCAATATAACCCTTTGTTGCACTTTATTTGAAATTTGGAATTTAGCCATAGAATTACAGATTGAAGTTCTTGATCATAATTATAAGAGCGTTACATTTTGTACTAGTAATTATGTTTTGACATTCAACTTTATTTCATGTGGTGTACCCAAATTTGTTTCTGTGCACCTAATTCTTTTGGTTGGGTGCACCAGTGCACCTATTTCCAAAAATTAATTTCGAGCCCTGTAGTCTAACAGAACCTTTGCCCTCCCCCAGGTTTCTCCTGGAGCGGTCGCTGGCCAGTGTGAGGATTGCCCAGCAGCTGTACTGGCACCTGAAGGACAACGTGGGGGACCAGCAGTTCGGCCAGCGCTTCCAGATGGTGCTGGCCGGACTGCTCAGCACCTGTGGGCGGGCACTGCGCACGGAGTTCGAGAAACAGGTCGGTGAAGAAGCAACTCAATACTATAATTCACGGTTTCACAGTGTAGGGAAAATGGACATTTTTACATAGATTTAACTTCCCGGTGGCGGCAAGTGATTTACAGAATGGATGTGTGAAGGAATCATAAATGATTACAACAGGTTTTTCACAGTGATGATACATGTGAAGTTCACGGTACAGAGGTGACTGTGAAAACAGTGAACATAAAGTTACAGTGAAAGAAACAAGAATTACTAACAGTACTTCCTTCTGCTTAAGCACATTCTTTCACTGACAGTATTATTTGGAACCAGATTTTGAAAGCTAAACACACTAAATCTATCTAAACATAAGTTGTCTCAGCCAAAAATGACTCTAATGCATCTGAAACCCCAGTGTATCTTCCCTCAAAATCGCAAAAATACTTGTCTGTTAAATGTTCAAGCCTTGTTAATTATGAGCATCATTGTGCAGGTATATAATCTATAGCGTTTAATAAACGTTAATGTTATCTATGACACAGGTACAGCTGATCCGACTGTTGCACGACGTCGCTGTGAAAGTGAAGTCTGCCAAAGACTCGGCGCGACAAGCTATGCTGCAGCACGCCATGGAGAAGATCAACAACAAGATGGCGGTGCCCTTCCGCCTGCCCACCAACCCTGCACTCGTCTGCAGCGGAATCAACTTCCAGGTACGTGCGGGGACTTGGAGCTAGTACTGTAAAAGCAGAAATGTTCGCGGTGGTTTTATGTTCGCTGTTTTCGCGGCGATCGTTTCATCACAAACTTAAAACCACAGCAAACATTTTTGTCCAATACTGTACCAGTATGTGACTTATAGCGCTGCAGCGAAATTAAAACCACTGCGAACACTCCATTTTCTACTTAGCGCAAAATAAAAACCACGCGAACTTAAATGCATTTTACAGTATTTACTCTTAGTTAGTACTGTTTAAGCCCCTGAAGTACTTTTCATACAGTTGACAGATGGTATTGAATTGAAAATCTAAGTGGGAGATTGCGTACGGCCCTCTCCCTGTGCCTGACCAATACAAATATGGTGTCAAATGGCTGCCTTAGCAGGTTAATAATAAGTTAAGACATGGTTGTGTTCGCTTTTCCTACATGTTGCACTGTTTGAACACTATGGCTTGTAATCTTAACTTTGGCAATATCGTTTATACAGGACTGTCTTTTTTCTATTCTGTATTTTTCTATCGTGCAAAGCCATTTTGTCAATGTAGGAAACAACAATAGAAATGAAAGCACAAAATATCAATGCAAAACGTTTATCATATAATAACTGCTCTTTAATTCCTTCCCCCAGTCTTGCTCTTATTTCACTTCCAACGCCACCCCACTGAGATTGGCCTTTAGTAATGCTGACTCCTTTGGTGAGGAGATACAGGCCATGTACAAGGTAAGTCTTGTTCTAGAGAATTTAATGTACTGTACATAATTATTATAGATAAAGTTCTTTTTTTCCCCTAATGCTGTTCCTGTCAGTCCTTAGAAGTAGAAAAAATGGACCCAGGAGGATCATATTAACGTATGCTGAAATTCTTTCAAAAATTATACAAATGCCAGCAGAAAAAAAGGAACAAAACAACAGAAGCATGTATTAGATGATCACCTATACAAGAATGAATGAATGAATCAAATGAAAAATGAAATTAATGGAATGAATGAAAACTTTATGAACCTGTCTAAGTATACCAAACTGTGTTTAGATAGATCTTTGTTAAGTTGATAGTAATGTGTTACTACAACATACCAATGGCCTTACTGATTGATAGAGATATTTTATTATCTCCATGAAAAAAGGCTTTTTCATGGAGATACTGTTTTGCTTGCGTTTGGTGTTTGTGTGTATGTATGTGTCACCGAACGCTTAAAGTCACCATAACTGTAGAACCTGTACATGGATTGTAATGATTTTTGGTATGTGGGTGGGTGTTAGGAGGAGGAAGGTCAAGGTCGATTTTGGGCCCCCTGGCACGTGTGACTGGAACTGCAATGGCTTATTTGTTAAAATCTTCAATGTAGAAGAACTGAAGAGTGGATCGACAGATCGTCATGTTCTTTGGTACACAGGTAGGTTACACCAAGTTGTACACACTAAAGTGCAAACTATGCAAATGAGACCGAATTTGCATAAGTAAGGAGGTAAATCGTTTGCATGGGTGTCGTCGGATGCTTAAAGTCAGCATAACTGTAGAACGTGTAGATGGATTGTAATGATATTTGGTATGTGGGTATGCGCTGGGAGGAGAATGGTCAAGGTCGATTTTGGGCCCCCTGGTTTGTGTCCCTGGAACTGCAATGGCCTATTTGTAAAAATGTTCTAAATGGGTATAACTGAAGAGAGGAACAACAGATTTTCATGTTATTTGGTACGCAGGTAGGTTGGACAGAGATGTACACACTGAAGTGCAAATCATGCGAAGTTAGTGTGTTTGTGTGTGTGTGCGCGTGTGTGTATGTTTGTGTCACCGTGTGTGTATGTATGTGTCACCGGACGCTTAAAATCAGCATAACTGAAGAACGTGTGGATGGATTGAAATGATATTTGGTATGTGGGTAGGTGCTGGGAGGAGAAAGGTCAAGGTCGATTTTGGGCCCCCTGGTATGTTTCACTGGGACTGCAATGGCGTGTTTGTAAATATTTTCCAAGGAGAATAACTGAAGAAAGGAGCGACAGATTTTCATGTTATTTGATATGCAGGTAGGTTGGACAGAGATGTACAAACTGAAGTGCTAATTATGCAAATTCATACTGAATTTGCATAAGTAATGAGAAATATCTACTCTATTGTGGGCTTTGAGGTCGCACCATCTGTTGGTCTCTTATCTAGGTCAGTAGCTATTTATAGCCACTTCTCCCCTTGCCCAGCCAGTGTGGGTCATACCATTGAGCGATATAGAATGGGGGGAACTGGTTTAATAAAAAACAAAGTTTCATGGAGATTTTGGGTCCTAAGACTCTTGTTGATAATTGATTTTCTGGCTGATCAACCACCTAGGTGGGAGATGACCTGCGACAGGACATGCTGACCCTTCAGATGATTCGCATCATGAACAAACTATGGCTGAGGGAGGGCCTGGACCTGCGCATGATCACTTTCGCTTGTGTGGCCACTGGCAAAGAGGCTGGTAAGGGAACACTGACTTAAAATGTCTGTAACAATGATTCTAATGTAAAATATAACTGTGGCTGAAGGAGGACCTGGACCTGCATATGATCACCTTCGCTTGTATGGCCACTGGCAAGGAGGTGGGTAAGGTAACACTTTTAGATTATCTGTAACAATGATTCTAACCTAAAATACTGTAAATGCATTTAAGTTAGCGTGGTTTTTATTTCGCGGTAAAGAGAAAATGGGGTGTTTGCGGTGGTTTTAAGTTCACGTTTGAAAGAATAGTAGCGCTAGAGCCATAGGTGGTCAAAAATGTTCGCGGTGGTTTTAAGTTTGCGCTGAAAGCTCACCGCAAACGCCACAAACATAAAACCACCGCGAACATTTCTGCATTTATAGTAATTGTGGCTGTGGGAGGGATTAGACCTCCCCATGATCACCTTTTCCTGTGTCACTACCAGCAAGGAGGTGGATAACTTAACCTACGTGTCACTCAGAACTTCTGTCAGGAAACATGTTAGTTACTAATAGTTAAAATCCTCCCACACCATAAGGTGTATAGGGTGGTGCCCATCTCCATTTCATAGCCCTGTGCCACACTGTGGTGCAATCACTGCAGCAGGGGGCTAGTCCACTGGCAGTGGAGTGTGTTTAATTTTCATACTGTTTCGGAAGTATGTACCAATTTATAAAGTCTTTGGTATGACTCAATGCGCCTCTTGTCCAGAGGTGTCCTACCCGGGAGACGAACGTGGGCTTTCTGGTCCAAGTAATTTGAACCAGATGTGGCAAGCATTTCTCTAGATGTGCAAATTTTTGGGACAAAGATGTGTCAACTTTTTTAATGGCTAAACCTGGCTACCAATGTTTTACCCCAGGAATGGTTGAGATCATCCCAAAGTCGGAGACGTTACGGAAGATCCAGACGGAGCAGGGCGTGACGGGTTCGTTTAAGGACAAGCCGCTAGCGGACTGGTTACAGAAGCACAACGCCACGGAGGCGGAGTACGATAAGGCAGTGGAGAACTTCATGTTCTCGTGTGCCGGGTACTGCGTGGCCACCTACGTTCTCGGGATCGGAGACAGGCACAACGACAACATCATGATCAAGACAACTGGTCAGTGATGATGTTAGATATTGATCACTTAGAATATGTTTGACAAATGTGGGGGAAAATATAAATGGGACTGCTTATACTCACATTAGAGACAGGCACAATGACAACGTCATGATCAAAACAACAGTACTGGTAATTGATATTATATATTGATCACTATACCTATGATTGAAAAATGTGAGAAAAAAACTTTTCTTAAGGGACTGCTGTTACTCACAAATTTTTTAGTGGCAAAATTGATTCCAACATCTAGACAGCTGCATGAAATTTCTATTAATGTATTTTTTTAGTCACTAAATTGGCAGTATAACTATACACCACAGTAAATGATTCTTCTGTTGCCTGTTTAGTTGTCATGTCACAAGATAAGCTAACACGAAGATTTCCCTAAACATCTGATTCTGTCCTACAGGCCACATGTTCCATATAGACTTTGGCAAGTTCCTGGGCAACGCTCAGATGTTTGGAAACATCAAGAGAGACCGTGCTCCCTTCGTGCTGACCTCTGACATGGCGTATGTCATCAACGACGGCGACCGCCCCAGTACGCGTTTCCAGGACTTTGTGGATCTGTGCTGCGAAGCCTTCAACATCATCAGGAAAAACGCAAACCTGTTCATCAACTTGTTTGGCTTGGTGAGAATAGTTTGTGTTTCTTTATCATGTTTTTTTCTTGGAAGCGGCAAAATTGTAAGTAGTGAACGACAAAGGATGTTAGGATGATGCTTTGTGAATGTGAGACTATATGTTTTCAGCCAACTTGTTACCCTTTGACTTTGAGATATTCTGATGAATATGTAAGAAAGGGAATCCTGTTCAAGTGTTGCAGTCATGATACTGTAATTGCAAAAATGTTAAAACCACCGGAAAACATTTTTGTTCCAATACTGTAGCAGTATGTGACTATAGCGCTGCCGAAAAACTTAAAACCACCACGAACACCCCATTTTTGCCTTAGCGCAAAATAAAAACCACGCAAACTTAAATGCATTTACAGTATACCAGTCTCCGAGAGTGCTTTTTAATGACGATGAAGGTTAGACATCCAGGTAAAAAAATACATGTACGCAAGATAATAGTTAGTCAAGCAACTAGATTAGTATTGAAAACCAGTCATTTCAGATAGCATTCACTACCATTCTTCACTGACTTTTGACTTGAGAGTGCTTTTGTTTTAGAATAGAAAAAAGTGCAGACTGAAGAATGTACAATATAGAAATGGCTAGATTTTTGCTTCACTTTTGTCTATAGATGTTGTCGTCAGGAATCCCAGCGCTGTCTCGTACAGAAGACATCCAGTACGTCCACAACGCCCTGAAGCCCAGCGCGTCCGACGCCGAGGCTACGGCACACTTCACACGGCTGATCGAGGTCAGCCTGGGGTCGCGGGCCACCCAGATTAACTTCTTCATGCACAACCTGGCACAGATGCGCTTCTCTGGGAACGTGGGGGACGAGTCTCTGTTCTCCTTCTCACCAAAAGTTTACAGGTAAAGCCACACAGATCATTGTACTATAGGTGACGTTTTGGGGGGGACTGAAAGAGTGTCTGACAAATTGAAAGTGGGCAAGGCCCATGTACACATGCAGCGGGAACCATGACTAATCATACTAGTATGGGAGTCTCTGTTTATCTTCTCACCTAAAGTTTACAGGTAAAGCCACACAGATCATTATGCTATAGCCTATAGGTGATGTTTTGGGGGGGAATTGAAATTTCTGAGAGACTGAAAGTGAACAAAGCCAATGCAGTGAGAACCATGAATAATCATACTAGTATGGGGGACGAGTCACTGTTTAGCTTCTCACCTAAAGTTTACAGTTTACAGGTGTCTGATAAAGACACCTAAATAATTGTAGGCGATGTTTTGAGGGACTCGTAATAGCTTCTTAAAATGCAATAAAATGTCTGAAAAATTTTTCAATGTTTCATTGTCATTTTGAAGGTTAATTTTTTGTATTAGGGAAGAACAGATTTGACTATCAAAGCATGCATTTCGCTTCATCTATGAAATCCACAAGGCATTTTCGTGGATCAGGGCTCGAAATAGTGGGTGCATGTGCACCTGTGTGCACCCAAAATTGGAGCTGTGCACCTAATTTTTGACTGTGGGTGCACTGGTGCACCTAGATACTTTTGAGAGATGAGAGGGTTGGCGATGGATGGAAAAGACCTGAGGGTGATGAGGAAGATCTGATGTGTTATTGGGCTACACTAAGTTAGCTTCTCGGTTCTTCAATAGATGAAAATGATACAGAACCTGAAGATCAAAATAAATGAAAACAGAGTCTGAGAGGAAGTCTGTACCTTGGTACACACATACAGTTTCAGGGAATAGACTGTAATCAAATTCAGGTTTTCCCTCTCGCCCTCTGTTTTCGGCTAGCTTGCTAGATTTGGACAAAATTATATTGTTTGAAGTATGTTTTTCAAAGATGGTGAAGAATCAATAATTATTGTGGTTACTTGTCTTTTGCAGATAAAGAAATGAATCCATTTCTATATTGTCAAACTATTTCATGAAAAAGACATGATTTGCTGCACACAAACCAACTTGCCACTTGCATCTTTCCATCCACAAATCATCAAAATTGTGATAAAAGTTCTTTTCGGCAAAGAAACAGATTCCTTTTTATATTGCTGAAAGGAAGGAAAAATTTGAAAAAGACAAACCGAACTGTCCACCTCTGTTCTGCCATACCGTCCTTTTCTCTACATCCAACTCTAACTCATAAGTGATGAATATTTACCTGATTACCTGTGAGGAGAGAGGATAAGACGGATGATCCCAGCTCACCTGGTGATGATCCACAGGGATCCTGTAATCCCGGGCGAATCACCACTTCCTGATCCACCCTCCTGGTTCTGTAAGCTACTTGTGGGGGGATCTGTCCAACATGTCAGAACTTCTCTGATCTGGTCCAATCCAATCATCTGTCTTGGGCGCTGGTGGCTTTCTTGTCGACAACAGTCGTCTTTCTTAAGATGGAAAGAAGGAGTAGAGGAGCGGAAGGGCCGCCATACTCTCCATCTTGACTCATTTCATCTTGGCATTGATGAAGAAACAGTGAAAGTAGGTCACTGTATGCAGGGCTCGAAATAGTGGGTGCATGTGCACCTGTGTGCACCCAAAATTGGAGCTGTGCACCTAATTTTTGACTGTGGGTGCACTGGTGCACCTAGATATTTTTGTAGGCTATAGGGTAAAGGTACTATTATAATATATAGTACACTAGTAAACAGTATCAGAAAAAGCAATATAACCCTTTGTTGCACTTTATTTGATGCATTACTTGTCTGAAATTTGGAAGTTATAGAATTACAGATTGGAGTTCTTAATTATAATTATATTATGATAAGAAAATTAAACTGTAATTATGTTTTGCTGACATTCAACTTTATTTTATGTGGTGCATCCAAATTTCTTTCTGTGCACCTACATGTAATTCTCTTGGTTGGGTGCACCAGTGCACCTATTTGCAAAAATGGATTTCAAGCCCTGTGGATGGTACCACTCCTTGCTTGAGCCATACTTTATCTTCTTATCACTCATATGATAATATTCAAGACATATATTCAAAGTCAGAATACTGGACACTACTTTGTTAGAGGAATAAATGTACATATACATCAGGGCACTTCAGCCATCACTGAACAGAGATGATGGGCGTTATAAGCTTCCTGGCACTTTTGACCATATCTATAAAATCACTTGTCACTAATGTCAGTAAAGTTCCGTGTCTGTACATCTCTCAAGATCACGTTCGGAAGTGATTGGTCATTATTGATCTTGAAGAAGGCGAACTAAGTGGTCGTTGATTTTTTTAACAATTCACTATGTACGTGTACTTGTCTGTGTTACAGCATGGAGACGGATGGTAAGATCACGTCCCTGAGTGTGTTCGGCTTCCAGAAGCGGTACAGCGGGGAGAAGTATTACGTCTACATCATCAAGGTGTACCGCCAGGACAAGGAGGAGCCCACCTTCGCCTTCCGCACCTACGACGAGCTGTTCGAGCTGCACCAGAGGTTAACGTTGGCGTTCCCACACAACAGACTACCCAGCTTCCCCACGCGTACGGTTATCGGGCGCTCCAACATCAAACAGGTTAGTCCCTCGGGATTGGTTGAGAAGTGCATTAGCAAATTTATTTCACGGTAGAGCCACACCATTTTTATTTCTTGGTTAACAGAATTTTTTTTTAAATGGTAGTCTAAGATTGGAAAATCAACAGGAAAACAGAATCTCAGAGGAAAGTTTGTACTTTGGTGCACACAGTTTCAGGGTGTGAACAGGGTCAGGTGCAAGTTTTCACCCCAGCCTTCTGTTTTCATGATTTATTTTGTTGCTAAAATTTAAAAAAGAAATCTGTTAACCAGGAAATTAAATTAGTGTGGCCTAGGGGGCAAAAGGAGGATTTTGCGATACTTAATTGATGGCTGAAACAATTCTATAGTACAGTAGCAGCACATTGGAAATGCATATTTGCAATGTCACGAATTTAGGGTAAACGTAAATACGTTAACTAAAAATAAAACCACCGCAAAACTTTCAAATTTGCAGTTACATTTCACAATAACGTGATTGAATTATGTCCATCGAAAACAGATTTCTGACTTTGTCCATCAAAAACAGATTTCTGATTTTCACATTTTCCATTGCTAAAGAGACCTGGAACAGTTACAGGTAACACCCCTTGACATGTTCAATAATGTCCATCTTTAATTAAAGAGATTAGCTTTTCAGAAAGGCACAACTGGATTGAGAACATTTTCATTTTTCATAATTTCCTGTACCACCTCCAGGTGGCGGAGCGTCGACAGGTGGACCTGAACATCTACCTGAAGGAGGTGATGTCGGCCCCTCCGCAGGTGTCCCAGTCCGACCTCATCTACACCTTCTTCCACCCCATGCTGAGGGACGAGAAAGACGCAGGTGCTGCTAACATGCTCAAGATAGGTGGTGGGTCATGATTAACATTGCACTGCTTTATTTTGTTTGTTTCACATAAGTGAACCACCTTTAGGATTAAATCACCGGTTTTGTACTGTAAGTACTAGGGGTGGATACCGGTTCGGCTGGACCGGTTTGGACCGGAAAAAACATGCAAGAACCGGGTAAAAAAAAAACGAAAGTCGTGAACCTTTTTTTTTGGACTCGGATTGAACCGAGAAATTTGAGCGCCCCGCAAAACAACAGCGGCCATATTGCTTGTACCTCAAAGTATCCCAGATTCTCGCCAAACCTCGCGAGAGTGCAATTTTCAACACGCTTGCTAGAGGGAGCTGCTAGGAGTTAACTACCAAGATCTGTTTTCTTCCTTAGTTTTATTGAATTTATTTTGGACTCAGGAGATTACAAGTGAATACCAATACAAAATTCAATGTGATTTGTAATGTTGTTCCTCTCCAGATTCCTCCAATCGTCCACCTACCATAGGGCAGGTGGGGGGATCAGTCAAACTGTCCATTCACTACAAGAAGAACGGCCTGTTCATCATGGTCATGCACGCCAAGGACCTGATGTCGCAGGACGGCGAGTACCCCAACCCCTACGTCAAGACCTACCTTCTACCCGACCCCGCCAAGCAGACCAAGCAGAAGACGAAGATAGCGAAGAAGTCGCTGAACCCCACGTACAACGAGATGCTGGTGTACAACGTGCCGCTGGCGGACGTTCAGCGGCGCACACTGCAGCTGACGGTGTGGAGCAGCGACTCGTTGAAGGAGAACTGCTTCCTGGGGGGGACGAACATCAGGCTGAAGGAGCTGGACCTGAAACAGGAGACGGTGCAGTGGTACAAGCTGGGAAACATGGTAGGTACCGAACATAAGCTGGTGTTGTGCAATGGTACAAGCTGGGAAACATGGTAGGTACCAAACTTAAGCTGGTGTTGTGCAATGGTACAAGCTGGGAAACATGGTAGGTACAAATGTACCGAATGTAAGCTGATGTTGTGCAGTGGTACAAGCTGGGAAACATGGTAGGTACCAAACTTAAGCTGGTGTTGTGCAATGGTACAAGCTGGGAAACATGGTAGGTACAAATGTACCGAATGTAAGCTGATGTTGTGCAGTGGTACAAGCTGGGAAACGTGGTAGGTACTGAACTTAAGCTGATGTTGTGCAATGGTACAAGCTGGGAAACATGGTAGGTACCGAACCTAAGCTGATGTCGTGCAGTGGTACAAGCTGGGAAACATGGTAGGTACCGAACATAACCTCATGTTGTGCAGTGGTACAAGCTGGGAAACATGGTAGGTACAAAACTTGAATTTAAGGAAAGGTACCGAAAACATTGAAAAGCCTAACTATACTATGCTAAATATACCCCAAAGTCAAGTTCTTACTTGTTTGACATATTTAGTCCGTCATAGTTCCGGGATCATCTAAAACTTGCAAATTACACTGCACTTCTCACCTCACACTTACACTCACTGAATTATGTGACGTCAGCATTCTAAGGTCAAAGGCCATGGTCAGCTATGTGTGACAGGGGCTTAACATGGAAGACTCCAAAATAATGTTCTTGTGACACAACTTAGGAAATTTACCTGGGTAACATTTCGGTAACTACTCAGCTTCGTGAGCCTTCCCCATGGTCTGAATTGTGTTGCTGCAGCAAGAATGTAGTCTCAAACATTACTGGCCAGGAGAAAAACATCTAGTTAGTGTCACAACAACATTGTTTTCCTACCTGTACAATGTCATAACCATGTGATTATTTTTGAAATTACATGACTGTGGTATAAAAAAATCTAATATTTTCAACAAGTATGATGCATAATATTTTCTTATTTTTTGTCACCAGCCACACAGATGAAGATATTTTCCATCAAGGGGCCCAACTCTTCCATCCTTTGAGGCGTTGTTATAAGCTGTTGCTCTCGCCTGCTGATAGTAATGATATTGTTGTCTCTAGATTTAGAGATGGCCACACAGAAGGGATGTCATCTTACACCGTTGTTAGGATGCACACTGTAGTCTATCGCTAGTGATATTTGATGCTGTAAATTATGTAACATTCTAAGAATTATAAAGAGTAATACAGGAAGTGGTCTAACACTTGTCATGGTCCCACAAGCATGTTTTTAGTGTTACAAATCAGTGCCTGAAGAATGGCTATTATGAAAATTCTTGTATACAGTGTATTTTCATTTGTTGTAAAAATAAGTATGACGATTAGGTAGCAGTTGTCTCTAGTTTGCACTAAGAGAACATACATTTTGCTGCAATTAGTCATTTTTAAGTGTAATTTTCTGTAGGATTCTAAACTAGAAGTGTAATTATATTGCATGATTTGATGCGCATAGAAATTTTAAATGTAACTACTATATACCAAATGTACAATAAATTCTGGAGAAATTGAATCATGTGTTGCATTATACTGTGTAGGGTACAAACTACATGTTATTGTAGTACCGCTTTTATTCAGTAGACAAGTAGATGTTTATAATCGTATCATCTGCAGTTCATGTAAAGATGTTGAGGTCATTTTAAAGAGATATTTTAAATAAAGGGGTTTTATCCTCTCATATTATGTCCTGGACGCTTTTGTAAGGTTTTAGAGCAGGCCTTTATTATAAGTACATTTATGTATTCCAAGGTGCTGTAGTGAGCAATATTTGTGTTAATTCTGAAGTTGCAGTGATGCAGAATAAATATAAGCTTTATGAACATAAAAGTTGATGAAGCAGGGTTGCAGGGCCAACTAAAATTACAACCTTGTTTTGCAGTTTTCATTCAATGGATTCTAGAAGATCCTAGAAGATCCTAGGGCCATAGACTGAATTAAATGTATGTGGAATGGGGTGCATTATGTTCACAAACCCATCTTTCAGTTCATCTTACAATTAAGTTTACCTTCACATGTTATACAGAGTGATAGAATCGTAGGCTTTATCTGATAGCTTTTACATACAAATGTTATTTTAATGTCATATTGTTCCAAGGAAGCTAAATAGTACTGCAAACTTAGTGAAATGAAAAATAACCTTACATATAATGTAATATTATGTTAAACATATGTAAATGAGCGATTTCAAGCATTTTTAAACTCAAGTGAAAGATAAAGGAAACCCTACACTTTGGGCAGTTTCATGTATGAAAATACTGTCCTGGACAAAATGTGCTTTTACCAATAGTACTAGAACATGTACATTATATCATGAATTGTTGATATTTTACCTTCATGTTGGTCCATGTTGTCTTTGTTATGCCATATGAAACCAGATGCTTCACTTCACGCAATAGTCCAGTTTACAAATGTATGTATCAGAAGAAGTATGAATTCTATGTTTACCTTAATTGACCCATTGAGTTGATATAATAGTCCAATATTGTTTGTACAGACTTGATGATAACATGACAATAGTAGAGGCTGCAGTTATTACCATTCAGATTTAGAATTCAATGTTGATACTGTATGTTAGTGATTCCATCATGTACCTTTTTCCATTCTACACGTCTGGCTGAATAATGATTTAAAATGCAGTATAGCTGAATATAAGTCAGCAGTTTGGTAGCAAGCAACCAAGAGTAGAGTTTTTTTGTATATTTTCGCAACCATCTGTTTTAAAATATTTAGTTGATACAGCATTGAAGCTGTCACGGTCTCCAAATCATTTTCCTTTTGTACACTTCCCAGTGTCTATTCCAAAATGTATATCAATACGGTTTTATTATGTTCGCATCTTCTATATTGGATAAATCACAAGCCCAGTAAAATATTTTCATGCATGAGCACTAATGTGGACTTGGACAGTGTGTTTACTAAAAAGATACACTAAATGTTGACTAGATTTTTGCTTCTTTGAATCTTTTATTCGAAATGATGATTAAAGACAACCGTTCCATTCTGAGTCTGGCTAAAATGTTCATTGATTCTCTTGCATATAGAAGAATATAGGATTATATGTATGTAGTAAAGGATGATATTGTTGTAGCTCCAAGAAGTTAAGTTTACCTAGCACATTTCGACTTGTGTCTTTCAGCATGTATGGTCTTTAGTGGATACTGCTACATGTATTCATTGGTGGCATCGTGTGGTGCAATCGGTAGGGTGTTTCGCCCACAACCGAGAGGTCGCGGGTTCGAAACCACCGATATGCCCTGATGTTGTGCCCTTGGGAAAGGCACTTTACACGACTTTACTCAGGTGCAAATGAGTGCCTAGTTTCGAATTTGGTTAGGGACGTCGGATAGGACGTGAAATGGAGGTCCCGTGTTTGAGGAGAGCCACACCCCGAGCACGTTAAAGAACCCACTGCACTTATCGAAAAGAGAAGGAGTCCTTCCCGGTGTTAGTGGTTCAAAACCTACAAAACCTTACTAGGGTTCGCCCTTAGTAATAGCCTCTGGCTAGTTGGGCAACCCTGGCCCCAAAAAAATGAATCTAAAAAATGTATTTATCCATCAGTCGAGCCATTAGCGGGAAATCCTTTCCATCTCTTTGTATACTGGTGCTACACAACCTACTTACACAGCCCCTAGAATGCATTAGGAAATCGTATTGATAAAAGTGGGTTCTTACAATCAGAATTCGAAAAGACCACCGTGCTCAGTAAAGGAGGTGAATGACTCTCTTTTGGACGAAAAGATCAGGGACGATTGGGTTGAAGCGTCATTGCTGACATTTGAGTTAACCACTTCCACCTACGCTGCGGTAAGGGGACGTGTGCAAGCACTTAACTCTAATTCCTTGGTGGCTACCTGATACTTATTAGCCACTGCAAGAACATCGTCCACTAAGAAAGCTTTGCCATCAGAGTCACAAAAATCAGAACAGTCAGTTGAAGCAGTTTCTAGATGGGATTCAGCGGCTTTGGATTTAAGTGTGGGTGAAAATAAAAGCTCCAGAACCAACTTCCGTTGCAAACGTTTGAAACTCACTCCATAGCCAGTACTATAGTTTCATTCGACCGTTTGTAAAAGATTATTCGTCACTGAAATAAACACTTTTCCATTATGGGATTTAGAGAGATTTCCTGAGAAGAATCCAACATGCACGACTTCTTTTCATAGAAGCCACAAGGGACACACAACAAGAGTCCACGACATCTTGGCGAAAGTTCACACTTGTTTGTTTTTCTGGTGACATTTGAAAATACCCCACGTGTCTCATATAAACTCATGTTGTCTGCGATTCGTAGATCTGTGGGTCGTCTCAGGCTAATCGAATCGTGCTGTTGCTATGCTGCAAATGGAGCTGCACTTTGCCTTATCCTACTCTAGCTCCAATTCGCTCCTAGATCCTCTGATCGCGTTCACCGAGCAGACTAAACACACGACTTTCCCAACTTTCATTTTTCAAAAACAACAAAAAAACCAAACCTCCTTGAAAAAAACGTAAGGGAACTTTTCCACACTTTCAATTTATGTCTGATATTGAGAAATTCATTTTTACCATGCGTTTTAACCATACAATATTAAACAAGTCCATCTCAACTTATATTTCTAACATCACAAAGAGACGAGAAGAAGCCAAACCTATGAATTAATGTAGTTTTAGAACCATTGTATTAGACTAGTATTAGAAACCCTGTGTGTCATTATATGAACATTACCATGTATTCTGTGCCTATATGCCTGTACTTAGCCCGTGATAGGGCATGATTGCACAATAAAGGTCATTATTATCATAATCTAAAGAATAACTAGGCAATTTTGCCAACCGACTCCCAACCACAGATGACCCTGCTCACGAGTCGCGACTAACTCGCAACAATATGCATGGTTTGGAGAAGGTCGGGAGGCCATCGCCAGCTATAAGCGATGGGCTTTAATCCAAGTGGCTTTATTTGCTGTAAACGTTGCTAAAATGATTATTCACTTTTCACTGCTTTTCCCCATACAAGATTGGCTGCAACTACGCGGTGAACGATATGCCAACCTACACAAATATCAAAGCAGATGTTTGAGGACAAAATCGCTACATTTTTCTGGCTCCTTGTTTCTGTAACAAACAGCCTTCAAACATTTGTTTGGATATTACGACTTCACCGCCAATATGCTTACACTGAGGAGTGAAACACATGATCTCCAGGCAGAATAGTCTTTAGTACAATGTTGTGCAAGTTCCATCCCTTGGGAGCAGGTGTTTCATAATCCCCGAGCAGATGAAGAAAGGCAAAACATTTGTTAAGCTCCCGCGCGGCCGGTGTTCTGTTCAGCGGATCTGGGGCGTCCGGCCTCATGATTAGTAGAATCAGAGAGGGCTGCTGCTCCGTGGAACCGGAGGCTGGTAGAGAAGCTTGAGAAACGTTACTAGTTTGCCTTGCTACCGTCTGCTGCTTGGGGATTATGAAACACCTACTCCCAAGGCCAGGGGTGGAAGCGGGCTAAGACTATCGATATCCATGATTTCAACTCTGACATTTAAAGAGTTTACATAAGATTACACTAAGAGCCGTCTTGCAAACCAAACAGTTGCGATGTTTCTACCGACGAAAGTAGGTCAATACATGTAACATGTTTTTGAAATCAGATGAGATGATATCTGAATATTGGAGATGGGAACTAGAGACGTGATATAACACAGAGCACGAGAAATTCGGAACGCAAATCATTTATATGAATTATGAAAGTGTTCGTGACGTCTTTCAGAAACTTATTACAAAATTCTTGTGCACAATGGTAGTTACGTATTAGATGTTTTTGAAATGAATAATGCGATATCACCTAACAAAGCGTACAAAATGAGATAAAAAGAGACGTTATATGCCAAAGAGCACGGAACAAAAACATCCGGAACGCAAATCATTTATATGAATTATGAACGTGTTCATCATGTCTTTCAGAAAGATTATTACAAATTCTTGTGCGCAGGGTACTTACGCATAAAATGATATTGAAATGAGATGAGGTATATCATGATGACAAAGCGAACAGAAAGAGACAAATTTCTTGATTCTGAAAGTCGTTTGCCAGGAATACCTGAGAACGATGACAGCTCTAAACCTTTGGTGATTCATCTACATGTATCACCAAATGGACCGGGTGCGTCTTACGGATTTTAGTGAAATCTTATTAGAAATTCTTGCCCCAAGTCTTTTGAATAATAACATATACCAACATTGAATAATATGCCAGGGGAGTTAGTCGGCCATAGAACTACAAATAGATTGCAAATTGTAATTCTATGTCCGGCTAACCCATTTGACATATTATTCAATCTACTTGGCCAATTTCTACCATCTTTCGAGTCTGGTACAGACTGCCTCAAAGCTTGCCGCAAATCAATTTGTATTGCCATTGATGTCGTTTCGTCATAGCTACACAGGGAGATGCAAGAGAAAGGACATTTTGAGATTTTCTTGATAGAAGATCAAATTTGATGGTAGATTGTTTGTTGGATGCCCATGTTCCTTTATCATATTTCAGCTATGATATTGTGCTACCTACCACCAAGGAGCCGGGCATGCGTACAGAACAAACAAAAAGCGGCTTATTTTGTTGCATTACTTTACGAATTTATCTTATCAAAACACTTTGTATTCTGGAGTGTATGGTAACTAGTGCTGTTTTATTCGACCCCTGTCCCCTCACGTTTGCTGAAGAGGGCAATTTATTTTCACACCAGTGACGGCTGAACTCACAATCCGGTCATCCGAAATGTCCTGTAATTTAAAGGGCATCGATCTGGTAACAATTAAGTTGATTACCTCTTCACTCTTAATCTACCAATCGCTGACCGCGCATGTTTGGCGGACATTATACACAAGACCAGTCCCTTTTGCATCAACTGCTACCAACTAGAATATTCAGGTCACTCAAGCAGCTACTAACAAGGACAGTCCGTAATGTCTACATGGCGATATTTGCAAACCACTCCATGGCTTGTACACATTGTCTTCCTCGAACTCGTTGCTTGTGGGAAAATTCAATCAATTGAAAAACATGCAAATATCGATTTTCCTCATCAATTATGCAAATTAAGTTTATATTTGCATAAATTGCACTTTCTGATGTCCACCTCTGTCTAACCTACCTGCATCCTAAAATATCGTGGAAATCCGTCGTTCCTTTATTCAGTTACTCTCAGTTTTTTTTAGTTATGCTGACTACAAAAACTGGAAACACAAACAGGCACACAGACACACAGACACACAGACACACAGACACACAGACACACAGACACACGGACAGACCCGAAACAGTATCTCCATTTTTCATGAAGATTAAAATGGTACATATCGCTTTCCCTGTTTAGCCTTCAGCATTTGGGAAAGAGTATGCATGGCAGTTACCACTACCAGCGCACTAGTCCCTTGCAGTAGTGATTGTACAAATTTGTGTGGCCCAGGGCTACAGAAACCGCGATGGGTGCCACCCTATGGCTATATGTATATGTTTATGTAAGAATGATTCCAACCATGCGTGTTAAAGGAATGGCCAATCAATCTTGCTAACGAACTGTTGTTCGATACTTGGCCGATCTCTTACGTTTACCTCATGTAAAGATTAATGATCAATGCTCAAATCCTGTCTACGCCCATTGAGAACAAAACGTTTTACAGCATTTTCGAAACGGAAGATAAATATGCAGCCCTTCATCATGTCATATTCTGCCGATGGCAGGCACTAACGCGGGTATCTTACTGAAGTGCGACCTGTTGACGGCAAATTATTTCGGCAACTTTGCTTTTTTTGCGATTTCCACTTGCGGTCACATTGACGTTCGACGCATTTGCGAATGAAACCAGCTAAATGAGCAGGTTATTGGAAATCGCAGTGTTGTCACTAAATCGAAAACCGATGTAAACGTAAACAGTCACCAACAGGCCGCAAAACAGTGAGATACCTGCTGTAAACAGGTGTTTCTTTTTATTCATACGTAGCTATGATTCCATGGTAACGTCTGCACGTAGCGTCACGTCGTTGGGTGCGCAGTTTGCCACGGTAGCCACGCCCACGTCCGCACTTACTTAAACCTCCGCCTGCGACTGTCAACTTACCCGGCGCGCTCTGAAGACCACCCGAGCTCCCGGAACAATAAGGTAGGAGTAAAACTTACACTTTCCATCAATCTATACCTTGAATTAGTTTATGCTAGCTGTTTGGATAACGCATAATAGCCTCTGGTGAACGGTCTCTGATTTAACAGTAGTTTCGAAACGGAAGATAAATATGTAACCCTTCATCGTGTCATCTGCTGCCGATGGCAGGCACACTAACGCGGGTGTCTTACCGAAGTGCAACCTGTTGCTTATCTTGAATTGGTATATGTTGTTTGTATAACCCATAACAGCATGTGGTGATATGGTGTAGATGACATGTAAGCTATGTCGTCAGTCACCTCATGATATTCAAGCACCTTTATGGTCGGTCGCATAAAATGCTGTAAAATAAAAGGACGTTGCAATCTTCTTAATGCCTTGTCAGTTATCGAAAACAAGGATTGTATGTATCTATCTTTCATTCAGTTTGCATTTTTGGGTTACTTCTACTTGAAGAATGGTTATGTTTATGAAAAACGAGTCCGTAGTATTGCTGTCAGATCAATACCCATTGTTGCCATGCAACACTGGCAATATTGTTTCAGCTTAATTGCAAATGCGAATTCAGTCACCATCCGTGACCCGTCAAAATCATCCTTTACATGTA
Organism: Branchiostoma lanceolatum; assembly: GCF_035083965.1. NCBI lineage: Eukaryota > Metazoa > Chordata > Leptocardii > Amphioxiformes > Branchiostomatidae > Branchiostoma > Branchiostoma lanceolatum. The sequence continues at coordinate 25,804,816 of NC_089724.1, forward strand.
TATATTGTATTGGAGGAAAACCTTTGTTATAACAAGCAGCCTTGGCACGGTCGCACGACCGACAGTGCGACACATGGCAGGGATGTCGATCAATGCAGTCGGCAAAATCTACCCAAGGATGCATTTCAAGCCGCAGAAATTGAAATAAAAAAGAATGGTTTATAATCTACCAAGCAGTTGTTGGCTCCCGGATTGCTTTGGCGCAGAAACGCATTTTTCTCTCACTCTATCACTCTGTAGAGGATCAACAACAGAAATGTGTTGATAAATGAATTCATCATGCGCTGTACGTTCAGAAGTACAGTGTAATTTGATTGTCTGCGCTGTGAGCCATGGCAGCCTGTGGTTATTCATGTCATTTCTTTGTGCCTTCTTTCGGTACCTTGTAGTCCAGCCATGTGAGCTTTGGTCCGATCCCAACGTCGCTACCGCGCCAATTGCAACGGCCGCTGCATCGCCGCTACAACCTGGACCCTGCTAGACGCAATCATAACCACTATGTAAGAAGTTATGTCGTCACACTGTCTGGTAACAAAACATATGCACTGAAAGTAGAACCTGCCACGGCCGTCACATCCAACGTGTAAGAAAGTGTGTGACAACAATGTCGGTCAATGAACCATTGAAAGTAGACCCTGCTTGACCCAACCTATATGTACGAATTGTGATTACAATGTCCGGTAACAAACCATTGAAAGTAGACCATGCTAGACGTCACACCCACCATGTAACATTGATGATTCTATCAACTCTCGGGCACCTGGATATAGACTCCCCAATCAAAAATCGACAGTATTTCGCAAACGAGCAAGAAGCTAGCTCAAATGTACCGTGTCTGTATTTCACGTTTCGATCAAAACAGCCGTTCGACGCCTATGGTATCTGCATCAAGAGTTAGACCGATGCCATATACCACATATTCACTTATGTATGTGATGGTCATAATTGAAAAATAAGGAATCGAAAATGACCAATATCTATATCAGTAATCCCCCGTCGAATGAGAACACTGACAGCCATATGCATCTTCGACAACGAATAACTACCAAGAGAGATAATGTTGTCCACACCTTATTTACAGAACATGCATAACGCTATATGATACAACATGTATCTGCGGTAGCCCTGTCTCATGATGTTTATTCATCTGAGTGCGTGAGTGGGTGGGTGTTTGGGTGGGTGCTTCGCTTTCTCGAGGTAGAATATCTATTTCTACGACACTCTTGCACTGTTGGTGCCACTGATATTTCGGTAAATCTTCGGACATTTGACTCGACCTTAGGCCATGTTGATTTGGCAGGTTGGGCAAAAAAGGCGCCTTCAGCAAGAAATCTACGTGGTCAGGAAGGATGAACGAAACTAAACAGAGAGAGCATAGTATACCAAAATATACATTCTTTATTTTCGTTCTTTCAAAACTTCTTCTTTTACTTTGGGGTTGACTTTGACATTCTTCGACATTAGTATCCGTTTTCCGAAATGTTGTATTGCAATTTACAGCATGTATTTTCTCATTTTGTAGCTGCTTCTTACGATTTACTGTATGGCCGAATTTTTTTTGTTGTCATTGAAACGGACAAGAAGTGATGCTCGCGCGGATGTCATCCATATAATTAAATCAACACGGCCTTACTTAAGTTACAAGGGCAAACGCAGCTGTCCAATGGATGAAGCAGAGGACCCACTTTTCGCTTCAATACTGTTCTCTTAATGCACCTCCACTATATAGCTTGTAATTGGTTTACGACTGGCTGTCCGTAAAGGCGCCGGGGTTTCCATTACGTGGCCCTGAATACCCACCATGTATTAATGTATCAAGACATAAGTCAGAAATCAACAGGACTGGCAATTTTGAATGCCACTTGTGGCAAACCCACGTCAGCTTGGATTAAAGTACGCTGCATGCTTGACTGGAGGTGTCTTCAAAGGGCCACTGATTATCCACAATCAGCACCGAAAAGGCTTTTAAGTCGACACCTACTCCTGACCTATCGGACCTTTATCAACGTCATGATAATCTTCAACACTTGAATGAAGGCAGATAATTTGTTTCTGAAACGTTCGGAGTTTTCTTAAGAGGTGGGAGAGCTAATGGCTTTTTGAAGTACGTTTTGCAAGTAGATCCGTGCCTCATCGGCAGATGTCAGAACAATTTTAGCAAACGGCCCACTCTGACTTAAGTGCCTTTACGTAAGTGCATTCACTTCTAACCTTTAGGTTAGACGAGGGCGTTGTTTTTAAGGCCTGTAGCACAGGCTTAGGAAAAATGAACGACATTTCTTATAAAGTGGATGTCAATTCACTACAAAACAAGGCTTATTGAGAGCCACTCAGATATTTTGGGTTACACTTACTGGGTTGTGATGACAGATATTTGTTCGCAATTGACTGAAAAAGTTTTAGGTCATGCCTGCCAGGGAAGCAATCATGGGGACGATTGTTCCATAAAGACATATATTTCTAAGAAAGAAGCTTTCAGCGCGGAACTTCCTCCTGAGATGTGGCGTATGGAAGAAGAAAGGCTGATTTAATGGCTTCCGTGGAAGTGGCAACACGTGTCCTTGACTTTTCCTCCTTCAGCTAGACCCTGGCATCTCTTGAAAGGTCAGACCGTGCACATTCCTGTTCCATTAGCAGCAATCTGCAGTGGCGTCGCGGTGGTGCAGTGGCAGGGTGTTTCGCCCCAGAACCTGAGAGGTACTGAGTTCGAATCCGGGGTTCCCCTGATTTGTCCCGTGACGTTGTGCCCTTACGAAAGGCACTTAACACGACTTTCCTCAAATCACTCTGGTGTAAATGAGTACCTAGCTTCGGTTAGGGACGTCCCTCGGATAGGACGTTAAATGGAGGTCCCGTGTTTTAAGGAGAGCCACACCTCGAGCATGTTAAAGAACCCACCGCACTTATCGAACAGAGTAGGGGTCCTTCCCGGTGTGAGTGGTTCAAAACCTACAGTCCTATGGCCGCACATGGGGCAATTGTCGTATTGACGTCACCTGAGTTAGCGCCGAATGGCAGCCGCTCCAGACCCTTGCGATTCAGCCCCGACAATTGTGCGTTCCTCGCAATTCAGCCCCTGGCTAGTGCTGGCTACGAAGAGAGAGTAGTCGGCCCACCCAATAATAAAATAATAATAATCTGTCCTGCATGCCCAACTGTACCTTGACGTCGTCTATATCTTACCCCACAGCCAAGAGACGAGCGCCACCATGCTGTACGGACCAGATAACACCACCGCTGCTGCCCACTGCGCAACATCCCGTGATCCTGTCGCCACGGACGCCATTGTGTGCACCACAGACGAGTTCCCAACGGATTCCCTCTTCACAGGTATCGTAAACACAAGCTTATCATCACTTTTAAGGTTAAAGTATATATATAGACATTTCTTCATGCACAGTGATATGAATATCGATTAATTCATAGGATACTGCTTTATGCCGAGGTCACAATTTCCAACCCGCAGTTTTCGAGAACACAGTTTTCGAGAACGAAAGATATAACAAAGACAACAAAACACACAAAACAAGTTTTAGCAATTAGTAATGAGCACCATTTGTGTACATTCTTGATATGAATTGTTTAATTTTAGTTCATGTCAACAGCCCGGTCGGGCCCCGGTTTGGAAATGTAACCTTTAATAGCATTACTGGAAGTTGGAAAAGAGATCCCATATCAACTATTTTGATGCTGACCAGATCATCATATTCATTGGCGTTTTCTGGCTCAATGAATATGTAATATGTTGATTTGTTGATGAAGGTTAGACATCCAGGTAATAAGATACGCCAAAAATAGTTACTCAAGCAACTGGATAAAATTTTGAAACAGTAGTCAGACGTGTGGATTTGTTTTCTATTCAATGATGACGTTGCAGATTTTACAACACCGGACGTCATTTCCGGTGGGAATGCCGGGAGCCTGTCCGTTATCGAGTGGACGTTCATCGTGCAGATGGGGATCATCAGTGTGGTGGGAACTCTGGGTAACGTCCTGGTCATCCTGTCCTTCTGCCGCTTCCAACAGGTGGGAATCTGCCTGGACTTTCAACAGGTTTTCAAATGAAAAGTTGCCTTTGATCTTGATCTGGTCAAATCAGACCTAATGTTCGCCGGTACTGTCGATGGTAACGTAATGGTTGAGTTAACAGTTTTTTTTGTGATATTTGAGACGCATGTCTCCCCATACTCTTCTCAAAGGTGAACAATTCGTTTAGTGGTTAGTGGGCTTGACTCAGAAAACGATAGAATCCATTTATTCATTCATTCATTCATTCATTCATTCATTCTTCTTCTTGAACTTTATTCCTCCCATGGGAGCGCATTGAAGTGGGAATATTTACAAAGGGGATTCCATTTAACTTAACATGTGTTGTAGCGATCCTGCTTTCAAAAGATAAATTATATTCTTATGTACATTGAAGTTGTCATCTGTTACACATAGTTTACAAACCTTTGGAGGCAGGCGGACGAACCTGCCAGGGGGTGTTACATGCCCCAACACAACTAGCCGACCGGTATCAGTTGGGATACTAAAAATACATTCACATCTATCATATTAGTGCTCTATAAGATTCTGTCTCTTCCCGTCTCTACTTTAATCATTAACATCGCCCCTGATGCCCGTACACGTTGGCATCATAGTGCCGTAGCCTACGGCGTTATTAGGGTCAGTTCCATTTTCTCAATGCCACTGGTATTATATCTGAGTGAATCAAAACCACGAAAATAATGTTCCTGTCTCCTCTCACCCTCTAGGTGCGTTCATCCATGAACATGTTCGTTCTGAACATCGCCGTGAGCGACCTCCTGATCACGGCCCTGCAGGCGCCCACCCGGCTGGCGGCGGTGGTCAACAGGGCCCCGCCGGGCGGCGAGGGCTTCTGCACCTTCCTGGGCTTCATCGGCTTCCTCAACTGCTGCATCTCCGTCCTCTCCTCGGCCCTCATCGCCTTCAACCGCTACATCCGCATCTCCAAGTCGCCGAGCACTTACATCAAACTGTTCGGTCCGCTCAAGTCGTGTCTGTGGATAGCGGCGTCGTGGGGGGTCTGTGCTCTGATCATCATCCTCCCCGGGATGCTTGGCGTAGGTCGTTTCGGGTGGGACGAGGTGCGAAGCCAGTGTGACCTTGACTCGACCCACCCCTACAGCAGATACTACTTCTCGTTTGTTTTCGGAGGTGCTTATTGGATCTCGGTGTCAATAGTGGTCGTTTTCTACGTCAAAACGTATCTCTTTGTTAAGAATTCCGTGATAACCATAGCCAAAAATCGCACCTTGGGGAACAAGCGGGAGTACGTGTCGACGGAGATGGTGCGCAGAACGAGACACATGTTCATCATCTTCTGCGCATCCACCGTCCTCCAGGCTCCCGCCGTGTTGTTGGAGAGTATAGACTTCACGGCGTCCTTCATACCGTTTGAGGTGATCTTTGTGGGGATATTTCTGTTCGGCTCGTGTCACGCCATCAACCCGTTCATGTACCCGTGGAAAGTCCGGGTCTTCCGCCGAGCCTTTAAATCATTATTGCAGTGCAAACGGGACATTCCCTTTGTACCCGGACAGTCCTCACTGGAGGCCACCTAAACTGATAAAAGTACAAAAACACATTGTATACACCTTAACATTATGATGCCTATTGTATTTCAAGTATCAACCCCAGGGAGCCCATTCTTTCTCCTGTTTTGGGGGAATTTTACATATTTCTGATTAGACTAAATGATGATATGCACTATATGTACTAAAGGCTTCATATCAATTGTACAGAAAACACTGCTAGAAAACTTATCATTGAATGTAAAAAATAAAAAACAATGACAAAGCATCTTGGCTTGTATGTTTCTTTTTATATGATCAAAAACACAGGTAACATCCAAAAACATACACAACTTCGGACTTGTACTTCAACACAGGCAACTGTCATAGGCTGATAGCTATATTTGGAAATACTGACAAATATCTGAAGGCTGTTTCAGATTCAAACGCAGCATATTGATTCACTTCGAAGAGGAAAATATTTCTAGAATAAAATAACATCCTGTCATTTTATACTATAAAAAACGTAACAAAGCTCTTCCTCTGTTTTGCATGTTTCTAAAAGTCCTGTTACTAGTATTAACTTGCTCCAAAGGCTCGTTCTTTTAACATCTTCAAATTTTCAACAGCTTGAAATTCTGAACAGACTTTCAACAAAGTTGTCACAATAAAACATGTATCCACGTAGTTGTTTGGAGGCACAACTGTTTCCACAAGATTGTTCAAAACAAATACCTTATTATACTCTGAGTAAGTAATTGGAAGCATTTGAGTTAACAAAAAAGCATTTGAGTTAACAAAAAGAAGCTCCATACTTCTTCAGGAGCTCATAATGTCCTCAGCACCCACGCTATACTATCACACTGAACATTAAAAAACTGTGCAATAGATCTAGAAAGGGCCAATAGGAAAAATCTCTGCCTAAATAGAGTGATACTGCAGTGCACAAATTGTTTCTGTTCCAAAGTCATCCTGCATACCACTCGCAAAAATGATAATATCTAGACAAGTTAACATTTCTCAAAACATTAATATTCACACCACCACCTCAAAGTATGATTTGTTACTGTCATGCAAATATATACAAATAAACCAAAATATATACATATGTATATACACACACATAGAATTTCAACTAGTATACATTTTCTTTCAAGAAAATACAGCTACTCTCTATTTGGTCTTAGTTCAAAATGTTCACAATGACAAATGGAAAACTATATAATAATTTTCCACAATAACCTCAAATCTAAGATATGTCTCATATACAAAGTCTTCATAACAAGTCATGGGTGCTATTTTGAAAAAAAAAATCACAGGAAACTAAAAATGGTGACAAAATAGACAAGTTCTTACTGATGAGAAGACTTCAAAAGTTTACCCTCAGACACAGCAGATATCGAGTACTCAAGGCCCTATTACATTTTTGAGGGTGGTGTTGTCATGCACTGGGTACTCCTCCACCCGTTGAGGTAAAGTCAATGGGCATTGATTGTACACATAAACGGATAGTTCACAGCTCACATTGCAGTAAGGATAGCCAGACTGATTTGATTATATGGATGATATCCTCAAAGCACCCCATAACTGAAGGTGATCGTGCAAAGAAAAACTCTAAGTGGTCAGGAAAGTTGAACAAATGACTTTATTTTAAATTAGTTCTTTCACATCTTCTTCTTGACTTTAGAATTGACTTTGCCCTTCTACGGCATTAGTATCCATTTTCCGATATTTATTTAGCAATTTGCAGCATACATTTGCTTATAATGCAGCTTCTTTGTTTGACTTGACAGTATGGTTGTAATCTTTTTTTTCTTTTTCTTTCGAAAGAAATTTGATGCGTCCGGATGTCATTCATATAATCAAGGCAGTGTTGCCTTAGGAAAAGAAATACCACTGCGCACATCAAATGTAACACACGTGACATGTTTGAACTACCTGGCAGGGAGCAATACATTTTGACAATGGACTTGACGAACTGGAGGTGGTTTTGTATCTGTAACACACCATCTTGGTAGGCACACATCGGGGTCTGAGTCACCACTTAGGTAAGACACACAACATCAAAAATACAACTTGAATACATTTGACAACCTAGAAGAAGTTACGGAAAATGAGAACAAACAAGTTTCACCACTGCTATATAATGTTTCAGTTCAACTTTGGCCATTCCTTGTTGACACCTCACACCCCATTTCCAAGAGCCTACGACCGCTGAGTGACTAAAGATTTGACAAATGACTTCACGAAACGAATTTAACAGATAAAGGATAATTCTTTTTTTATATTTTGTTTGTTTTGCTGTCATTTAAATCATACTTTTACATCTTGCATCATATTCCAATTATAAAATTAGGAGTCAAACAAATTCAAATTTTGATCGCTGCAAAGTCGCTCAGCGATCGCCGCCTAGCGGAAAGGGGTTCTTAGCTCCTCAGAGTTCCCTTACGACAGGCTTTTAGCTAGGATTTATAGACAGGGAAACGGGGTCCTCTGTGCATCCAGCTGAAAAAGAGGGCGTCCAATTCCTTGTTATTTTAGTATCGGGCGTCCAAATGACCCATGGACGCATGCCTAGCTAAAAGCCTGCCTTACGAGGGCGGTTTGCTTTTACTGGGCAGGCGGTTGGGTAATCTCTGTGACATCATGGCTGCGCGGGCGGTGGCAGGGCGGGGGACGGTGGGGAGTTGCCGCCTGGGTGGGGTGTTGGTGGAACGGATGACTGGCTGTGTGGGGTTGACTTCGGTCGGCGGGGTCCGGGTGGGTCTGCCTTCGGTCGGCGGGGTCCGCGAGGGTCTGGCAGCCGGTCTGTACAGGTAGGAAAAAAGGTGGAGATCTTTAACTTTGATATCAACTTCTTTGAGAAAGTATATAATGTATACAGTCAAATCTGTACAAGAGATCACCTCTACATAAGGACCACCTGGCCAATGTGGCCACTTTCTGGTGGTTCCTTTAATAACTTTTTCCATTGACACAAGGATTAAGAATCCTGGCTATAGATAGTGACCATGTGTCCACATAGACAAGACTTTGTTGGTCCTCCGAGTGGCCTTGTTGGGCAGTTTTGACTGGATATTTGAAGTTGCTAGCGTGTGAACTCTGTACTGCTACTGCAAAAAGGTAATTGCAACATAATTTCATCCAAAATTCCCTATGAGACCCAGTCCCCCTTGAAGCAATCTAAAAACCAAGAAGAGTCCTACTGTCTATATCTTTCTCATTGTATCATCTTGCATAAAATGTATTGCTCTCAGACTAAGCCTTAGAGAACTCTTTTGGGCAACACCCACTTTTCTGTTTTTAGCGCAGCTGCTGGGTTTTCGCTAAGTCTGCCATCTTCCCGCTCGTAGATGAGCTGACGCTGCTCCCGACTCTTGCGGTTGCGGCGAGGGGAGGCTCTCCTAGCACCCTGGCCGTCCACACTGTCGTCGGAACTACGACAAAAAAACGCCAAAAAATTTACCTTACTGAGCCTGTTTGCCATTTATTGTGTGTGAAAAAGAGTAAGAGGACAGCACTGATGATGATGGCGTGAATCGAAAGAATAGGTAATGGCATGGATGGGTGAGTGGGATTTACTTGCAAAAGTATTAGATGATTAGGGCTTTGACTCTGAATTTGGATCAGCTATATACATCATTCTGTATGTCACAGTAGCACATATGGATTTTGTATAAGAAGGTAATGGACAGCTTATTCCCCAAACTATGGTACTGCAAATTCTATATCCAGAATTTGGTACAAGGGTGGATGGAGGAAGTATGAGGGTGGTTCACAGACAGCCTTCTTTCTGGAGTTTATAAAAGTTCAAAAAGGAAATATGCACCGATTGTCAAACCTTGAGTAAAAACAGCTTATATCACAAAAAGTCCTTTAGATAAACCAGGCTAGTTTTGTTGCCAATACTGCAAAGTGAAAGTTTATCATGTCTTTGCACATTTCCTCACCTGTATGTCCTAGTCCGCGTAGCAGGCCCAGGCGGGGTACTTCCCATCTCCTGCTCGGTTAAAGACACGTTACTTTTCGCTCTCATCCCCTGATCCCTCCCTGACACCCTTCCATCTCTGACATGCGACCTTTCGCTGGATACTGGTGGCCTCGTGTCTTCATTTGGCCCCGACGATCTCAATCTCTCAACGTCTGTTTCCTCCTTAGTGCGCGGTCGGTACCGTCGTACCCGGAAGTCAGCAGCAGTACGCGGTCTAACTACTCCGTCGCTCATCAGCGGTTTCAACGGAAGCCTTTGCGAGGGAGGGGGGCCTTGCGGCGATCTAGGGGGTGGGGAGGGATGGTGTGTTGGGGATAAGGGGGGTGGGGAAGGTCGGTGTGTGGGTGAAGATGGGGGAGGGGACGGGCGATAGACAGGGGAGGAGGAGGGTGGAGACGGGACGTGGACAGGGGACTTGGAGCGAAGGTACAACTGCGAGTCTTCGTCCACCGGAAGTTCGACGTCGTCGTCCGAAACGGAGGCATCCGAGCCGTCCTCGACGTCCGCGACTTCGTCGTGAGAAATCTTCAGCACTTGTGGCTCCCGCATCTCCACATACCTCTGTTTGATTTTCCTGTGACGGGAGGATTGGAAATGTGAGACAGTCTCCATAACAAGAAAACATTTTGTCTAATACTGTTCTATGTATTATACCGTATCTGATGGGAATCTAACAATTAAAGTTTTAAATTTCTCTCTGCTCTAAGAGCTACATCTACGAGATGTCAAAATGGAAGGCCTGCTGCAGTACTGTAGAAAGTTGCTGGGGGCCCATACTAGTAATATAATTTTTTATTATTTCCAACCCCTATATACCAGCATAATAGATATAATAAAGATCTATCCACAATTTCTTGAGTTATGCTGTTAACAGACAGACACACAGTCATCCAAATGTACAGACACACACACCTAAAAACATAACCTTAATTTGGGGAAGATACAAAAACGTGTAATGAACTGCAGGAAGAAAATTCTCATCAAAAACTAGTTGGAATATAATTCTAGTAGAGTTACAGCACTATGTACTTTAAACAATTGAAGGTAAAGAAAATTTCTTAACAATTTGCTATGTTTTCAGACACCAAGTAACATTACAGAGGACCATGACACAGTGAAGCTTACCCCTCATATTCCTGCCTCCACGCTTTCAGCTCAGCGAACAGGTCTTCCTTGGACACATCAACGTCGAAGGCCTCGTCGTACGTGTGCTCCGGTCTGTGCAGCAGGTGGCTGAAGGGAGAGGCCTGGATCTGCTCTACTGTGGGCAGGGCAGCCAGGGCTGTGGGCAGCTGGGGGAGGGACAATGAATGTGAGCATACAAAAAAAAAAAAAAAAAAAAAAAGTTAAAGTACTCCCCGCACCGAAGGTGCATAAGGCGGCGCCCATCTCCATTTCTGTAGCCCTGGGCCACACAACTTTTGTGCGAGTCACTACAGCAGGGGGCTAGTCCACTGGTAGTGAAGTGTGTTTAACTTCCATACCCTCTCCCAAATACTGAGTGCTAAGCAGAGAAAGCAGTATGTACCATTTTTTTAGTCTTTGGTATGACCCGGCCGGGGTTCGAACTCACGACCTACCACATGCAATTGATGGAATATTAGGCCAACGCTAAACTTTCTTCCAACACTAAGGTATATATGGATAAAATTTTCAACAACCACTGTCGCCTTCTTCAGGATCAGTAATGACCAACCATTTCCAAACGTAAACTCGAAAGTGATTGGTCATTATTGTTCCCGAAGAAGGCAACAGTCATCGTTGAAAATTTGATCCGTGTATACCTTAGTGTTGAAAGAAAGTTTCTCCTTGTACTATGATTACTACCAACACAGATGAGCTTCCGTGTTAATGGAATATTGTTTGGAGAAAAACAAGGGATCTGTTAAGAACTTGTGGAGATGTAAGGACAAGAATCATACATGTAACATGAACTTTAGAATCAAATTACAATCTTTAATATACATAAAAGAAAGAGACTAACTTAAAGACACTAAACATGGTACTGTGCATCATCAGGGACAAAAATGGGTGTTAATGTTGGCAAGCTTAAGGCCAATAAGGTTGATTGCTGTGGGGAGTATGGTATGTAAAAAACAGGTGCAGATCTAGATGGGGTCAAACTATTCTCAACACATATATATAGTCATGTACATTGACCATTGTGCATAACTTACAGTTACTACCAATGCTGGAAAATCACAGGAAACTCAAACTGGAGGAAAACTAAATTGCTGTGGATTTGTTTGTAAGCGTGCAGTTTACTGCAGTACTTGTGTAAGGGGAAATTGCGGTGCAAGTGCAGCATGGGAAATGTGTCAGCACTCCTTCTACCCAGCTGACCACCTGTGAACTGCTGCAAACTATGTCATCGTTAGCACTCGGCAGAAGCGGTGGGTCTGTAAGCCACATGCGGCGCAGCAGGAAAAATGGCACTTCCGGTATAACCGCTAGTAAGCTTTTACTCTCATACTCAAGGAAAAGCTGGAAGAAAAGGAAGAAACAGCAACTAATAAAAAGCGTTGTGTCACACTCATTGCAGCAGGAAAAACGGCACCTCTGCACAGTATAAGAGCTAGTAAGCTTTTATTCTCATACCCAAAGTAAAGCTGTAAAAAAAAGGAAGAAACAGCAACTGTAGTGTTGTGTCACAAGCATTGCAGCAGGACAAACGGCACCTCTGCATAGTACATGTATAACGGCTAGTAAGCTTATATTCTCGCGCTCAATGCAAAGCTGGAAGAAAAAAGTAAACAGCAACTAAAGCGTTGAGTGTTATTCCTGTTGCTCACATATTCATCAGGACTACCTTCCCTCTGAGGGCTCTCCTTGGTAGAACAGAGCAGGGAAACAAGACAGGAGTTTAACAATGAACCCTCTCTAATAAATGTTAGCACAAAACATTTTGAGGTTCAAAAACTGCAATTTTAAAAAGGTTTCTATTATGACATGGAATATTCAACAAGACACATCTTCATTTTGCAGAACAGGACATAATAATTATCAGCTAAGGCTGTCTTTACACTTGCCTTTATTACTGCAGTACAAGACATCGTAGTCTAATTCTCTCGTAGATTACAGGTTTTTTTTCTCAGTGTAAAGAGAGATTATGTGAAGTCAGAGGCTGTCATAACTTCTGTAGTAGACTGCACTTCATAACCTTTTATACTTGCGGAGCTGTAGTCTACAAGAGCACGAGAATACAAGATCAAGTACAACAGTTTCAAAAAGCAACTAAGCACATGCATATAATTGTCATGTTACAAAGACTTACCTTTCCTTTCCTGGTCTTCAGTGCCCTGCTGGGAAGGCCACATATTACTTCTCCTGTAAGAACAACAACATGTAGAGGTTATAACAACTTTCATGGTATGTTCCAAGCTAGGTCAGCTAGAATGCCCAATGCAGGTACTGTTACTGTTCCATTTTTCCAACATTTGCATAAAATCAACTTAGGCCATACATTTCTTTTTGCTCAAAGATCTTTATAATGACAGTTATTGCGAGTACTAAATGTATTTATCATATAATGGTCTTATTGAAAACAGAGGCTTCACAATATGTACAACTATATTATATAAAAGACTTACCTCTGGTGAGATCACTGAGCTCTTCATCTAGAGCAAAGTCCTCTGATCCTAAGGAAATTCAAAATACAATTTTTAATCATTATTCAAACAAAAGTATCTGACTGATACTTCATCGATATTAATGATTCATGAATAAAAAACTATCAATTTTGCTAACAATTCCGCTTGATGTTTTGAAAGAATCTATGCCAAAAGTTTCATGCTTTCCAGGATTCTTCAACCCTGTGGGTGCTGTTAGACCTAAAATACTTCATGTTTACTACATGTACTTCCAATGTTAGTCTGGGGCCTTGGGGGGGACACAAGGATTGGTACTAAGAGTTAAAAGTTTACTACATTTAGTACATGTACATCCAGTGTTAAGTATTGGGGGGGACACGTCTATTAGTACTAAAAGTTTCCTAAGAAAGCTTCTGTACCACAGAAGAATTATATCAACAAGGAAATTCATTCAGAGGTTACCATTCACATACATGTAAGTGTGTGAAAAAATAACTTCAAACCAGGTCACAGCAAAATATTCTCAGAAAAAATTAACGTCCTTACTGACTCTTTCTTATTCTTGCACACAGAATAGTTTTCTTTCGGAAGATAACTTTTCTTCAACAAAGGAAAAACAAGAATGCCATTTTTGTGTAGTGTACCTGCAGTCTCCGGTCTCTGTGCGCCAGCTGCAGCTGTTCCAGGCCTGCCGGCTGTGCCCGGTCTGGCGGCAGTACCAGGTCGAGCACTGCCCGGTCGTGCTGCCGTCCCTAACCTGGCTACGGCAGAGTCCGGTCTCCGTCTGGCCGACCCCGGTCTGGCTGATCCCGGTCTCCGCGCTGAGCCTGGTCTACTGGAACCTGACGATGGTCTGCCTTCTGTAGATACACAGAGGATCCAAAGTAATACGGGAAAATTTGGTTAGAAAAAGATCAGAAATGTGCACGTTTGCTATCTGTAAGCTAGTTTTGTGGTTCAGATTAGAGTCTTTTCTGATTTAGATATGGGTATTACAAGTCATGTTCTTGATACTTTCACTTGATATAGATTTCATACTTTTTAGAAAATACCTCAACACAGTAAAAATGTGACAAAAGCCCTAGGCCTGGAGAGCTAATCACATTTACATATATACAACTTTTTTAATACATATACAGTTACTGTAACAACATCACATACATAATGAAAATCATGGATTATCATGGAAGCACATCTGTGTTGGTAGCATTCATAGTACAGTGCTAAACTTTCTTCCAACACTAACTAAGGTATTCATGGATGATTTCTATCGTCCATCAAATTTCTGCTAACAACACACTGCATACCTCCATCATCGATGTCCTCATTTGACCCCAAACTCTCCTTGATTGACTCGTTGACGACGAGTCGTTCGGCACTGAGACTGGTTGGTTTGGAGAGAAGGCTGCTGTTGGCGGTGAGCGGCTCGTCATCCAGGTACAGGAGGGTTGGAACAGACTGTTTGATGGTGCCTCGGTAGTCATACACGTCGTTGTTCTGGAAAATCATAGTGAATCATTGAGTCTACTTGTGCTTGTGAGTTCACTGAGACTGAATTGTAGGAATGAAAGTTAAAGCAGAAAGGCTCAAAAGAAGAAGGCAAAATAGAAATGGTCAATTTCATATCAGGATGCTTTAAGAACATCAAAAAAGGAAAAAAACTGTATGGAAAAAATGGAAAAAACATAGGAACAAAAATCCTTGTTCATTATCAAGAGATTTGGAATGGATTGTTTGATGGTGTCTCAGTGGTCAGTAAGTGTTGTTCTGCAAAACTATGGTGATTATCTTAGTTTGCTCGCTTGTGAATATACTGAGTCTGATGCCTACCAAAGTGACTTAATGGTTGCAGCAGAAGGAAGTGGCTTTTGACAGTATCATCCTGTCAATGAAAAAAAATGTTTCTACTGTTGACAGGATCATCCTGTCAATAGTGGAAAAAATTGCACTGAAATTGCATTGAGGAAATTTGCACTTTAATAGTGGAAAATTTCCACTGTTTACAGGATGATCCTATCAATAGCGCAAAATGTACTATCATTGAAAGGATCACCCGTCAATGGAGCAAATTTTTCCACAATTGACAGGATGCCTCGGGCACAGCAAAAAGACTGAAAAGTCTTGAGAAATCCTGCAGCTGGTTCACCCCTAAATCCTTGTTTCTTACTTTTACTAAAAATATAGAACCAGAAAGGATCACAAGGCAAGACGGAAAGGAAATACTCTTACAAGCAGGGTTTTGGCAAATTGAAAGACGTATGGAAAATTGCTGGACACCACAGGGAAAATATCCATCAAAGTCCGACCCTCAATAGTCGTCTCTTAGGCCACACCAATTTAATTTCTTGATTAACAAGTTTTTTTTTAAATTTCAGCACGAGGACATCATTAAAACAGAAAGCTGGGGTGAAAACTTGCACCTGACCCTGTTCACTCCCTAAAACTGTGTGCACCAAAATACAAACTTTCCTCTGAGATTCTGTTTTCATGTTGATTTTCCAATCTAGCATTTTTTCAAAAATTCCGTTAACCAAGAAATCAAATTGGTGTGGCCTTACCTCCGAATCAGGATGAGATGCCAGACAGACAGGGTTCCCCTCTAGTGTCATGGTGGTCAGCTTGGGACACAGGGCTAGAAACTCCACCTGAGCCACATCATCTATGCTATTTCTGCAGAGAGGTTGTAGCGAAAACACAGTAAGTCAGTGATTGGAATCAACTAAATGGTAAGGCAATTATTGGCTTAAAACATAGTAATGCCAAGGTATTGTCAACTAAAAACAAGTATTTGCTACAAGATACAGTTGGGTAAGCAGATACAAACATATTTTGATATTTATGTCGGGGCAAATTTGTAAGTTGTGGTAGTGGATATTATATGTTGTTATTGAGTACTGGTTATGTCATGAAGTTTGGAACTCAGCAGTATTGAAGTGCTGCCTAGTAATCCATGACAGTACTGCAGTCTGACAGTACACACAGACCCTGTTATAAAACACAAGTGCCAATCCTCCCTATTACATGTATTTGACTTACCCTTCCAGATCCAGAACCTGCAGTTCCTCCAAGAGACTACAGGGGGACACATCACTGATGTCATTGTAGGCCAGGTACAGCTCCTGGATAGGGAATACAGAAGGAATCTGAATCATTCCCACATATATGTGCTAATAAGGATGTTGTGCACTTTATAATTACCTTGAAGAACGATACATACAGGAATAGATAACCACATAGGAGGTTCCAGTTTAATGGTTACTTATTATGTTAAGATAGAAGAAAATCATGATCACTAGTGGTAAAACAAGTCATGAATTTAGAGTCATAGAATGATACAGTCAGCAAACCATTCTTCCATTCTTAATTCTAGTGTTATAAATGTATGTTCTAACAGTCCTTTATACTGATGTAAATTCTTTCCTTTTATATAAGCCTCAGGCTATTGATAGAATGATCCTGTCACCAGTGCAAATTTTTCCACTGTTGACAGGATTATCCTGTCAATAGCCTCTTTCACTGTGCAATCTAAACCTCTAGTTCTAGGACACCCGATGAAATTTGAGGTGCTTCCTACCCTGAGCGCAGACATGGAGCTGATGCCGTCCAGGTCCTGTAGACCACACCTGGCCATCCAGAGTACCTGAAGGTACCGCAGGGACGTGCCCAGGTCACGCACGGACGCGATGACGCTGTTGTTCAGCCGCAACTGCTGCAGCTTGGGTAGCAGGGAACCTAGGGGAATAGAGGAAAGATATTGCTTAATGTCCTGTCATGAGAACCTTAGAACTAAAGCTGGAGGTGTCTGCTACAGAATCATCATCATTCAATGTTTTTCTGCATCTGAAGTCATAAAAATGGCCTGCAGCTGCATTCAGTTTTTATTCATCGACTTCCACTGCATCTTGTGTTCTGTGATGAGCTCTCTTAGCTCTCAGAGTTTTTTTCTCTTTTCTTTTACAGAATCTACATGCAAAATACAAATGTTACAACTGACATGTAATATTAGTGCAACTATGTTTTTGGAGTAAGAATTTTATTTCACTTAGTGTGTATAATTTTGAGCCACTGGAATTTAGACTGATCTAGATTTTCATTTTTGAATCTGACACTGATTTTTCAGTGTGCAGCGCTTTTGAAAAAATATACAGCTTTCTGCTGAATCATCATTAAAAAACTGGAGAGCAGTTTTTTTTCCGTGGGAAAATAAAATTGTTCAATGTATCACTTTACATGACACTTATGGAACAAATATACAAAATATACAAAATAATGGTGCAGGGACAATGTGTAAAGCTCTGTTACAGTACTCCAAGTGTCTCCAACAAAATGTTTTGGTAGTACTTGCCAAGTATAAAAGTAGATACAGTCAAACCTGTCTATAGCGGTCACTCAAGGGACTGGCGAAAACTGGCCGCTATGGACAGGTGGCCGCTATGGAGAAAAGGTCGATTAATTGACCTCAGTTTTCAGTACCAACTGTGATGCATTTATTCACCGAACAGTACACATATAACATAGGTAAGTCACATTTTAGGTCGGTCTTTTGATGGCTTTTTTCTTTTCAGAAAATTGCAATAGCCCAAATTTACATCATATTAATGTTATTTATATTTATTTTGAAGCTTTTGTTAAATTAATTATCCTCAGTGATACTTTGCAGTAAAATAAATTTAGCACATTATACCTCCGTAACAGTGGTGTCTTCCGTTGACCCGAAGCACGTTTTGGGCACAATTTTGGATGAATTTTCCGGGGAAAACGGAAATTGGGCCGACATTCAAACATTTTGCGAACTTACCGCATTAAGGTACGTGTGCAGGTTGTATTTTTCAAAAAGCTGCCGTAATATTTGTCCAGTCGAAATGCACAGAAATGGACAATTTTGCCACGATGTCCAAACGCAAGCCATGTGAAGAAATTTATGCTTGACTTCGCGTCAAACCATGGATTTTCTAACAAAGATAAAACATTCTGGTTTTCTTTATTATTATCCTATCCAGTTGAGTCCACATAAATTTGATAACGGCGTGAAAAAATGAAGATTTTGAACCCGGCGTGCGGTGGCGATGCGGCTTCTACCGGCGCGCTGGGACCGTTATCGGCAGTGTTACTGTACTCGCGGGACCGAAAAGCGTCTGGCCGCGACCGCGTTGGACAGGTGGCCGCTATAGCCTAATTCTTAATGCTTATGTCAATGGGAAAAATCCAAGGGACCGACAAATAGTGACCACTATGGGCAGGTGGCCGCTATGCAAAGGTGACCGCTAATACAGGTTTGACTGTATGCTCTTTCACTGTTAGTGTTACAAAGTGTTAGCACCGCAAACATAAAAATCCTGAAACTTAACCCCTAATCACACACTAGGAGTGTTGTAGTACCAGTACTAAGGGCACGAAGTAGTACAGAAACTCACCAAAGTTCCCCAGGCTATTCTCCCTGGTGTCAACAGCCATCTCCAGATTCTGAACTTCATCCAAGTCTTCCACTCCAGTCAATGCTTTCTGTAATGTTTGTTAAAACAACACACATTTGACACCTTATTTAGAAGTATTATCCTACTGCCTGTTGCATCTACATATCAGATCACTACTTTTACTTTCTCCAGTTGCAGCAGTCTTTCTCTCTTCACAACTGCAGACAGAATTTGAATGACAAAAGATGTTTACTGTCAACAAGAGGATCAGTGACTATAATACCCCCTTGACCTGTTTTTCCAGATGATCAACAAAATATGTTTTAACATATCAGGAACACTATAATCATGCAGGTTATCATAGATCTATTTATCTCTTTTTCTCTCTAAATATCTAAAAAATTATCAAAGTGCATTTCATCATTCTTGCTCGTCTATGACTTGTAACAGGTGGTTTGTTGAATCGACCAATCAACATTGGCGTTACTTACCAATCTACCAGGGGAAAGGTACTCGTCCACAAGTTCCTCTGAGTCCTCGATCATGATTGGTTCCGGGTTGATGACATCCTCTGCATACTCTGTGATGCATACGCTCCCTGTTGGGGGTGACGCCATGTCCCTTACGGTAATGTCCCTTGGGAATCTACACAAAACAGTACAAGGAAGAAAATAAAATTGTTCTAAATATTAGCAAAATGAAACAATCTCTGATTCCCTTAAATAGTCAATTTGCCTATTATGATCTGCATCAACAACAGAAAACTCAAAAAATATCAAAAAACTGATATCTTCAAGCTTTCATATAACTTAACTCTTGCTTTTAGTTTTTAGTTTTAGTCCCAGAAACTACATACATGTAGTACATATACAGTCGTATTTCCAACTTGTCTTTCATTTGAATTGAGAAGAAGTAGATGCATGCATGCAAATGACAGATAAAATTAATAAACACATTCTGGTTAATGCAAATTCGGCAACAATGTTTCTAATTGTAAATGGATGATTCAATTAAAGCCTGAGGATGATCCTGCCAACAGAAGACAAATTTGCACTGTTGACAGGATGATTAATTTTTCTTGATCCTGTCAACATTGCAATTTTTTTCTACTGCTGACAGGATCATCCTGTAAATAGCCACTTTTAATGTATATCTACTTTTAATTTCCCACTAAGAATCCTCTAGACAGTCGGATCCAATTTTTGCAATGAGTCAGCAGATTGATGAGCATGAGGTGAGTAAACAGAAACAATCTCTCACCTGTAGAGTGAGGTGCCTGTCTCCTGTGCACATGCCATGTAGGCACTGTGATTGGACCCTCCTACACACAGGTCTGTCTACGTTAGCTCAATAATCACCTGCAACTGGGGAAAAACAAATAACAATTTTCACACATGACAAGCTACAGGTTTGTCAAGCATTATTTGCAGATCTGTTTGAAACTGATGTAATTGTGGCTTGCTCGTAAACAAATTATTTGCTTGAATGTTTGTTTGATGATCAACATTCAACAATTTACAATAAGATTTGTCTTTATTTTTCTGCGGGCACTTTAATAATATTTGTCTGCACAATTTCCAGCAACCTTGGTGATTTGTCTACAATTTCTTCTGACTTTGGCTCAACATGGCAGTTCTTACATGCGTGGGACTGTGGGTGGGACGATAAAAAAATGTTTCTATTCTGGGACTGCAGCTTGTAGTTCCGGAGACGTACTTCTTTGAAGTATACATGTGATCCAAGACAAACATACATAAATGTATGAATGCAAACATTACCACAAAGCCTATGCGCAGGTTTTTTAAGTTCAGATGAGACCAAAATAGTTCTCTTTCCAGGTTTCAAATGAAGATAATTCTTGACACGATGGTACTTTAAAAGTCCCATACACATATTTTCCCCATCCAGCATATTGCAGTTCCACAGTTTTCTTCCCACTGACGACTTCGAGAACGCAGGTACTTTTTGCAGAGGGCTCTTAAGAAGTCTCAAGTACCAAGTGCTTTTCACACCTGTGGACCACCTGTTAAACTACCAAACACACTCCAACTTAACATCAAACGATTAAATCCCCACAGAAATATAATGTCCTGGTCTTTCACAAAGGTATACATGGGGGTTGAACTTCGAACGTTTTGTCAAACTCATGGATAAACAGACAAGGTTAAGGTGGTAGCTGTAACAAATATATACACCTGTTCAAATCACCAAATAGTGGGGCGTGCCTCGGTAAAATAGAAAATGTGACAAATAATTTCTGCAACTCTATAAGTTTACCATCAAATCAACATAGATCAAAGGAAATTCAAGTGCAGTGATTTTTTCTTGTGAACAATTACGTACTCTATGTAAACATACCTTTCAAAATCAAGCCACGACTGATGACATTTGATGTTTTGGCCGTTGTCGAGCAACCTACACAAACTTTTCTCGCTGAAGAATGGCGGATTTTCTCCCAACAAAAACAGAACAATTTACCTCTTTCAGCTCCCTGCAGCACCAAATTTCAAATCCAGAAGACCCGTTTGATCTGACAATAATGTCTGTGCACCTCAGAAGTGAGCAAAAATGCACCAACTTTAGGTTCAAAACTTGTCTTGCAAGCCTAGGTAACGACCGACGCCAGGGCCGCCATTTTTGTTTCTACCGGGAACGAAGATTCGCGACAATTTGCGGCAGTTTTGTGTCGTAAACGTTACTTCTGCAGTCGCAAAATACGGGCTGTTCTCCGATATCTGCCGGTTTAGATATTTGTTGACCTTCCCAAAAGAATAAAGATGTATCCCATAGTACCATATTTTGTTAAGAAAAGATGAATAAAAATAACAAGATGATTTTTTCTTAAATACCTTAACAATATATGTATATTTACGTAGAATTGGAATATTTCTGATGTATAAGTAGCAGGCACAAAATAGGAAGCGCTATGGACGACTCCAAGCCTAATTTGGCTCGAACGAGGTTCTTGCCAGCAGCCCGGTAAGAAGGACCGCCCAGACGCTAAGGGTGTTGTGAAGACTTCTGCACACTTCTTCAAGAAAATCCAGGTATGTCTACCTCTCTTCCATTGCAATGTATCACCGGTAAACCTTGGACCGGTGTCTGAGCTTGTTCCGAAGCTCCTGCCTGCAGGGTAAGGTGTCGGGAGCCGGTTCAAAGTTGCCTTTGTGGCGCTCACGTAGTGTACAAACTGTTGGTCCGATTTCTTTACCAGTTGTGGACAGAAGGCATATCGCGTGTACACGTTAAACCTCGCTTTCTTTCTCCATCCAACACTTCTTTCAAAACTTCAAATATCATTATCGGCTCCATGGCGTCAAACGTCTAGTTCAACCGTGTAGCTAGTTTGAGATATCGGTGCTGAAATGATCCGTGTGATAGAAAGCGTGTTGCCAGGGCATAACACAACCTACCACACCCATATTTTGTGACAAATATTTAGATACATTTCCACAGCCTAAATGCCTCTCTTTGTTTATTCATTGGACTCAAGTGTCTATTTTTGTACAGTAACGTGGGTGTTAAGCCGTAGTGATAACTTGTTAATGCCCAGAACAAGCATCTTGTTAGCCACTAGGCGTGTCCCACCTCAACTGAAGTCGAACTGATGTGACGGGGATAAAAATATAAGTCACTGAACAAAGGCAAATGGGTGATAGATAGATAAGGTAGTCTGGAACATCATAAATTAGTTTTAAAAGGTTGGTATGAATAATCAATAGACTAGTTAACTACCACGGCATGCTACAATTTACTGTTTGTTTATTGATCACTAGAGTTTGTTTACTGAGTATTAAAAAGCCACACCAAGAGGCGTCAATCAAATATTATTATTGAAGTGTTATTGTGTAGAGAACAGTGGATGTCTTTGGAGTAGAGCTGTGTACCTAAACCCAGCACAATGCTGTTTTGTTGTGATACGTGTACGAAAATACATATGCAAAGTACACTTGAGTTATGTATATTCACCAAACAAAATTTCATTCTTTAAGAAACTTAAGGTGCCAAGAAACTTGAAAAATGCCCCCTTTTAATGGTTTGGAACTTGTGGTATCATCTCAATGATATTTACGGTGTTTGTTGCCAAGTTCTCATTAATTCTTAAACTTAAAGAGAAAGAATCAGAGAGAAACTCTGAGAAAGATCTGGAGAGAGAAAGAGAATACTATGTGCTATCTACAGCTTTTGTTATTTCATTGTTGGTTTGCACAGAAGTAAAACATGAAATACTTTGCAAGTTGTTTAAGTCATTGATTTGATAAACATATTGTTGCAAAGACAGAAATCTATTAATTTTACAGAAAAAACAAAATCTAAATGCTAGCCAGTAGTGCCATATATATATATGGTAGCATATTAAAGCAACATATGGGGGTGTTAGAGAAGGGAAAGTGTCT
Organism: Branchiostoma lanceolatum; assembly: GCF_035083965.1. Taxonomy (NCBI): domain Eukaryota; kingdom Metazoa; phylum Chordata; class Leptocardii; order Amphioxiformes; family Branchiostomatidae; genus Branchiostoma; species Branchiostoma lanceolatum. The sequence goes on from NC_089724.1 coordinate 25,827,745, forward strand.
ATACGTGTAGATCTAGCGTTATTGATATTGATAGCACACCAGGTGCTCTATCAAGGACAGGTACTAAGTGACCTTGACATACATACCTACAGAATGATATGAATGAAAGGCACCAGCCCAGTATAAGATATGGCCTTAGATACTGTAATTCACTTTATGTTCACGGTAGCAAAATTTCACAGTGTAAGGAAAATGGACATTCTCACTGAACTTAAACTTCATGTTGGCAGTAAGCGATTTACAGAACGGATGTGTGAAGGAATCATAAATGATAACAGTTTTTTTCACGGTGATGATAAGTTCACGGTACAGGGGTGACAGAAGGAATCATCCTGTCAACAGTAGAAAAACTTGCACTGTTGACAGGATGATCCTGTCATCAGTGGAAAAAAATTGACAGGATGACTCTGAGCAAATGGAATAAATGGGTACTGCACTACCTTGTTACACTTTCGATACCACCAAATCCATATTCAAAGTGAGATAATTTCGCTCAGGTTCTTAAAGATTTGCTTGTTGTTGCGGCCTTTCACCCTCCCTAGAGCTACAGCACCACCTTGCCCTAGATTTTTGGGGAGAGCCATGCATGATTGTGTCTATTAGTATTACATGTTGTTCATCTTCCCAGCCCAGGGCATACTCCAGGCTTCATCCCAGCAACTTGAAGATTTAATCAGGTCCAGTTGTGAGGCATTCATGAGGTCTCTCCCCAGCATAGCTTACTTTAATCAGGACCTTGTGGTGCTCACTACTAGGTCAGGGAGCAACCATGTGTGCCAACTGTGGTCTAGCGGTTAGCATCACCCCTAAACCCCTTTTTGGGTCGCAAGCTTGAGGTTCCAAATCCAATCTTGGTTTACCAGAAGTGGTCTGAACCGGCTCAACCCTGATCACGATAAACCCTGGTGTTAAGCTGTCACTGTAAATGCAGAAATGTTTGCGGTGGTTTTATGTTGGTGGTTGTCGCGGCGACCGTTTCGCCCCAAAGTCACAACCACCACAAACGTTTTTGTCCAATACTGTAGCAGTATGTGACTGTAGCTCTGTCTCGAACTTAAAACCACCGCGAACAATCCATTTTCGCCTTGGCGCGAAATACAAGCCATGCGAACTCAAATTGCATTTACAGTAGTCTTCTAGAGCGGGTGTGTATTTTGAAAAGACCTGAAAGAATATTGTTATGGTAAATTGTGTTGATAGCCTTCAGCATATGTTTTATCAAAAGATTTCTTGAAAAGAAAATGGTTTGATGCAGGTCGAGGATGTGTGTAGCCTTGGTACCATCCTCCGTAGTAAGCCACTGTGGTACTGTGGTACTTACCACTGTGATTAGCAAGCGAAAAGATTGAGCCAGCGGTTACTACAGAGGATGGTACCCAAGCTAGGATAAGTGTGTGTGAATGTGTTGGTCCTAAGCAACTCTGTTCCCACCACACATATGCATCACGACTTGTATTTATGAATTCAAAATGCAGAACTGGCATGACACCGTCTGCTGCCATAACCAATTAAAGAATTAAAATTCGTGGTGCATGTTTGCGTCTATCCTACCATTTGCTACCTGAAAATATATAATGTAGCAAACAACCTTCTCTTGCCTAATTTGTTATCATGGCAAGTAAACACTGTAACAGTGTTCTCACCAGAATCTTTTCACAGCATAGGGGTCAGGTAAAGGAGACCAACTTTACGGGGTTGGGGTTTCGTTCGCGTTAAGAATTTTCGCATTCGCGTGGAAAATTTTCGCGTGGAAAATTTGAAATGGAGAATTTATCTATAGGTTCAAAATATCAAAGTAATTTTATCATCAAAATTTTTCTCCCTTGGGAATAGACTTGAGTCCCTTGGGAATAGCACACACCAAACCACACCACACCCTGCCCACACCCATGCAGGGAAAAAGTTTGCCTGTAATTTTGATCATTTGCTCGTTAAAATACGCTAATTAGTTGATCAGAAGGGAATTGAAGGTTTACAAGTCTAAGGTTTCACACCCAAAATATTTCAAAGGATTTTTGAAATTTAAAAAATACAAAAAAACAAGTTGATTCCCAAGGGACTCAAGTCTATTCCCAAGGGAAAAAAATTTTGATGATAAAATTACTTTGATATTTTGAACCTATAAATAAATTCTCCATTTCAAATTTTCCACGCGAAAATTTTCCACGCGTACGCGAACATTCTTCACGCAAAAAAAACCCGTTCCCAACTTTACGCAACGCAAGTCACGCACAGAGTGCCGAAGACATGACAAGAGTAGGGAGTCTGGCATGCTCCCAAGGAAAATCTTTAAATTGATAACCCAATGAGGCACTTATTTTCTACATTTTGAGGGATAAATGTGGTGAAGTAATTATTATAAAGTGTTTCCTCTGTCACAGCCTTATTCAAAAGCCAAATATGAACTTTTTTTAAAGATTTATGAAGGGTCACAAGGTTCTCCCCAGAAAGAAACACCCCTATGCTGGTTGAAACACAGCATAGGGGTCCAGATCACAGCATAGGGGGTCCAAATCACAGCGTAGGGGGCCCCTTTGCTGAAAAGGCCTGGCGAGAACACTGCTGTTAATTAAGACTTAACAGTAATTAGACTAGACTGTGATTAGAAATCAATGTCCTATTAACAGTGCTCTCTTATAAATTAGCCTGGGTAACATCCTGAATACTTAATTCTGGCTCCAGTACTAGTCTGCCGTAGTTGTCAGTGGTGCATAGATAAACCAAGATGGCAGCAGTGCTACAAAATGTTAGTTCAAATTCAAAGCTCTCTAGCCTGGGTGCCAAGTCGTTGTCAGGGAAGTAAAAATTGCAGCCCTGTACGGCGGTAGTAATGGCACTAAATCCACACCAATTTAATTTCTGGGTAACAGATTTTTTTTTTTTAATTTTAGTACACAAAAAAATCATGGAAACTAAAGGCTGGGGTGAAAACTTGCACCTGACCCTGTTCACTCTCTGAAATTGTGTGCACCAACGTACAAACTTTCCTCTGAGATTCTGTTTTCCTGTTGAGTTTCCAATTTGCATTTTTTTTAAATTCCGTTAACCAAGAAATTAAAATGGTGTGGCTTAAAGGCTCTCCCTATGCAATTGAAATTGATGGTATAACACCTTTATATCAATTTTCAAATTTAACTAATTTTGCTTAAATTCATAAAGATTTACTTTTACCACCCTGCTCTAAGCTTCTTATACTAAGTTATAGAAAAGAAGATATAGACATCACTCTGATGTATTTTCCAGCCATCTCATTATTTTTTTTATTCAGAAATATTCTGCTGAAACCGCCTTGAGAATCATCGGGCCGTTAGCTGGGATAATTGCCCGCCGCGTGGTCCTTTGTAGTTTATAATCAGCTGGAGCGTTAGGACCTCCTTGAGTGGAGGGACTCCAGAGGGAGACAGTAATTGGATGGAAAATCATGAAGCCACCATGAAAATCAGCAAACCACCTTGAAAATCACCACGCCATTAGCGGGGATAATTGCCTGCTTGTGGCCCTAGATGTAGTGCATATAACATATAACCAGGTTCCGTTTATACAGAGAGGTGGGCAGTCATTGGATTACTGGTAAACAACAATCATTGCCATAGCAACTGGGACAGGGTTGGATCATGTTGCCATGGCGATAATTTGATGTGATCGTATATATCTTCAGAGCAGTAATACCAAACTTTTATTGAGATAGCTAAAAAAAGGCTTTGAAGATGGTAATGAGGAAAATCCTTCACTTTGCTTTTTCAGAAATAAAAAAAATGGTGCTGTTTTTTTTAGGTAACATAATATTTTGTGGCGTTTGACAATAAATAAATAGATAGATAAATAAATAAATAATAGTATTTTGCCTCCCTATCTAGGACCATATTCCTGCTTATTATTTCTTCACATTGGTAATGCATAATAGTATTAGTCAAACTTCCATTTCAACCTGGTACAAACATACATTTCATCAATATGAATATAATGTTGTACATAAATGAGAAGAAAAAGCTATGACTGTATGAGGCTTGTTTGTCCATACATTATAACGCAGAAAATCCTTTCCGAAGGTTTGTGGACACAAACGATAGAACAATGACCGTCTTGTCTTGGCGCTTGATATAACATTGGAGTTTCTTATCTAATCCAAACACAAGTCACGCCACACGGAACTGATATCAGAGGTGATTTCCTTGCATAGAATGACCTTCCACATCAATGTATACCAGGATTCAGCCATGTTGTGTCATTAGTTAGTTTATAAGTTTGTGAATTATAAGAGACAAGAGTAAAATATGTTTTTATATGTCTAAATGTCCAGACAAAATTGGAAAAGTTCCTGATATAGTGATTCAGTGAATTTTCATCGTCTAATGATATACACAACCTGATCATTCAGTGAACAAGACAAAACCTCATGCCATCCTTTTGTAACTGTTTAGTTTCCTTTTATCAATACTGTTATCAAAATCCAGAAAATTTATCGCAGTGTCAAAAGCATATTGATGCGATATCAATACAGGGTAATGATGGATTTCTTGTCATCTATGTATAATGATAAATGAGGTCCTTGGCACCTGGGTGTTTGTGCTTTTTCATGTGAAGACAGTTCAATAAGTAATACAAATTTACATGCTATGATTGATTAAAAGGATTGATTTTATGTCAAATGTATGGTGGTATTGAATTTATATGTCAGTGTTATAATGACTGCAGTCATGTATTCAGTTATTTTTTCAAATTATCAAAAATTTAATCATAAAACATCTTCTGGGATACTGTCCCCAACTGTAATACAAAGTCCCTGATAATTTAGGTAAGGATAGGACTTTTAGCAGTGATAACTGCTCTTTAGTTCACTTGATGTACCGCAATGATAACAACTTGACTGTTGGGTCGGGTATATAAATCATCAGGTCAAACCTGCCAGCAAGGTATCGAATCATTTTGCATGTCACAAATCCATGTGCAAGACTGTAATTTAGGAGTTGCGTAAGACATTGTATGACCTTTTCTTTAACTTTGATGTACCTCAATGTGAAAAGGTTACATGTAGTATGATGTACATCAATGTGCTTGGTCAGACTTAGAGACAAAGATACAAAAGGTGACTGGGTGTGTACACGGTAACTTGTGAAACTTAGATTTACATGTATGTGCATTAGTAGCTTTTGTAGGCTTTTTTTGGCAGAGTTGAAAAAAAAATTGTTCTTTTGTTGCATAACCTTTAAAACGCCTTTAGGTATAGCACGCCAGTTTTGTACTTTTATGTACAAGCCTCACAAGTAAGACCAGATATTCTAATTAAGATTTGATAAACTTACTTTAGTTTTACTTACATGTATGAGTACACCAGAAAGGACCCCTACTCTCTTTGATAAGTGTGGTGGGATCTTTGGTGTGTTCAAGGTGTGGCTCTCCTCAAACACAGGACCTCCGGCTTTTTGTCCCGTCAGAAAGGAAGTCCCTATCAGTAGCTAAAGATCTAGAGTCAAGTGAGGAAACAGGTGTAAAGTGCATTTCCCAATGAGGCATCCGAGGGATTCGGACCCAGAACCTTTCGATCCAAACACCCTAACTGTTCAACACCACTTTACCACCCTGCTGTGTTCCCATGTCTAGAGGCCAGGGATCCTTAACTCCATAAGATCATGAAGAAACAGCCTTATCTCTGAAGATTGTACTTCAAGGAGTTTTGAAACCCAGCTGACCTCCTGGCATCTTTTGATCTTCCCTCACACCTTTATGTTTTTCCCTCTACTGTAATGATGTATGAAAAATCCTATGGAGAAGTGTGGTTAAAAAATTGACTTTTTATATTTTCATATTTCCATATCATTTTGTTTTCAAGCAAGCAATTTCAAGTAATAACCAAGTGATTGATAATAATAAGTATCCCCTCAGAAGTGAAGATTGGTTCCCAAAATGGTTTGACCTCAATTTCCTCATCCGGAAATCGAGTTTAGATTATTTTTGGAACCAATCAATTGAATTTTCACTTGACAACGTGTGTACTTCAATCACACCACAATCATAGCTATATTAAAAACCATTTATCCAATTTACACACATTAACTAGTAACATGGATATCTGTATTCCACATAAGCAGACACTGCCAGACACAGGGTCATGTCAGACACTTTCTAACCACTCCCTGCAATTAACTGAGGTTTTGACCTAGACATGATGGCAGGTATTGTAACAAGATTTTACAGGTTCTCCTTTAATGTCACCACAATTATACCCCAGCTGTGTGTTACTGATATGTAATAAATCAAACCAATAGACAAATTTGAACCACACAGACTGAATTCATCATAGGGGGGGATTTTGCTTTAAAAAGCTGTCTAAAAAGTATGCCATCAGAATCATGCACGTCCAAAAAAATAGAAACCGAAATTTGTTGTGTTGCCATATCATAGATCTTGACAGATATACATGTAGATTACTCCCAATACTTTCTGCATACACTTTCAGGCCTCAAAAAATTTCCAATTTGCAAAAAAATTCAAAGTGTCAGAAAATTATTAGCACACGGTGAAGGCAAGAGGAAAAATCAGGCTTAATGGTTTATAAACATGAATGATAATATAGCCATGCAGCAGCAAACATAAGCCTAAATTGGTAGAACCTTTTACAAAGCCATGCAAGAAAATATTCACATGTAAGTGACTGGTGAAGGCTGTAGCAGGGCAGGGAAAATAACTTGGGTATCTACAGAAATTGTCCCCAATGATAAAATTTCTGACAAATTGAAATATTGCACTTGCACAGGAAAAAAAGGATTTCGATCACCGAATTTCCAGTGCCAAATGAGCCATGTCTATTTTTCCATATTGTAATTAGATGATTGTCATCCTTCAGAAGGCAGAAAACCAAAAAATGAAATTACATGCACGGTGCACATGTACATGTCTGTGTTACATGTGACTTGTCTGGGTAATGAAATATAAAGCAGTAACACATAGTGAACATTATTATACCCTTATCCGTACCTGTATTTTTTTTGAAATGCATAAATTGGTTGCTGCGTACCTTTATATTGGTTGCTTGCCTGTCAACGTATTGTTGCTACCTAAAGTATGAAAAGATTTAGATAATTGAATTATTTAATATACAACAAGATACATATTGAAAGCAATTATTTACATGTACATGGCATGTTAAAGTCATGTGATACTGTAGTCAGGGTTTAATTCTGCATTCACAGAATTTTCCATTTAAAAAAACGAAATAGAAAAACTTTGTCTTGGTAGAAGTTTCAGCTATTTCTGGATCCCTGTAAAGTAAACTATCTGAAGGAACAAATTTCTCCAGCAAATTCAACCCAATTACTTTTTTAATTAGGGAAATTAAACTTATACACATGGAGGGATGCCTTGTTTCTTGGTGACATGAAAGACCTGCTATTGGAGAAATACGTAGAAGTATCGGTAGAAGTTTCGAATTCAGTCCATGAAGCTATTTCTGGATCCCTGTAAAGTATCCAAATTGAGTATCCAAAGTATCCTGTCAGTTTCATTTTGTGCTTGGAGGAACAAATTGCCTGCCAGCAAATTCAACCTAATTACTTTAGGGAAATTAAACTCTCACAGATGGAGGGATTGCCGTGTTTCTTGGTGAAATGAAAGGCCCGCTAATGGAAACATACATACAGAATGTGAAATGCGGTCCTTTAAAATGTGCTCAAAATATCTCCAAGGTTGTGATTTGCATGTGGACGGTCAGGAATATGGAAAACACACAACCTAACTACCTTGAGATGTCGTTTGGAGTTACATGTTCATTCTCCAGAGTCTGGTTTGGCTGGGGTATACAAAGTCTTGGTGAGCAATTTGCAATAAGCGATTGGATAAAAGATACAACTTGGCTTGTAATACATCAGCTAATTACTGCAACGTACAGTACTTCAAAAGCAGTTAAGAGTTTTGAGAAGTTGTTAATTGCTCCTGGTATATGTACAATCATGTATCTGTGTTGCCAGTATAGCAGCCTTTCGAGGTGACATAACCTTTTGTTGGTTCATACAAGACGTACAGGGATGCGCCAGGTCTCCCATCTACTAGTAATCTGCTACTGTAAATGCATTTAAGTTCGTGTGGTTTTTATTTCGCGCTAAGGCGAAAATGGAGTGTTCGCGGTGGTTTTGAGTCCGCGGCAGTGCTATTCTATAGTTACAAACTGCTACAGTACTGGACAGAAAGGTTCATGGTGGTTTTACGTTCGAGGTGAAATGGTCACCGCGAAAACCGCAAACATAAAACCACCGCAAACATTTCTCCATTTACAGTATCTATGTAATAAGAATTTCCCCATTGCAATTGGTGGCAACAAATTCCAATCTGTGATCGATAGTTCTATGGAAAAAGATGCTAAGATTGTGCTATTTTTTTTTCAGAGTTGAATCATCCTGTTGGCCATGACGGAGTACAAGTTGGTGGTGGTGGGAGATGGAGGCGTGGGGAAAAGCGCCCTCACCATCCAGCTCATACAGAACCATTTTGTACAGGAGTACGACCCAACTATAGAGGTTTGTTACAGGTTCACCGTTTGCGTAGCAAAACCTTTGTTGGATCCGTTGGCATGTGCGGTGGCGGCCATCTTGATTTTGTGACGTGGCAGGGTAGCCATACCATTTCATTGGGAGGGGTGTTTTTTGGGGTCGCTAACGTTAGCACTCTCTCTATTTTCAACAAAGCGGCACACAACTATCACACATTCAACTGAAATAAAAATAAAAATTCAATACCAATTCATATTTACAAAAGCTTAGACCCCATAATCGCTTAACTAACATAGCAAACCTGAAGTATATGTAGCACAAATACTGTAACTCTAGTTTGCTTATTTATCACCACCCGATTCACCACATTTATGATAGATATCCATATACAGGTGATGGTGATGGTCACCTCTTCAAGTTGTTACGCAGTGTCTTAGTGCCTTACCTTTCTTATCGTGTCTTTGATCATACTTAAGAGTTTGATGACATATTTCAAACCCTAACCCTTTTATTCGATTTTAGAAATCATCACCTACACTAAATGGCTGCATGGTGCCAAGTGAGTGAGTGAGTATGAGTGAGTGAGCGAGCATGAGAGTAAGTGAATGAGAGAGGAGTGAGTGAGTGAGTGAGTGAGTGAGTGAGTGAGTGAGCATGAGAGTAAGTGAGTGATGTAGTGAGTGAGTGAGTGAGTGTCATTTAATCCTTACTAATGTCCATTGTTCTTCCTCCAGGACTCGTACAGAAAGCAGGTGGTTATTGATGGGGAGACGTGTTTGTTGGACATCCTAGACACTGCAGGGCAAGAGGAGTACAGGTGAGACACTGCAAGAAGGACAGACTTCTTCTGATTTGTTAGAATTAAGAGGGGAGGATGGTGGAAAGAGCACAATCAGGCATTATTTCCAACTTTTCTGAGAATCGTGCTACAAATTGTGCCAATATGGTTCTATTTTCTTGTTCTTTAAACTACCTTTTCAACCAAGAATGACAAGAGAGAGACAAAAAATACAAGGGCAGACATTTTTTCTCACAACTATTTTTGTTATCAAGAAGTAAATTTTGGTACATAGTTGGATGAAAAGTGAAGAATAGGTATCTACGCAGAAAGGTGAAGAATAAAAAGGTTTCAAGAGTCAAGAATCTGTCCATAAAATCATTCAAGTCTTGAACATCTTTATTATGCCTCCCAAAATAGCTTCTGCCAATTATATGACATTGTGCTCTTGAGCTCTAGATGGATGTTGACATGATGTCAGCCTTATTTTTAATTAGTAGTCATACAGCAATACCAATGAGGCCCCTGGGTTCTACGGAACGCTCCAATACGCAGTGATGCATGCACATGTTACAGGTAATAGCAATCATACAGGGTTGGAAATTCTATTCTTGGCACTCCATGGAGGCGTCTATGGAAATGAACACTTTTGGCTGGCGAAAAGCTTTTATTGGATGTGTTCCAGATGGCCATTTTTCATGGACCGGAGTGGTTTTGACAGGTTTCATTAAGCATGCTGTCTGCAACTCTATACCCGTCAAATTTTCCCTGGGTGCCGATGTTCAACTTGAAAATGACTGTGAAAATGCACAACCTGTGTAGATCTTTCTCTTTGACTGATCATGATGCTTTACTTTCCATCCATGCTTCCGTGAGCAATGATTGATTACTCCTTGGGTTATGGAAGTTCCTCTGCGTTGAAAAGTGCCATAGATTTCGCCAAAAATAGCAACTGGATAAAATTTTGAAACAGAAGTTTCAGACAGCATCCGCTGTCTTTTGTCAGTGACTAAGGATAGGGCTGGGAAACCAGGTTTTATACCCAAACTCTGAATAGATATGTTAGTTAGGTTAATGAATTTAGGATGTCTTGACATAGTTTTCAATAAATTAACAAGTCAAGACAAGGTTATATGCTATAATGCTGATAGTTCAATTAGCTACTGTTGTTTTAGTACAATAACTAATGTTGTTACCATAGATTTCAATTAAAGCATGCTGTGAAATTTTTTTTCTTAAATGGAATACATGTACGTGGTCTGAGTAACAATATAAAACATTTCGGCTGTAAAACATCATGTACATTGTACACCCTGCAAAGCCTAAGACAAGTCGTAAAATCTTCGCCATTTTTCATTCTGCACTCGACACATGTCAAGTCGACCCTCGCAGGCCCCAAACGCCGTCAGGCCCGACCGAGATCCCTTCAACGTGATGTGTACAGAATACACAGCTCGCATTTACTCAGTAGTGCAGGGCCCCAGCCCATAAAAACGGATGGATCTGTCCCATAAGGGTCGCTCGATGCACTCGTATGTGACGCCAGTAAAAGTGCGCCTGTGGCAAAACAGCACTTTGGAGATTATGGAAATGGGTGGAGGTGTCGACTCTCTACCCTTTGCTTATGGCTGCAAGATAGACAGTTTAGATAAGGTCATGTGACGTGTGATGATGCATTAATGTGTTTTAAATCTACCTGCTGACCTTTAATTTCTTTTTATAGCACTTATACATATATCATAATGTGTTTATGGAAAATCAATCAAATAATCTTGATCTGAACATCATACTTTATAATAAAGAAAGAAATTTTATCTTTGTTTTTGACTACACGTAAATCAGATTTGCTTTTTTAAGAAACTAAAAAATGTCCTGCATTGTGACATCACATCTTTAGTAGTTATGTACATAGCGTTCCTGTTGTTCCAAAAGATACAAGCCGAAGGGATCTGACTGTTATGACATACATGTAGCAGGTCAAAGCCCATAAATTTCCATGTCATTTTAACCTTCTCCCTACTGCCTAACTCTGTAACCCATAGGGAGTTGGGTACCAAACAGCTACATGTACTTCAGAGTGCTAAAGGTTAATAAGTGTAACAAAGAGCATAGTATTACTAACAGCGAGCAGATTAATATTGGAATGAGCAGAGCACTTTGGACTAATGCTTCTAACCATTTACAGCTTAAAGGTACATATCCAATATTTTGTGTAACACTTCTCTGTTACACAACGGATCATAATGACCCCCAGCGGGGGTCTTCACGCTTCGTTGAAAATTAAGAAATCTCAAGATTTATTCCAATGATCTCAAGACTTTATGTTTAATCTTGAGATTTTATGAGACATTCTTGAGATTTTATGAGACATTCTTGAGATTTTCTATAGACATCTCAAGATGTTTCATAAAATCTCAAGATGAAAAAGAAAAAGTCTTAAGACTTTTCCGAGTTGCTTTCAGGACATCTCAAGATTTTCTATAGCATCTCGAGATGCTTTGAAAAAAATCTCAAGATGTAACATGCTTCATCTCAAGATGTCTCTTAAAAAATCTCAATATTGTTTAAAACATCTCAAGATTGATGAAGCAATCTTTAAAGAAATGTTGAAATTGCTTTCTACGATTGATATATATCATTATGAAAAGTACTCATACTGGTTCTGTTGTTATATTGGGTATCAATTCAGACCGTTTGAGAGGGTTTTGTACTGTTGATGAGAAAAACTTAACAGTCACCTTGCTATGCTGGTTAAGCCACATTATTCACATACAACCTGTGAACGGTATATCCGTCGTACAATTTTTGCGGGATCGTCAGACATTTGCTATACACTAAAGAGGTGGAGGTAGTGATTTTTTTCTCACTATTGATAAATCCTTTACAATACAATAATTTTGGGGACAGCTGAGCATATGTTCCATAAAATTTGATTGTGATGTATGGAAAACTATTATTTCTTGACAACATTGCATGGCTCCCAACGTGATGAGAGAGGTGAAAGCAGTTATACGAGTATACATTTCCATCACATGTTGTGTACAAACTTGTAAATGACAGCAGAAAATTGAGATTCCTAGTACTGGCATGGCTAAACAAATTCAATTGTTAGGTGTATTACTACTTTGTGATAAAGTATTGACTTGTTCTGTTTTTTTGTTGTTCTGTATCTTAACAACTTATGCCAGATCCACTAAGCTCATGACTAAAATTATTGGGTAATTGACCTGGGATATAGGCGTTCAAAAATTGTTTTAATCAGAAGTATAGGACGGTGGAAGTCATTGCCATATTAAAGTACAGTGGGGTGTCACTAGGTACATTTAAACTATGCTTGAGTTACATTTTGACGCAATATAACCAGTCTCCGCTACTAGCATGTGAAGCTGATCCAGAACAGTGGGCATGTGACATGCAGGCATGAAAAACTCACATTCAGCATAAAGGCCGTTAGAGGCTGTGACAGTCCGACAACTGTAGAGCAATAGAAATCTGTTCACATGATTAGGCCACACTGCCTTAAAATTCTATGGATGACATCCGCGCACACACTGATTTACCTTCTCCGAGGCTCCACAGAACTCAGTAACTTTCTGACTCATATTGCTGCAAAAGGTCAGCATTGTGCCAGCTTGTCGTAAAACGTGTTAGGTGTAGATGACAGTGACTTATTTTATGTATCCTTTTTAAGTTCTGGTATTATCATGATGATAATGTCTGAAATGTGGTGGTTAGACCTGTTACAGATAACTACATCTTTCATCAATGTTCGAGATGTGGAGGAAAGAGCTGTAAGTGTGGGAGATAGAAACTCGAAGCCTTGTTATTCACTTATAATATAAGCATTTGGTTGGCGAGATTTGTTAGTGTGAGCTCAGTGGAATGCTTAATATGGAGTTCCATGCCATGTATGTTGAAACTGCCCTTATGAGTACTCAAATGCACCAGTCATATATCCTCCATGTCCTTGGCAAATATCTTCTTATAGTGTAACGTTACTTCTTTTTTGCTCGATTTTTTCCCCTCTCACATTGTTTTTGGGGTCTCAGAGAATGTCATCGATAAAATTAAGTCACTGTGGCCTCTAAATGTAGTAGAAATGACTTTCGATTACATGGATCTGTATTCTGTATATAGTATATCATAATCTACTGGCTTATCCAAGTGGCAACATGTAGGTCTCAAGAACAGGCTTACCTCTCCCATCAGGAAATACAATAAGCATCTAAATGCATTGACTTTGAAGACACAAAGACAAAGTGTTTAATCTAAAACTGGGTTGGTTCGCTTTGACTTTATTCACTGCTCTGTGATGAACATCAGAATGATACATTATCACCCTTGCCTTTGCCTACCATTACAATTCCAATGCGATAGTGTTACTTTATCCTGTCATGATCGTAATATTTACAAGGACACAAACATGTCAGGCTGGCAGAATGGCAAAAGTTAGATGACGTCATTTTTAACTTCTGCCAGTAGCAAGTGTAGGGTAAAATCTGCAGAAGTTAAATGTCTTCATGGTAACTTCTGCCAGTGGCCAGGATAGGATGGCAGAAGTAGTCTGTCACTCTAAAGTGATATAATCAAATTTCAGGCAGTCAGTACAGTAGGACTGGTAGATGTATAAAGTTGAAAGTGCAGCCTTGAAATCCCTGGTCTGAACTTGCGTAATATTACAATGCAACATTGCTCGAACTTGCTCCGTTACTCTGTTTATTACGGTTTTGTAGGATGACAAGAAATAGAAAAGAAATGAAACATTGTGCAATTTATATTGTTATACTAGTTGGGAAGGGTGGATCATAGTTATCCAAAGTTAGCTGTGGTGTAAAACAGCCCCAGTGCTGTATGTAATGTTCAACTCCACACTTTTCCATAGCATGCGCAGTGGAAAGTGGCACATGTTACAGCGGTCCCCAAGAAGTCAAGACTGCACTTTCCAACGGATTACCGCCAGATTTCTTTGGTTAGTTGTGTGGGCAAGGTGTAAGGTCCCTTGCGTGATGTTCTCCATCAAGACACCGCGTTCTCCATCAAGACATCGCGAACTCACTGTTACAATGACAGCATGGATTCCTACCGAAGCATTCAATTGTCACAGCTTTGCACCTTTCTTCACATCTGGCATGAGGCACTAAATACAGTAGTAATCCCAAGTTAGACATCCATGCAGTATTTGTCGACTTCAGCCAGCCTTCGATACTTTAGACCACGGCCAACTACTTTTAACTTTGGCAGACCTTTGGCCGAGGCACGGCCTGTGGTTATCCATAGTAGTTACCTGGAAGGCAGGATTCAGCAGGTTAAAGGGGGCACCTGTTTGTCCACAGCATATGGCGTTCTAGCAGGAGTGCCTCACTGTTATCACCGCTGCTCTTTGTTGTTTGCATTAATCTGCTGGATGCCTGTCTACCGTCCTCTGTGGTACCAGTAAAGTACGCAGATGACCTAACCCTGATGGGGTCGCTTCCCGGCTAGACCAAGAGGGCCCTGGGCACAATCGCTACGTGGGCTGAGCCTTATTCGCTGGCAACAAATAGGAAGAAGACCAAGGATATGGTCATTAGTGCGAGGAGAAAGGAGAATGTCCCTGTACCTCTGCACCCTACAGTAGACGGCCAGCAAAGCCAAAGGGTTACAACGTTCAAGCTTCTCGGCGCACAGTCAGCCGACTTAACATGGGACTCTCATGTTCAATATACATGTATGTTGACTAAGACTTGTCTGAGAATTTAGTACCTCACTGTCGCCAAGAACGCAGGACTGCCCCCGGACGTACTTACACACACACACTGAGTTTAATTCACCCTATCTTGGAACATGCTAGCCCAGCGCAGTTTGGGGAGGGTTGCCCAGTCGCCTGACTCACACACTTGAAGGCGTGCAAAAACGGTGCTGTCGAATCATCTGCAGTTCTCCAGACTCCCTGCCGACAGTAATAGGGGAGGTACTATTTCACTAAAGTGTAGTTTTTGCTGAAATACGTACCTAGAAATGTGAATACAGTTTATCTGAATATGAATTCTCAGACGAGTCTTAGTCATGTAAAAAGTTGGTAATTTTTTCAATATTAACCCCCCTGTACATACTCCATAAAGTTTGCAACATGACTTAGCATATGGACTAAAGTAGTAAAAGGTATACTAGCAAACATACTTGATGCTTTAAAGGCACCCAGAGCATTTTATGAAGCTTGAAAACTGGAAATATTCTAGTTGCTGTAATCTTTATGAAATTGACATATAATGCTACCGTTTACCACATTTGCGTGCGGATATCTTATCAAAAGTGCTCAAAAGCGGCACAAAAAAAGCTACATGGTGATCTTTTAGTTTCACGCGCCTAGTGTAAATAGACCGATAACATTGCCCCGCCCACCTCCGTCAAAATGTAGAAATGCAAAATTAAGACATAAAAATGCTAATATTTGACGGACATGCAGTCACTCTCTCATTGGTTTAACCGCTAATTGTGATGGACAGTCAGGATCAGTCTATTAGCGCTTGGATTTTATATCAGTTCTCACCACAACGACATCGTACCTTTGCTCCTTTAATGTTGATATGTAATGGTATAGTGTTATTGAAACTTACTATGTGTAGGAATGACTAGAAATTTGAGTTTTTTTAGTCAAGTTTCAAGCCTCATAAAATGCTGTGGGTGCCTTTAAAGCTGTTTGAAATGCAAATATCCAAAATTAAAACTGTTTAAAATGCAAATATTTGACGGACATGCAGTCACTCTCTCATTGGTCCAACCGCTGATTGTGATGGACAGTCAGGATCAGTCTATTAGGGCTTGGATTTTCTATCAGTTCTCACCACACAACGACATCGTATCTTTGCTCCTTAAATGTCGATATGTAATGGTACAGTGTTATTGAAACTTACTATGTGTAGGAATGACTAGAAACGGGAGTCTTTTCATTCAAGTTTCAAGCCTCATAAAATGCTCTGGATGCCTTTAAAGTATAGGTACTTTAAAGATCCGAAGACATTATAGTGAATATATGAAGTTCAACCCAAAATCTATTCTCCACACAGATATACACTATTCCCAAAGGCAAGTCGTGCATACAGGGGGTTCAGTGATTGCCAAAATTTTGTAATTTTTCACGGTGCTCATCATAGCTTGTCGCTGTTACTCTCCACCCAGTCCTAAGATAGACCTAGCCTGAGTGTCATTCTGTTTCAGTTCCAGATTTGGTGAAAGTAGAGCCTGGAACTGAAACAGGATGACACTCAGGCTAATTAAGATAGACCATCCCCATATTTTGAAATGCATATTACTGGTAATAGAACTGGTAACTACTCTACAGCTTTGGCACTCCATGACGGAGACTCCAGTTACAATAAGATGTGACCTGAGTCCTGACGTCCTAGAGGGCGGGACACACACAACAGTACCCCCGGACATCCTGCCTACCTCCCTAGTACCGGACATTACCATACAAAACACAACTGAACAGAAACTGACTCTGATTGAACTCACTGTACCATTTGAACAAAATGCCCAAGCAGCTGTAGATAGGAAAATGGCAAAGTACGAAAACCTTAAGGAGGAGATAATCTCCCATAGTCAATATAGTGCTACAGTGGTTACAATAGAGGTGGGGAGCAGGGGTTGGATTAATAGCGAGAACATTAAGAAGTTGAAATCTCTGTGTCCTGTAGGCAGGAAGGATTGTGAAGTTAGAAAGCTGAAACAAAGGCTAGGGCACTGTGCCCTTTGTACGTCCTACGCAATATATTGCGCAAGGAACACCCCTGTGTGGGAATCACCGTCCGGGCTGTTTTCCAGCCGTTGAGAGCTATGTACATTTTGAGATAATATTATTATCATGTATCACTAACAGTGCAATACTTCAAATATCGTTAAACTTGTGCAATACAGCCTGTATATACGTATCGGAAGTCGGATGCACATAATTTTTACCTTGCACCCTCCAGATTTGTATTGATCTGAGTAAGGGGTCGGCCTAGGTTTTTAATTAATTCATCTTGTATGTGGTTGGTTTTAAAAGTGTGTCTTTTGTGTTTTACCTCTGCAATAAAGATGATTTTGAACACACACAAGTTGGTTTTTATTATACAAGTTGGTTTTTATACCCCCCCCCCCTGAAAATGTATCAGAAATTGTAGATTGTTTTTGTCCTGTCAAGATGTTAGGAGACATCATAGGATATCAGATATCTCCAGTGTGGATTCCTGGTGTTTTACAGTGTCCAGTGTTAATAGAGATGATTTGTTAATAG
This sequence comes from Branchiostoma lanceolatum, assembly GCF_035083965.1. Classification (NCBI taxonomy): domain Eukaryota; kingdom Metazoa; phylum Chordata; class Leptocardii; order Amphioxiformes; family Branchiostomatidae; genus Branchiostoma; species Branchiostoma lanceolatum. The sequence continues at coordinate 25,845,263 of NC_089724.1, forward strand.
CTTTTTAATTGAAAGGGAGGGGAACCTATTCACCTACCCCGCCCCATGATTGCAGGACTGTCACAAGGCCTGGCTCTCCTGGGGCCATTGTTAATGGAGCAAAACAGACACAGCTCCAGACAGAGGAAACTTACAGTGGTCAGTGTGTTGGCCACACCAGTTTACTTGGTTCTTGGACATTGTAAGGTGAAAATATCTTTTAATCTGAAGAAATTCATTTAAAAAGCTATTGTTACTGTCAATTATGGGTGGGTTATAATATGCAAGGACGATGATGGGGTGGACTTAGTTCTAATGATTAAGTGACTCTAGTACCCTTCCCTGGAGAGATATTCTACCCCTACCCCATGTCTTTGTAGACTACTAGCACTATAACCATGTGGTAGCCTGGAATCCAGACCTATAGCTCCGAGAGCTATAATAGGTCTGGCTCCGAGCTATAATAGGTCTGGCTCCGAGCTATAATAGGTCTGGATTCCAGGCTACCATGTGGCCCCTGCTTATAGTTGTGCACTCAGTTTCATGAAGTGTCAAATGATAACATGACTTATGAGACTTATGATATCGGGGAAGAATATCCAACAGCCTCGTTTCTCACATTTTTTGACAAATTTCTGTGCAGCTTCCTGTTCACATCCTCTCATTTAGCACTACAACAACAGTAGAACCTATCTTTCTATGATTTCCTGGTTCCTTTCAACTGTTCCGGTAATGACTTCCTAATCACTGCTCACCACAGGCAGCTACATGACCCTACATACCAGAGAATCGTGCAAGCCTGCAGGCCTCCCTGGTGAGATGGCATGATAAGGACTATACCAACTTTGTAAAAGGGGGGAGAGTAGAAGTAGTGTATTGTGGTCATCTCAAAAACATATTTAAAAGCCTGCCAGATTTTTTCCAGTATGACTCTCCTGGCTGACAAAAAGGTAAAGACCATTGTTATAGCCTCTACCAGGCTCCCAAGGCGGCTGGAAAGAGTAGAAATTGGCTAAATAGACAGAAAACCCCTGCACGAGGAAGCATGTGTTACCCCCTGGGTACACAGATGGTAGTCTGGGTACAATCCAGGCTGCCTCCTGTCAATATTCACTCTCACTGGTTTGGTTTGGTGTCAGTTGATCTCCAAGCAGATGTAGGGTCTAACGTATTGCTTTTCACTTGTCAATGCATTGATGCATCTCTCTGATTTTCCTTATAGACTCACCTGTACCCACGTCTGCTTAGATATTAGTGTGAGCAAGTATGGGAGCCATACAGACTACTACTACTAGTACAGTGTAGTGTATCATATCAGCATTTCGAAAGGAATTTCAATATCTAGTACTTCAGTACTAGTATTACTTCATCTTATGTTTTGCTTCTGGTAGAATATATGTACCTCTGTGTATCTGCATACATGTATATGTTATATATATATATAAACAATCCGTTGTGTCTGCGAGGTCTACACACTCTGCCTGTCATCACATCTGGTTCAAATACCAGCGACCTGCGTTCGCGCCCAGGCCTGGACACGGCTGGAAAGGAGTCATCCTCTCAGAGGAGGGCGTAAAGCTGGTGGCCCAGTGTCTGAGGAAGTTTCAGGAGGTTGCACACTGGAACAGTTTCTGAGGCCTAGTGTATCAGGCCCCCTGTTGCAGACAGGGCACGTACTGGCTGTGATGCGAATAAGAGTAATTCCTGAAATGTTTGCATTGTCTAACAACAACAACTGTTACAAAAAAAAACAGATTGTAGTGTCAGGGCATAGAAACTTCACACCAGTGGATACCATGAAGAATTGTAGATATCGGTCGACTATGGATAACAATTGAAAGGATTTAGTTTGGTTCTGTCAACCAGCTAGCAAAACGAAATCTCTGGCAAACTTCTCAGAATGGGCAGTTTTCAAGTCTATAAAGATCTATAAACTGATGGCTAATTAATCCCAGATTGTTTCCAGCACTGCCTATATAGGCACTGCCTATCTCCTCTCAGACTCTCCCATGTGTTGGGCTTGGAATTTTCAGATGGATATGTTCTAATATGAGTTCAGAATATCATACAGTAATATGATTTCGGATAGAAAAGCAAATAAAAATGAAAGGTAAGTTTCAAACAGACTACTCCCACAGCATAACTTGCACTCCTAGTGGCCAGCCTGATGGATACCACCCCCGGGGAGAGGGTCATTAACCTCCACCAGCCAGAGATTGTGTAAACAATCCCACAGTACATGTACAGTAGAATAGAGCAGTCTTCAGAGACCATCTGTGCACCACTGCATGAGTGGGTTAGAAGATTAGAAAAACCATCCAGAGGCCCTGCATTTTGCCAGCTTTGAAGGCTGTGTAAGAAAAGTCTGCAGAAACGTCTCTTCCTAAAATGATACAATTACAGGATGTGAATCTTGCTAAAAGTCCAAGAGCCTATTAAAATAAATAAAACATTTTGCCACTGTGAGTACTACCATGATCACCAAATTGTCATCATTACTTAGTGGAATTGTATTACTGATAGTGTTTAACCTGAAACATTTGAAAGTAGACATCACGATTGAAAAAGAAAAAAACACTGCTCATTTTAAAAAGGCCTTTTTTTCCTTACTTGGTCCAGAGCTGTAAAGTCTGTAATAGCTGATAAGGCCATCAGGTGGTCCTTCCCAGCCCTAATTCCACAAGCTGGTGGTAAGAAAACTCTTTGCCGGGGCCCAGCGCTTCAAGCTTTGGGAATGTGTGTTCAGGCCCAGGGGGGTCCTCTAAAGTAATTAGTCATCCAAGCTCAGTGATAACATCTTCCTAGGGAATAGCCCCTTGCCTTGCATGTACAATATTCCTCAGTACATGAACATATAAACATAATTTTCTCATTGAATCAAGCAAGTCGTTTGACAATATCAACTCAAATTTCTATAAATTTAAAACATTGCAAATAGTCAGATGGATGTCTGTATAGATGGAGGCACTACAATCTACTATCTCCTTTTCCTTGTGTCAATAATAATTTCAGCAGGGGTTCCTCCCGGATGAGGAGACCAGACAAGACCGGGGCTGAGAGTCATTTGCAGGCTTTTTGGGCAGAGCAAGGCTTTATTTTTGGCATGCCAGGGCCAGGGCCGGATTCTTTTGCACAGACACAACCTTTCCAGCATAAGAACCGGGCCCATATGTTAGAATTGCGAATCAGTACTCACCCCGAGAAACAGCAAGGGTTGTGGATGGCCGCAAAGGAGGCAAACTCATGTATAGGTTTGGGATTTTACACAGCAATGTTCCTTTTTTATCTACTTCCTGTTCACGGACAAGTTGCAAAGACTCACAACGAACATTTGTTTTGACTTCCATTGTTTCTCACAAAAATTTAATCTGGCATCCATTATCAAGTATGGACAACAAAGCCACAATATCATCTACATATGATTCGGATGAAATGTGGGGTAAGACTCTTGGTCCGAATTCTTCTTTTTCTCACTCATATATCTTGTAGTCAGTGGCAAGGAATCATTTCAAGCTGCTACTACAGTTGGCAGTTGGCAAGTCCAGTAGTAATGGAGTGGGCGGGGTGGAAGGAAATGGCTTCCCCTCCCAATCAATTAAAAACCTATTAACAAGTCATCCACTCTCAGGATAGATAACATAAACAACCGCTGTCCATTGCAACACAGGAGAACCCCACAAGGAGATAAAAAGAGATTGTTAATCAAAGGCAAGTGAGAATTAAAGATGTTTTCTAGCCCTTGCCAGGGCCTATAAATCCATCTATTCTTACAGTATGGAGGGGCATGGAATGGCTAAAGGTATACATAGGGAGAGAACTGATCAATTAATCCATGTAGACTTGCCATACTCCTTGAGTGGCTGTCAACACATAGGGAGAGCATCATTGAATATAGAGTTTTGGTGACACAATAGGGGGTTGAAAAATGGTGAAGAATAAAGTTCTTCATAAAGCTTATGCAATGGGCCTAACATATAACTACTATTGTTCACTATCCCAAACAGGTTTTGGTAGGTGCTAGGACTTTCTCTTTTTTGAGATATTGATCGTTTAACGCTGTGATGTTATCTAAGTTATATAAAAAAAGCGTATTAACCCGCAGGTGACAGTTGTAACGATTCATGTGTATAAAGTGATGCTAGGCATGCGGTCTACCTCTGTTTGTCCCGATTAAGCTAAATGTCCTTAATAACTATGGTAGCGTAAGTCAACATGTTGACGTTGACTTACGTTACCAATGCTACATTGTATGTGCTTATAGTTCAAAGTCAACTGAGTCATTATAGATCTATGTTTGTCTGCCGAAGCACGCCCAGGCGTCGGCAGGGCGTCGATAGGTTTATCAACGTTTGGCCGAAGCTCGGACGGCGTTTGCCTGAGCTTCGGTCGGTTCCCGTATGGTGAGAATCATAGCATGTATGTTAAGTCGACGGGTCTGTTGATATGTGGCTCCTGTGATAGCATTTGAGTTAGTCTATCACAAAATTCTTGTTAATGCTATTATATTGTGACAGGGCCCTTACGCTTGTCCGTACATTCAAGTGCACATGAGATGCATATTGACATTTTTCTGCTTTCAGGTAAAGTTTGTAGAAAATGAGTTGTATTCTACTTTAACACATTGTTGTGCAGATTATAGATTATAATCTATTCTATATATAGGTTCTAGAGCCAAAGAAATTACTCTTTCGGCCGCAAACCCTAGATAATCCCCAAAAAATGTTAATAAGGAACCCATGCGGACATGAGTATACGCACACGTGTGCTTTTCAAAAGGTTTTGGAATGACACAAGGATGGGCTTTTGAAAGCAGGTTTTAATAAAAGCTGTAGGCTGTATGTAAATGTGACTTAACCGTTTCCCATTAGAAGGACAAAATTCTCTCAACTGTTCTGAATTGATACCCAATGTAACAACAGACCCAGTCTAATGTGAGTACTTTTTTATCAATCTTATCAGAGTATTTCTAACATTTCTGTAGATTTCTAAGGAAATGTCTGGAAATCTACTCAAACCATCTTTCGACTTTATAAAAGATCTTAAAAGTCTCAAGATTGTCGTGAAAGATATTGAGCTGTAGCACAAAATCTTGAGAACTTTCAAATAAATCTTCAGTTGCTATTTTGTTTTTAACTTGCTAAAGGAACAATGAGCAACAATGATCATTGTAAAATGAACGTTAAATGTATTTTTCTTTTTTATGTACTTGTCTATGCATGGATGCCCGGCATGATGGTGAAATGGCAGAAGATGGCATAGTTAAAACAGTTAACATTTCATGTAACTGTGGGCTTTTCCGCACGCCATCGGACGCATCCGAATTCAGAGTTGTTGCGAGTTATGTCATCCTAACCTGGGAGCCGGCAGAAGTTGGCAGACGTTAGGCGTGACGTCATTCTACATGTAAAGCCCCGGTCACAGTAAACTCACGTCGTACCTACGATGGGGTTTCTTCCGTCATGACAGCGCCGTACGTCGTACGTTTGGGAAAAACTGGGTGCAATAGTTAACACATACAAAGTGGTGGTCACATATAACGAAGGTACATCGTACGATGGTTTTTTTTAGATTTCCTAGGTCAATCGCAGGTAAATCGCACGTAAAAGTAGCCATCGCCGAGCGTCCTACGCCGGAAAATACAGCTAAAGATGATTTTGAACATGTTCAAAATGTTGCTTCCGTCGCCGTACGATTTTTATTGCCCCCAATACAGACTTAACTACGGCCTTCTTTTTATACCAATGAGGTGAAAAATGTATACATTTCGACCGTGTTCTGATGGCTTCAGTTTTCCCTGATATTGTCGATGTTGTTGAAAAGTGCAGCCACCAGACCACAGTGGCAACCGGTGTACAGAGCGCCCGCTGAAGAGCCTGCTTTCAAGGCTACGATTTTCCACGTGCCAGATCGAGTATCGCGCACAGGTGATGCATACGATTGTTTCATGGCTATACACACGTGGGTTCATAATCAGATCAGACCTCATTCCCTGAAGAACCTACCCAAGGACTTATGGCGTGACTTCTGTGATGAGAACTATACTTTGGTGTCACGCTATCTGAAGCTGGCAGACGCCCGGGAACAGCAGCACAACCAGCAGGACGACTAGAACTGAGTTTTTCATTGATATCAACGATTGCTTTATGTTGTAAACATATCATCCTGTATCTCTTAACGAAAGAAAGATACTAAAAAGACTTCATTTTGCAGTTTATTGCTGTCACATGCACTTCACTTTCAGAGAAATCCATATATCCGTACATCCCACTAAAGATATGTATCAAACCATAACGAAATGTTGTGCTCCATGATCAGTTGGAATGTTTTCGTTTCACCTTCGTTTTATTTCTTTACTTCTGATTGGTTGTTTAAGGCAAATTACTGTAACGTTTTTTATACATTCGAAAACAAAACTGAATAAGGAGGCGTTCTAATACATTAAAAGAATAAGGATGCGATGCAACAAAACGTTATTTTGTCCAAGCCAGTTTGCCCCGGATGTGAAAGGGTGATTTGTAAAGATTATTTCATTAACATATATCTTGATGTTGAGGGGTGAAAAATAAAGTTACTACAGATATGTAGAAGACATATCTTTATGCTTATGCGTCCCTGTTGTCATAAACTTAAAACAACTGAAGCCATCCTCACCGCACATATCTATACATGCAAATCGGCCTATATCATATGGTGCTGCCATGGCAAGGAACCCACAGGGCTATTGTAGTACTGTTTCAGATAGACTCTTAGCTGTTTTCCCTCTGTGTTTGCCACATTTCCCCCCCGCACATTTCGCATCTCATCCAACATCCCGGCCTGCCTCCATGCCCCGGGGACAACTTGTCCCTCTGGCCCCTCTTCATCCAAGTCTCTGTTTTGTAAGCCTGGGTACCTTTCTCTCATGAGATTATGCAAACATATAGCAGCGCTTACTATGCGCTCGACTGTCCTTGGTTTCTGTAGTAGTCCCCACCACACTCTCGAGCCAACTCAATCAAAAGTGTGTCGTATTGGATCCACGGCCTCACCCACCACCTCCGTCGCCTTCTCGCATGCTGTCTTTCTTGCAGAGCCCTGATGAGGGCTGCCAAAATTACAGCTTGCCTTCCCTGTACTCTATTTAGCTGTAACTGCAGCCACACCAGCCTGATTCTTTCTGGTGGCATCACCATCTTGCAAAGGTCATATGAAACGTGCATACATATGAGATGAGCGACACGTGACAAATCGCACGACGTCGGAAAATTTTGAACATCACCCGACGCTCTGCGATAGCTGATTTTACCTACGATTCACCTGCGATTTACCTGCGATTTACCTGCGTTGTACGGGAAAGGCATCGTACGTGCATCATGCTACCCGTCCTGTAGTTGAAAGCCTTTTTCTTAATCACAAGATAAGCAATATTCTAGTATTTCATAGCGTAATGGGTATCTTCTAGAGCGTTTGCAAAGCACGTTCAAACAGAAATTTTAAGAGCGCCATGGTCATTTGAAATGTTTTCATATAACTGTTACATGTACGTCCCGACAGACTTCCACTGAACGGTGATTAGAAAAAAAACTGATAGTTCCGTGTTGTTTTCTGAGATTCAAGATACTTCTAACTGGAAAGTTTGACAGCGCAGTTAAAATAATTCGAATACAGACCCTGCTAGATAGACCTTAACTAAATCGTCTCGTTTAGGAAAGTTCAAAATTCCGTGTTTTTTTGTGTGTTGATGACATGGTAGGAAGACTTAATCAAAAAGACTTGTTTTAACGTCACAAGATATCCATGATTCTATAGCAAGTATGCTGTTATATGCGACGGATTACATGAATTGCGTTTTGACAAATTGCATCGTTTGACAATTGACGGAAACTTGGACAGCATGGATTTCATGCACGCCATAAAAAACGGCTGTTGAACAGTCTTTCCTGTCTTGGAAAATTAATAGTTCCGTGTTGTTTTCTAACTCCTAAAAAATCAGTCAAACCTGCCTAGGCGACCACCTTTTCAACGCGACCACCTGGCCATGGCGACCGCTTTTTCTCGGTCCCGAAAATTTTCCCCATAGGCACAAGCATTAAGCGGCCTGCCCAAGGCGACCACCCGTCCAACGCGACCGCGACTGCCACGAATTGGGACCGCACAGAGCACAATCCCTGCCCATGGCGACCACATTTTCCGGCGTGTGGTGACATCTAGTTTTGCTGTCGGATTTCGTGGAAATGTTTTTTAAGACCTTGACAAACGAATTGCATCCCTGATGTCGAGACACTATTCCGCAACCAACAAAGTTGTTTTGAGGTCAATCGGTCCATGTTTCGCGAAAGGTCATTTTTTTAGCGAAAAATGCTTTTTTCGTCTCTCTCGACCAAATCAAGTCGTATCGACAAACGAGATGCATACCTGATGTCGAGACGCCATTCCGCAACCAACAAAGTTGTTTCGAGGTCAATCGGTCCATGTTTCGCGAAAGGTCATTTTCCAGCGAAATATGCTTTTTTCGTCTCTCTCGACCAAATCAAATCGTATCAACTAACGAGATGCATACCTGATGTCGAGACACTGTTCCGCAACCAACAAAGTTGTTTTGAGGTCAATCAGTCCATGTTTCGCGAAAGGTCATTTTTTAGCGAAAAATGCTTTTTTCGTCTGTCTCGACCAAATCAAGTCATATCGACAAACGAGATGCATACCTGATGTCGAGACACTATTCCGCAACCAACAAAGTTGTTTCGAGGTCAATCGGTCCATGTTTCGCGAAAGGTCATTTTTTAGCGAAAAATGCTTTTTTCGTCTCTCTCGACCAAATCAAGTCGTATTGACAAACGAGATGCATACCTGATGTCGAGACACTAATCCGCAACCAACAAAGTTGTTTTGAGGTCAATCGGTCCATGTTTCGCGAAAGGTCATTTTTTAGCGAAAAATGCTTTTTTCGTCTCTCTCGACCAAATCAAGTCATATCGACAAACAAGATGCATACCTGATGTCGAGACGCCATTCCCCAACCAACAAAGTTGTTTCGAGGTCAATCGGTCCATGTTTCGCGAAAGGTCATTTTTTAGCGAAAAATCCTTTTTTCGTCTCTCTCGACCAAATCAAGTCGTATTGACAAACGAGATGCATGCCTGATGTCGAGACACTATTCCGCAACCAACAAAGTTGTTTTGAGGTCAATCGGTCCATGTTTCGCGAAAGGTCATTTTTTAAGCGAAAAATGCTTTTTTCGTCTCTCTCGACCAAATCAAGGCGTATCGACAGACAAGATTCATACCAGATGACGAGACTACATTCCGCAACCAGCAAAGTTGTTTCGAGGTCAATCGGTCCATGTTTCGCGAAAGGTCATTTTTTAGCGAAAAATGCTTTTTTCGTCTCTCTTGACCAAATCAAGTCGTATTGACAAACGAGATGCATACCTGATGTCGAGACACTATTCCGCAACCAACAAAGTTGTTTTGAGGTCAATCGGTCCATGTTTCGCGAAAGGTCATTTTTTTAGCGAAAAATGCTTTTTTCGTCTCTCTCGACCAAATCAAGTCGTATTGACAAACTAGATTCATACCAGATGACGAGACGACATTCCGCAACCAGCAAAGTTGTTTCGAGGTCAATCGTTCCATGTTTCGCGAAAGGTCATTTTTTAGCGAAAAAATGCTTTTTTCGTCTGTCTCGACCAAATCAAGTCGTATTGACAAACGAGATGCATACCTGATGTCGAGACGACATTCCGCAACCAACAAAGTTGTTTTGAGGTCAATCGGTCCATGTTTCGCGAAAGGTCATTTTTTTAGCGAAAAATGCTTTTTTCGTCTCTCTCGACCAAATCAAGTCATATCGACAAACGAGATGCATACCTGATGTCGAGACGCCATTCCGCAACCAACAAAGTTGTTTCGAGGTCAATCGGTCCATGTTTCGCGAAAGGTCATTTTTCAGCGAAAAATGCTTTTTTCGTCTGTCTCGACCAAATCAAGTCGTATTGACAAATGAGGTGCATACCTGATGTCGAGACGCCATTCCGCAACCAGCAAAGTTGTTTTGAGGTCAATCGGTCCATGTTTCGCGAAAGGTCATTTTTTAGCGAAAAATCCTTTTTTCGTCTCTCTAGACCAAATCAAGTCGTATCGACAAACGAGGTGCATACCTGATCTCGAGACACTATTCCGCAACCAGCAAAGTTGTTTTGAGGTCAATCGGTCCATGTTTCGCGAAAGGTCATTTTTTAGCGAAAAATCCTTTTTTCGTCTCTCTCGACCAAATCAAGTCGTATCGACAAACGAGATGCATACCTGATGTCGAGACACTATTCCGCAACCAGCAAAGTTGTTTTGAGGTCAATCGGTCCATGTGTCGCGAAAGGTCATTTTTTAGCGAAAAATCCTTTTTTCGTCTCTCTCGACCAAATCAAGTCGTTTCGACAAACGAGGTGCATACCTGATGTCGAGACGACATTCCGCAACCAACAAAGTTGTTTTGAGGTCAATCGGTCCATGTTTCGCGAAAAGTCATAACGGCCTGTAACAGTGTGGTTCAAGCGCCACTAACTGACCAGTCAAACTGGTCCGAACCTTTTAGCCTAGGGGTTAAGGCCTGTGGACTAGTGCGCCCGGGTTCGGTCCTCGGAAGCGAGGAGACTGTTCTACTCGCCTCTGTGTTTCGGTGGTTCCCACACCGACCCTGTGAGTAATGACAAAATGTGCTGCACAGCGCGTACCTGGATTCGATCCCCGGAGCCTGGGTACTGTTCTGCTCGCCTCCTTGTTTTGGAATGTGTTCGAGAATTTCAAGCCTGGTATATATATCTTCTATTTTGCATCAGCTTAGTAGGCTAGTGTGGCAACTGGTTATATATATTACATCAAAATGTAGTTCAAGCGTTCTTTAAAGCTACCCAGTGATGCCCCACTGTATTAAGTGGCAATGACTTCCATCTCTCTCATCACGTTGGGAGCCATGCAATGTTGTGAATAAACAGTTTTCCATACATCACAATCGAATTTCACTCAGCTGTCCCTACGATTTTCACCCTTTATCTGATGTAAAGGATGTAGCAATAGTGGGGGAAAAAATCAATACCTCCATCTCTTCAGTGCATGGCAAATGTCTCTGTTGATCCCTCAAAAATGATATGACGGATATGCCATTCACGGGTTGTATGTGAATAGTGTGGCTTAACCAGCATAGCAATGTGACCGTTAAGTTTTTCCCATCAACAGTACAAAACCCTGTTGAAACGGTCTCAATTAACACCCAATATAACAACTGAACCAGTCTGAGTGCTTTTCATATTGATATATGTCAGTAGTACAAAGCAATTTCAACATTTCTTTAAAGATTGCTTCATCAATCTTGAGATGTTTTAAACAATATTGAGATTTTTTAAGAGACATCTTGAGATGAAGCATCTTACATCTTGAGATTTTTTTCAAAGCATCTCGAGATGCTATAAAAAATCTTGAGATGTCCTGAAAGCAACTCGGAAAAGTCTTAAGACTTTTTCTTTTTCATCTTGAGATTTTATGAAACATCTTGAGATGTCTATAGAAAATCTCAAGAATGTCTCATAAAGTCTCAAGAATGTCTCATAAAATCTCAAGATTAAACATAAAGTCTTGAGATCATTGGAATAAATCTTGAGATTTCTTCATTTTCAACGAAGCGTGAAGACCCCCGCTGGGGGTCATTATGATCCGTTGTGTATCAGAGAAGTGTTACACAAAATATTGGATATGTACCTTTAAGCTGTAAATGGTTAGAAGCATTAGTCCAAAGTGCTCTGCTCATTCCAATATTAATCTGCTCGCTGTTTACTACTGACTGTGCAGTGCATTTATTTTTTACTAGTTTTGAGAGGTTTAATTTTTTGTTCAGTTGTGTACTTTTTTCAGTCAAAGCATTTTGCCCAGTGGTAGAAATTTTTAAGGAGATAATTGGTTGTGTTGTTTTGACTTGTGCCTCCACAAAACAGTTTCCATTGACATTTCTGATGAGACCATGACATAAGTTTTGGAAATGTGACTGACATTGCAATATTCTGTATGTTTCAGTGCCATGAGAGACCAGTACATGAGAACAGGGGAGGGATTCCTGTGCGTCTTTGCTATCAACAACGACAAATCCTTTGAGGACATTGCCATGTATAGGTGAGTAACACAAGACGTTTAGCCACCTTCGTGCAAAGGTTTATTTTGGTTGTTGAAGATTTACTATTTCTTGTCAACCATTGTGAAGCCCTTGGAACTAACCTGGGCTGTCAACAGCGCCCTCTTTTGACAGTTTTTAAAACTGCAGGGACCTGTCTTTCAATTTGTATTGTGGATTCTTACCACCAGTGACCATAGCTTTGCAATATGGTACTTTGGCATCAAAGTCCTTTCCGAATGATATTGCATTTATTTTGTGCTATGCCTATTTCTTGGCTCTCAGATTTTCTAGAAAACAATGCTAAATTGCAAGATCAACATGAAAGCAGGCTGAATAAAAAGACTCTTTTTTTTCACAACCAAGGGATTTATTCAACCGACGTTTCGGTGACCCTCTGTCACCTTCTTCAAGGCAATTCTGACTTGTTCACATAGCAATGCAGCACAGGTGTTGCTGCTTATACATATTAATGAGATGCAAACGCAAATTATTTGCATATATACAATCACAAGGGATGACATCACTATGCGGTCCCAAACGTACAGAAGTGTAACACATACACAACTATATATCGATGAAAGCAGACTCTGAGGGGAAAGTCTGTAGAAATGTACATTGGAACCCACTGTTTGAGTTGATATTTTCAAGTTTATGTTTTCAAGTTTTTTCAAGGTGCAAGTTTTCCTGTCTGCCCATCAGTTTCATCTTGACCTGTTGCTGAATTTTTCCTCTAAGATGTCTGAGAACTGAAGAAAGGTTTTCCAGAATGCCTTAAAGTAACTTTAGTCCTTTTGGGGTCGTGTGGCGTAACAGCAGGATTTTCGACTCAGAACCCAGGGGTCCCGGGTTCGAATCCCCTGGCGCCACCGATGTTGTGCCCTTGGGAAAAAAGACACTTTACACGATTTTCCCCACTCCACCCAAGTGTAAAAAGTGGGTACATTATGTGTGAAGGTCACAACACCAGCAATAGCTGCCTGTGTCCCATATGTATTGCACTATTGCAATTCTAATAAAATCCAAAATCCAAAAATTTAGTCCTTTTGATGATGTTCACAGGGAACAAATCAAGAGAGTAAAGGACTCAGACGAGGTGCCCATCGTCCTGGTGGGGAACAAGTGTGACCTGCCGGCGCGCACAGTGGAAAACAAACAGGCCGTCGCTCTGGCCAAGAGCTATGGAGTCCCCTATGTAGAGACGTCTGCAAAGACAAGAATGGTGAGACAGTGTTAAGACTGTCAGTAGGCTCCTTAACAATGAAATGTGCAAATGCTGTCACTAATATCAGCAGTTTTTACAACTTGATATGAGCCAAATTACTGGCACAGTCATTGCTTTCTTCATTTGACCACAACATTTATTATCATAATGTTTTACGAAAAAGAAAAGCAGCATTTTGCACAGTTCAGTGTGAAGGAGCCTAGAGTGAACATCTGATTCTGAAGGAAACTTGTTACTTTGGATAAGGGTAAAATGCAGAAATGTTTGCGGTGGTTTTATGTTCGCGGTTTTCCCGGTGAACTTTCAGCGCAAACTTAAAACCACCGCAAAACTTTTGACTGTAGTGCTACTATTGTTTCAAACGCAAACTTAAAACAACCGTGAACACTCCATTTCCTCTCTACCACGAAATAAAAACCACACAAACTTAAATGCATTAATTTTACAGTAGTCATAAATTGTTTTTGTAACTGAAGGGGCAGAAGCAACATTCTCCAAGATTCTCTCTTATTTTGTTGTTTCCATGATGTTACTGGCAAAAGATATTTTCTTTAGTGAATTTGTTTGCTTCTGGTAAATTTTACTTACATTTTCTAGGTTTCTATAGTTCAAATCTACCACTTCTTATGAATATTGCTAATAAGGTTATTAATTATATTTTTTGTGTGAAAAGGTTGTGACTTTGTAGGCATGACTAAGAGCATCGTTAACTGTTTTCCAGGGAGTGGACGATGCGTTCTACACACTGGTGCGAGAAATCAGGGCTTACAAGGAGAGACAAGGCAAAGCTGGCAAGAAGAAGAAGAAGAATTTCAAGAGCCGGTGCACCATTTTGTAACTGTTCTCTGCATGTCACCATTCCACATTTCTTCACAGCACCCATCCAGCTGTTCTGGGCATTTCAAAGAAAAAAGTAGGGAGGCAAGACCACATTTCATATTTTTCAGCAGCACGTGATGTCAACTCATGTTTCCACCGGTTACCTTAAGACTGCCAAATTAAAAGAAAACAACAGTGATAGAGCTGTGTACCCTACGGATACAGTACCGGTACAATCAATTAGGTACAGGTCCAAAATACCTGACCCTGCTGTATTTGTACTGGACCTGACTCAGGGGATGGCCACTTTTACAGATAAAATTACTATGAAATTACCGTGGCAGTGCTCTAAAGCACAGAAAACACATTTGCATGGCTGGAGTCAAATTTTCATCTGTGTTTTCAGGAAAATAATACCTAGCACAATCAAATATTATGTTTTTAACAGTTCAAACATGCTTTTGTCCTTATTGAAAATCTAGCATTTTCCGAACAAGTAGTTTAGGTACAGGTTCAGGTCTGGACCTTTACCTTAACCCGTGTACCTGTACCTAAAATTTGTAAGGTACACCGCTCTAAACAGTGAATGTAAAAATATCCCCCCTAATGCAGAATCAGTAATCCCCCTGGTATGTGCTCTTTAGATATACAGGTGTCAACCATCTTTGAGAAGGCCTCAATAACACCATATTTCTATTGTGGCGTTCTAAGAGAACCCGGTGGAATTATGACAGTTGGCGTAAAATTCCTTCACAGTGCTGTCACTCTCTTAGCATTTTTGATTAGTGTCTTGCCATCCTTTTATTTCTATGTCCGGGACAGCCTGGAAATGTCTAGTAAGTAGACAAAGTATTGATTTACATGAACCATGATAATTAATGTCACGGCCATTCCATGTCAAAGTCCAGCAGGCCTGAGAAGAAAGTCAGTCTAACCTCCTTCCCTTATGAGTATCACCATGTCTCCCTGTTCGAGTGTGTTTTCACACTCCACTTCCATCAGTATAAGGCCTTGCCAATTTATAATACAATGCTTAACTTTCTTCCAACACTAAGTTATTCACGGATCGAATTTCCAACGACCACTGTCGCCTTCTTCAGGATCAATAATGACGTTTGCAAACTTAAATATGTGACGACAATTGCTGACGTCACGTATCTGCAATGACACGTGTCAATAAAGTCACTTGTCTGTAACTGTCGCGAGTTTACGTTCGGCAGTGGTCCTCAACATCAGCTTGGCTGCCTGGCGCTCCACTATGTATTGTCTTGTTGCAATTTTTGATAAAGAAAGTGATTGGTCATTATTGATCCTGAAGAAGGCGACAGTGTTCGTTGAAAATTCGATCCTTGAATACCTTAATGTTGGAAGAAAGTTTAGCATTGTATCATGATTACTACCAACACAGATGAGCTTTCATTATTATGCCATGCTGATTTGTTTATATGGATGGCATTCTCTGGGCACCCCCAAAACTGATGCGAGCGTGCGAAGAAACAAGAAGTTGGAAAAAATCCATATTATCAAGTCAGTGTGGTTTTAGTTAACACCAGTAAATCCCAGTCCTTGGAGCAAGACATTTTTTATTCAAGCCACCTTTGAATAAGATTCTACAACATGCGCAATGCCATGATGTGTCAGGGATTTGTTATTAAAAGGGTAACAAATTTTTCTTTGTGTTTAAATTATGTATCAGTGATAATATTTGTATTACGATTTACAGTTTTAGTACAACTGATGGCCTCGAAACACCACATGTAGTGGCATTTGTGTTTTTGTTGTTGTTTTTTTTGCTTCAGAAATGTTTTCCACACAATATTATTGTACATATCGAAAGCACACAAGGCTTTGCTGCAAGTCTCATTATCATAATCTGTTTTTCTCTCATTTCCTTTCACCATTTTTCTCAAACATGTCAATTAGAAGCGAGAACATTCGTAACTGTCTGCACTTCCATCAAGCTTGTCTTAAGTTTGTAGTGATGCAAGAAAAGGAAAGTTTTTAACTACTATGGCAGACTTCCAGACACAGTGCTCTTTTGAAGTAGTACATTTTGTTTTAAAAAATGGTAGCTTATTACTGTAAAATAATGCAGAAATGTTCGCGGCGTTTTTTTTGTTTGCGGTTTTCGCGACGACCGTTTGTCCAATACTGTAGCAGTATGTAACTAAAGCGCTGTCGCTAACTTAAAACCACCGCGAACACTCCATTTTCGCCTTAGCGCGAAATGAACTTGCAAACTTAAATGCATTACAGTATTCATTGTCAAGCACTACAATAGTTTTGCTAATCCAATCTGTTCTAAAGTGTCCATGTACAATGAACCCTACATTGCATATCATAGAAGCATCTGTACTCTACTCTACAACAAATCTTTTTAAGTTGGTCGAAAGGTTTTATTGTGTATCATCATGCAATACATGTATAGATGGAATTGATGAGTAAAGCTCAGAGAAGTATCACTTTTAAGTCCTTGAAAAGCTTGTTATATTCTCACTGTACACCCACTGCCGTTCCTCTTTGAGCTACATGTACCTGTTGACAGACAACTAAGATGGAAGTATGTAAGAAATTGTTTTCTCTGTGGGTTGTTTCTGTCACACTGCCTGGTGTATTACATGTATTCACCACTCCTTGTGTGGTAGAACTGACGTATCCTGTAACCTCGATTCTGAAGTGTAAAAAATTGACGGTTTTATTCAAATGCTGCTGTGACGAGTCTGCGATGTCCAAACTGTTGTCTCTACATGAACTCACTACATTCAGACTAGTAGCAATAATAAGGCGTGCTTGTGTGACAGTGAAACACTGTGTAAGTAGTCATTACTGGTGTACATGTACTACATGTGAGCAAGCTTTAAACTTGTACATAATATCACGTGTAGTGGGTTCAGTGTAGTCTTGTTATCCACACTGAAAAGTGCAAAATGTAATGATATAGACTTCCAATCACGACAGTCACCAATATGTGATCCAGCCTTGTGCTTTCCTAAGCTTTAGATGGATTTACCAACTTTGCACAATCATGAAAATGAACTATGAAATAGTATGCTAGGAAAAGAAAGCATTTTTAACGTTCTTGGAATGTCCAACAAAATTTTAACGTGGAAGCTATGGCATGAAGAAACACGCCAATGGAATTCTGTGGGTGGAATTTTGCTTTTAACTTGCACAGTCAAATGAATATATGGGTAGTTTTGAAAGACGTAGATTGGGCTTAGTCATTTTGTAAATGTGTAACAGACCACGTAACATGAGCTGTACCCAGACTTCACGAATTTGAGATGAGTTATTTCTCTTTAGCCATACGGCTCTACAAAAACTATGTGTGGAGGGTACATGTGTATGCACTGTTTGATTAAAATGAGAAGAAATCTACATGTGTTTGTCAGGAAAGGTGGCAGTTTCTGTAATACATAGTCTATAGTAGTGTCTGGACTGAAAATGTGTTAAGGCATTGAAAAATGCTCCTCCAGTGCTTGTTCTGTAACAGGCTGGTGAAAATGCTCATCTTGTCCCAGCTACTTGTGGTAGAAACTCGTCCTACTGTGTGCCATTTGAAATGTGTTGTACGTCTGCTGTACATAGCTTGCATTGTCCATACTACTGTATAAGGAATGTGTATCATGTATATCTTACATGTGTTATGTACATGTCAGTCAATGCTCTATATACACAAACGTGTTTCCTCTTGTATATGTAAAAAATGAAGATCACATAATGAGAAAATGTTGTAACTAGAATTGGTGATGGTGACATTGAGATGTGTAAAAAAAATCTACATTTGGTTGAAATTTGCTGGGTGGTACAGTATCATTGCTGAATGGCACAATTTGCTGTAATGTCTGTAACAACCCCAGTTTCTATTGTATTGGGGACCACCTATTCTCTGCTACTTCTCTTGTATTTTACTATAATCATTTCTCCAATGAGGGGTTCTGAGATCGATGTAAGGAATATGATTTATTTCTTCATAATTTGATGTCCACATTCATTAACAAATCTGTGTGTCATGTAAAATATAGAAATCTAGTTGTCTGGTTGTAAATCTGTGATTAAAAGTAAAAAAAGGACCAGTGGTATAATGAGTGTGTTTCCTTGACAGACTTTTGTACTTCTATGTGTGTTTGTGTGTGTGTGTGTGTGTGTGCGTGCGTATGTATACATGTCTGTGTGTGTGTGTGTTTTCGTGTGCATCTGTGTGTGGTGTCTGCATGCATTGTTTGTTTTCATGTGGGTGGGTGTGCATTTGCTCTTATACAATGTAAGTTTAGCAACTGGACTGTCTCTTTTTAATTTTCATGAACTTTTTAATTGTAAAAAACGTAGCATTGCAGCCATGTCCCGGCATGCATCACATCAAGCAATGCATCTGTGAGCTAGAGGAACGCCTTTCGTGCAGAATAATGAATGAATGAAGACCTTTATTGCACATTTCTACCACACTTGGCTAAGTACAGGTCGCAACAAAACAAAATAACAAGTACAGTTTACGTATACAAAAGAATAATACCTTGCGTGGCACATACATGTATGTAGCCAGTAGGTGACCATACGGAAGGAAGATTGGATATAGCTGAATTGTGATCAACACTAGACGAACTAAAATCGACCCTGGTGTACTGCGTGTACTGAGTTTTACCATTGGCCTTGGAGCCGACGATAAAAATAGATCTTAAAGTTTTTCGACGCAACATTTCTTGTTTTGACTTGCACAGCAGCCCAACCATCAATGTCTTTACATTTTGAGTTACGCGGCTATTCTGTTCTTCAAATATTTTGAGACCTATTCCTAGGAACGGATTTGTCCTGTTCTTCATATAACCTGTGGACTACTCCCGATTACTGTTCTGTTCTGTTCTGATTCTTCATATAACCTGTGGACTACTCCCGGCTACGTGACTGTTCTGTCCTGTTCTTCATATAACCCGTGGACTACTCCAGGTTAGGTGACTGTTCTGTTCCGTTCTTCATATAACCTATAGACTACTCCCGGTTACGTGACTGTTCTGTTCCGTTCTTCATATAACCTATAGACTACTCCCGGTTACGTGACTGTTCTGTCCTGTTCTTCATATAACCTGTGGACTATTCCCGGTTACGTGGCTGTTCTGTTCTTCATATAACCTGTGGCCTACTCCTCGGCACGGGGTTGTTGCTGGTGCCCAGCGCGTCCCGCAGGAGGAGCCAGAAGAGCGGTTGGGCCGCCGTGTCCTCCTCCCCCGGCCAGTGGAGGAACATGCCCGGCCGCATCAGCTTCCGGAGATTCTGGAAACTGAAATAAAAATGTCAACTGTATAACTATATAATCTCCGGGTAGATCTACACGTTGCACCGAAAATCGTATATATATGCTAGCCAGATTAGCTCCAGTCAGCCAGATAAGCACCTTCTTCCTAAGCGCGGTTTAATTGCGGGGAGATTAGGTTAATAACCTTGTTCCATCTTGTGGCAGATCCTACGGTGCGGACTGGAGCTTATCTGGCTGACTGCAGCTTATCTGGCTAGCATGTACGATTTTCGATGCACCGTGTAGATCTGCTTGGAGATTATAACTATGGTTATTGACGGAAACGCATCCACCGACCTTCCTCGGTGAAGAGCCGAAGGCTTTCATATTACATATGATGCAATACGACTACAACATTTGTTTCTGACAGGAAGAAGTCCACAACCACAACAGATTAGTACTCAGTACGATAGGGAAGATTCAAGGATTTACTTCCGGACGTTTCGAGTGACGTCCATCACTCTTCTTCAACGTCACTAGAATGAACGGGCAGAACGAATCAATACTAGTACCCGCATCTAACTGGAATAATAGATCAACTGGGGTGGGTTGAAAACCCTTTTCGAACCAAGACCACTAGATTCCTTGGAACTCCCTGACACGCTCCTAATAGTACGAAATCGGACACCACGTAAGTAGGTCATCTGTCATCGACCTTACTAACAAGGTATAGAGTGACAGGCGGGTCCACAGACGGATTCCTGTAAAATTCTGGGAATTCTTGCCGGAATGCCAGGCCTTATATTTACTACCAAGGTATATAGTGATAGGCGGCGTCCACGGACGGATATACTATTAAGCTCGCTCCTGAAGCTTCGCTACAAACGGTTAAACATGTCAAAGCCACTAACTCGTAATGGTCGCATATGAACGTCACTCAAATGTAAATCAGTATTACTTACTGTGTTAGTTTGTTTTTGGGGATGGGTTCCAGGAACACCATGACGACCACGTCCCGTCGGTCCTCCTGGTCGAACAGCCGGTAGGACGCCACCTGCATCTCCAGCCAACTCGCCTCCTGGGCAAGGTACCTGTCGACAGGTGCGATGGTGAGTGTGGGTGCATCTTATAATTAAACGGGTGTGTAAGTATGATCACATACGTACTAGTGAAACACGAGAGGCAAGTAGCACAGTCTCCTGGCTCCCTGGGATCGAACTCGGGCCCGCCAGCGCACAGACCGCACGCCATAACCGCTAGGCTTAAAGGTTCTTTTTAAGATCCGTCCTCGAATCTCCGAGTTCGATATCCCTGTGCGGCACACTCACAGGGTCGTTGTGGAAACCACTGAAGCACAAGAGGCGAGTAGTACAGTCTCCTGGCTCCCGGGATCGAACTCGGGCCCGCCAGCGCACAGACCGCACGACATAACCGCTAGGCTAAAAGGTTCGGACCAATTAGTCTGGTCAGTTAGTGGCGCTGTTAGTACACTGTTACACTAGCATACTCACATGGAACCTTTATCAGAGTGAATGATAGAATAGAATAGATTGAAGTGTGAATATACCGGTCCGTTGATACCTACTTAGTACTTATGTACCGGCCTAGTCTGTCGACCTGGCCTGGTCGTACGGGGGACAAGGTAGATCCTGGTACACCTTCATCTAAATCTACTATTTTTGTTAAAACAAAACTAATTATGCAAAAGATTAAATCAATTTCTGTACAGTTACTAAATGTCATTCAATAATGAGAAAAATGATTTTTAAAAACTAATATGTTCTCACCGTTGAGTGATGAGGCACAGCGTTTTCCTGCTGCGGCGGATGTAGTCCTGGACGTTGTCTATTATCGCCTCGCCCGGAGGGGTGTCTCTGTCCGGGATGCACAGTTTCAGCTGCGGCGACTTCTCTTCGAGGTTCGGGATGAGCACTCTCTGGATCCACCTCAAGTCCTGTAGCAGGAGAAAAGGCAAACATGAGTCTATAAGTGTTCCGGCTCACCGGCAAAGCGTAATACAGTCAAACCTGACTAATCTACTCTACAAACGACGCGTGCATTGGAGACTTGATCATTTAACACATTTATTTAGTTAGTATTAGTAAAACATACCAAAAGAGGAAGTAAGCAAAAAAGTTGTGCTAATGATTTTTTTGTACGAGTAACACAATAATTTGCAGTCTACTAGTGATTTAATGAGCTAGCATGCCTCTAACTCATAAAATCACTAGTAATGCTTCGGTCACATTTCCAAGCCGGGGCCCGGCCGGGCTCTTTGAGAAAACAAAGTATAAAAGACGCATATCAAGGATATGCATAACGTATGGTAAGGACTAATTTTTCAAAAGTTTTGTGTGTTTTGTTGTCTTTTATGTCATAGTTTTCGTTCCCACAAGCTGCCCGGCCGGGCCCCGGGTTGCAAATGTGACCCTAGCATAAGAGATAATCCCTTACTAGTGATTTTATGAGTTGGAGGCATGCTAGCTCATTGAATCACTAGTAAGGGATTTAAAGATACTCTTACTAGTGATTTTATGAGTTGGAGGCATGCTAGCTCATTAATCACTAGTAAGGGATTTAAAGATTCTCTTACTAATGATTCAATAAGTTGGGATGCGCTGCCAATTGTTAACACAGGTAAATGTGGTTAACACGTGAATTGACTGAAATACTTTTCTGAACTAAAAAAATGTGCTAAATAGTTAGAGCCTGCATTGGGGATGAGACTACATACTTCCCCCTTCAGCTCAACAATTGTATATACAACTTACAGTTGTATGGTACTTCATACAACACATAATCCTAGAGAAACAGTCTGCTTTACGAAAGACTGTGTGTAGTGCAGAATAAAACGAGCAGGCTGCTAGGGGGCCCAAATCTACAGCACTTCACATCACACGCGATCTGCCACCGAAAAATCAAGACCATAGCACGTCCAAGTCAAAAGATACAAAAACGGAAGTTCTGCTGCAGTACCAAGGTCACATAGTAGGGGGCCCAAAATCGACCTTTAACTTCGGCTTCACAACACCTGCCCACATACCAAATATCATTGTTATCCATCACGAGGTCTGGAGTTATGCTGACTACAGTAGTGCGGAAACACAAACAGACAGACAAACAAACACACACACAGACACACCTACACACCCAAAACTATATCTCCATTTTTCATGGAGATAACTACTAGTATATAAGTATATATTTATGCAGTGTTAATTTATCGCGCTCACCTCCTCTGTATGTGAGACGTAGGCGTCGTACTCGACCTCCAAGTCTTCCCCCTGTAGCTTCTCGTACCCTTCCTTCCGCCTGGTGACTACTACCTGGTGACCAGGACCCAGACGTACTGCACGTACTTGTGCAAGCCAAACCGCCGGCACACCACCGTCCCCAGCGCCGCCGCGAGCAGGACCGAGCACACCGTCAGGGACGCGATCACCACCACCTGCGACTGGCAGTCGACCTCAGGACGGAACGACAAGATGCTCTGCGAAGAAAGGAAACAAGAATGTGGCTTGTCACTTGGTGGACGGCCACTCCTTCGAGAATGGAGTGCCATAGCTAGAAAAGTGAAAGTATTTCTAGGCTACTAACACTGAAGACTTCAACTAGCAATCTCAAATTATTCAAATCCAAGACTTTGGTTGAATAAGGCTTTCTCTGATCTTTTGAAGTACGACGCCGTCTTAACATTTCAAACCAGAGCATTCTCCTTATATAGCAGAGCTGAATCCGCGTCGTAGAGGTTGTCGGGAGTTTTTACGACGCGGATTCCGCTCTGCTATAAGGACAATGAAATGCAGTTCCAGTCTTTGTCTGACTGTGTTTTTTTTTGGGGGGGGGGAGGGGCATTCTCTTCGGCACCTCTCTGTTTCAATCTCCTTATAGCAGAGCTGAATCCGCGTCGTAGAAACTCCCAACAATTTCTAAGACGCGGATTCAGCTCTGCTATATAAGGAAGATGCTCTGTTTCAAATGTCAAGACGGCGTCGTAGTTCAAAAGAAGGAAGAAAGCATTATTCAAAGTCTTGGATTTGAATAATTTGCGATTGCTAGTCTTTAGTGTTAGTCTTCAGTGTAAGTAGCCTTGAAATACTTTCACTTTTGTGAATAGGAATGTACGAAGCCTGAAATGCATGCGTTATATATGAGATGGCGGGCTTAAACTGTCGATGGAAAATGTACTGTATAGGCTAGGCACAAGGAGAGTCATCGATCCATATTAAATGCCATGCAGTATGAAATACGTGCAGAGAAAATTAACCACCCTATTTATCGTGGCAACAGAAACGAGGAAGCAATCTTTGGCACAACAAAGTGGACTTTGGCACTTTCTTACCTCATTTGCATATCTCCGTGGCGTTGAGCAAACCAGCCTGCCTTCTCCCAACCCGATGACGTCGGCCCTAGTGTTGTTTACCCAGTCCCGAAACCAGCGCAAGTTGTCACACGAGCAGTCAAACGGGTTTCCGTAGATGAAGAGTTCTTTCAGAGACTTAAACATGGGTTCAAACACTGACTGTTCCACGGAGGATAAGCGGTTTCCATCGATTCGTAACGTTTCCAGTCTAGTCAGTGATTGGAAATGTTCGGGCTGCAAGTTAGATAGCTGATTGTTGTGGTCGCCGTATCGACCTGGTCCGAGGTTCAGATACCGCAAATGTGTCAAATTCTGGAAAATGTCACTTTGGAGAGACTCCAGGCGATTGCCTTGCAAGCGGAGGGTCTCTAAGTTCGTGAGGTCACCAAAAAATCGTGCGAAGTTTGCACTACCTTGGTCAGAGTTCAGCATCAAGTAGAAGTTGTTGTTGGACAGTACCAGTTCCTTCAACTTCGTCAGACCTTGAAAGAGGTCGACGCCAAGAAAACGTATGTTCATGTTGTCCATGTTAATAAGCCTCAGATCGGGGTTCTTTCGGAAAGAACCGTCGAAACGCTCGTTAAAACCGAGAAGTCCTGTCATAACCACTTTCTGGAGCTTCGGGAGGTGGCTGAAGGATGTGTTTGTGATTTTCATCCTGTTGTAGCCCGGTCCTCCCCCGATGTCCAACACTCTAAGGTTGCCCAGCCCATCGAACTCCTTCCCTGTCAGTCTATGCCCGCTGCCCAGGGCACCGATGTAATTGTCGGAAATGTTCAGACTCCGGAGATTGCCGAAGGACCGAAACTGCTCGGGATAGATGTTCAGTATGGAGCAGAATCTTAAATCAAGTTCGAGAAGACTTGGGCTTAGTTTTTCCAATGCCGCCATGGGGACGTTCGTCCATAATGGATTCATGTACAACGTCAAAACCTCCAAATATCTCAATCCTGCAAAAGCGTTGTCTTCAATACTCGAAATGTTGTTGTAAGCGAGATCCAAACGCTTCAACAAGGGTACAGACGCGAACGTATTGTTTGTTAGCTTTGTCAGGTTATTTCTGAAGAGAACTAGGGTTTCCAGCCCCGTTTGTGAAAGGCTACTGAAAGAGTCCGAGTCTACGGTCAGAATGTCGTTACTCGACAGCACAAGGCGGTCCAGCCTCCGAATGCCGTTAAACGCCGTGGAATCCAGTTGGGAGATTCTGTTGTACGAGAGGTCTAACGTCTGGAGCGAGACGTTCAGATCTTCGCGGGAAAAGATCCAACCAGCGGAAGAGCTGACATTGTTCAGTCGGAAGGAAAAGTGCTGAAGAGATTTGAAACGGTCCAAGTCGGTATCCTCCTCCTGTATGTTAATGTTGTTGCCCGATAGGTCCAACGTTTCCAGTGAGTTGTTGAAAGGAAACGCTCCATAGGGTACCTCCGTCAGTTTGTTGTCGGCCAAGTTGACTTCGGTAATACTGTGTTGTTCGTCGAATGTTCCACTTTCCAGGCTGGTGAGGTTGTTTCCTATCAGCAGAATGGTCTTCAGACGTGCGAGTTTGGCGAAAGCAGTCCTGTTAATGTCGCTGATGTTGCAAAAACTCAAGTCTACAAACTCCAAGAGAGGGAAGTCGCAGAACGCACAGTGTGGCAGGGCGCGGAAGTTGTTGCTCAGAAGGTACAGAGTTTTTATCGTCCCGGGCAGCTCTCTGGCATCGGGAACGGACCGAAGTCCACGGCTGCTGCAGTCGGCAACGGTTCGGTTGTAGACCCGACAAGCCTTGATACGTGCCCCGATGTGTCCTGGCCCGGCCAGAGGCGTCTGCTGACTAACCGACCACACAGCCAACGTTGTGGCGAGGAAAAGCCACAGTTTGCCAGCCGCCATTGTTGAGCAAGTGAAGTACGTGACCAGTGAACTAGTTTCCTCCTATGGCAGTCGGTTCAAAGGTTCCAAAGTTGACTGATATAGTCAAGGAACCGTTGGTCTGTCGGGATCGACCGTTGAATTCAAACTAAGTTTTGCGATCGGTATTCAGATCTGGAGTTGTTGAGGAGCTGCCATTAAATCTGTGGGGGAGAAAAAACACGTCTAAGTTTCATGTCTGACCTGAACTTGACATTTTTGTGTTGACACGTGATGACCAATATATACGTGCTAAACCATTGGTGCTCGCTCGTTGGCTTTGTTTTTTTGTCTGAAAATAAATTATGAATAATGTACCTGAAACGTCGGTCCTGTATGTAATGTCAACTTCCTCCTACATTATCTACATTTTATTACTGCCGCTTGGATAGGAACGCCCCTCTCTAGCCTTCACCATTTCATTATGCCATAGCGGCATGAGAGATATATCTTTATGTTGCCGACATAAAATGGATTGTAGTATGTTCAAATTACATCGTGCATGACGTCATCTGTATCTATATAGCCGGTGTAACCGCCATTCGGCGTAACACAACAGCTTAATGTAAGCTCATAAAGGAAATCAATTTTCACAAGCACCAAATAAACGTTTGTACAACTCAGGAGATCAATAAACAAGGAGTGCCCTTTTGTGGTGCAGACGCACTCAACAGGCGTTGATGTTTAACTACGGGTGCTTACCTAGTCATTCGTAGTCCTTCAAAAGGAGAAATTGAGTTCCGATGCTTGCCAAGGTACAAAGTACTTTTAAGTAGCCGATATCCGAACAAACTTTCAAACGTATTCCGTCTGGCGAAAAAAGAGGAACTTTACTCAGAATAGTTGGGTGACGCCTTACCACGATAAGCCGCCGACTATAGCTGCAGTCAATAATTGACTTTGCTGATAACAACATTGTTATCGCTGTTTGTTTTCAAGCGGTACTGGGCTAGTAGCTGAAAGTCAGTCACCTGTGCACCTAAGCTTAAGGGCCTTATCGAATAATCTCCAAGCAGATCTACACGGGGCGCGAAAATCGTATATGCTAGCCAGAGAAGCTCCAGTCAGCCAGATAAGTTCCAGCCAGCCCCGTAGGGGCCAATACGGGGCTGGCTGGAGCTTGTCTGGCTGACTGGAGCTTCTCTGGCTAGCATATACGATTTTCGCGCCCCGTGTAGATCTGCTTGGAGATTATTATCGAAGAAGTGTCCTCTTTCTCAAAGAGGTTTCCTTCCTTTTTTTTCTTTTTCTTATTTCAATTGATTGTGAGTCTTCTTCAAATTCATTGCCACCATCTCCCTGAACTGGATTGTGTGTGAAAATCAACAGTATCAACAAACTGTCCGATAGCATTTCTACTCGGAATGAAGTTAGATACATATTAGGCTCATGTGTAACATATGACCTTGACCCAACACCTACATGTATGACGTGGACCTGAAATGCCTAGAGGGGCGTACTTAAAGACAACGAGGCTGTGTGTGCATATAGGATATGGTGCTTTTAACTACTTTGACAGACAACCCTGGTCGTTAAGGTTAACAAGTTGTGATGCCATATCAAAACGTCTACATATCGTTCCGTTGTCAACAAACGAACGGTGACATACTTTTCTAATCTCCAAGCAGATCAAAGGCAGTCCAACTGGCCACCGGTGGCCAATAATACTTCTGTTGTGTAGCGTGTGTAGTCAAGTGGTTAGCGATCTTGCTTCTGGAACTAGAAGCCCCGGGTTCGATCCCGGCTGTGTCGCTAACCCGACATGCACGCTACCGGAAAGGGTCGCAGTCCTTTGGACGGGACGTTAAGCCGTGGTCCACCTATCATTGTGCTTGTCGAAAAGACCTAGGGGAATTTCCCCGGCGACAATGAACCTGTAAATACTGTACATAGTGTCTGTCCTCTCTGTCACGACCAGTGGAAGATTAGCTCATCTGTTCATTGAGTTCATTTAAGTTAAACTGGTTCGAGATCCCTTTCCTTTTTTTCGCCAGTTGGATACTGTTATTGCCACCGACAGATCTGCTTGGATATTAGAAAAGAATGTCAAAGCTCGTTTGTTGACAACGGAACAATCTATAGACGTTTTGATGTGAGATCAGAACTTTAGATTGCTTGAAGATTATCAGTGATTTTCCGCTGCACTCCACGGCATACGTGTCCCGCAAACCGGTCAGGCGTATGAAATGACGTAGTGCTAACATACTTGAACGGGGATTCCCCTCACCTGCTGACGCACACCTTGGTTGTGAAGTGTGTACGTGTCCCTGTAGCTGCTTAATCCAGTTTTAGAGTGAAGCTTTTATTGAAGCTTTACTTATACCCCTGGCCAGTAAAGTCAGCCGAACTATTTTGTCCTAGTCTCTACCAGACTAACTACGCCGGCTATAGGGAGAATATTTGCCAGGGTTTCATTTGCAGGCTTCTACTCGGGCGAAATGTGATCTTCACCGTGGACTGACTCTACTGGCTAATTATTCGTTTTTCTGCCGAATTCTACGATCCATACGCCCATAGGAGGGCCTAGTGGAGGCTAATTTTGTCATCCGAACATCGACTGAAAGGATTGTGGCATAAATTTAAAGTTTTGTGCCAAGTCTTTCATGTTCGTGGTGCATACAGGTACATGTAACGTTACGTCCGCACGAGGCGAGGGCGTTACCAGATCCGAATACCGGGGCAGTACTGAGTGACCCAACCCGGGCCGGGTCTTTTGTTTTCGTGCTAGGTTCCACGGGCGGAAGAAGACATTTGCCCGAACAAAACAAACTACTTAAAACTCTATACAAGTAGTGAAGGGTTTTTTTCAACACTTCCTGTAACAGTAGTACACGAACTTCATTCAAAGAAATAGGCCAAACAAATTCGGAGGGGGCGGGGGTATTGCTATCTTGAACAGGAACCCTGAAATTGAAAGCACGGAATCGATATGAATTGTTGTGTTATAAATATTCTATTTTCCCTTTTCAGCTCCTATTTTCTAATAATGAATCACTTGATGACATTGATAAACGGTTAGTTCCTGACAACATGATCGACCACCACAAAGACCTTGGTCGCCAGGCAACGGCTTTTGTCCGACAATATTCTAGACAATGACATCATGACAAAACGGTGATAACGGAAAATTACAGCATCATGCACGAGTTGCTCTCGTGCCAAGACAGAATTAGGACAAACCCGAGATTCAGTCTTTCTGTATACACAGATCGTATTTGTTATTTGCTCACCGTTTCCTGTTAACCCCGTAGTACTCTTAATTCCTTTTTTTCAGCTCCAGAAGTATGCCACTCCATTGGCGGTTGACCGACAAATGGTTGCTGGATTGGCTAATTTAGTGTTTTGCAATTCTTCTGATTTTACAATAAAGAAGAGTGACAGAACTGTTGTTGTACTGAATATTGATAGCTAAGAACAAAAGGTTCCTAAATTTGGATTTTTGTCTCAAATAGATGACGTCATCAGATTTTATTGCCCTTTTAATTATTTTTAAAAAAGGTTAACTACGTAACTAAAAAATGATCCAGTACTGCAGGAGTGGCAGGCGATTGGCAGTATTGTTTGTTTATTTCAGACAATGACATCATAGTTAAAGAGCAGGGCGGAAAATTATACAAGACGTCACCCATCAAGCCTACCGTACTTAACTATATATACACGACGTAGTTGTCAATTGGGTGAGCTTCGACGTCTTTCACTTTTGACTGGAATAAGACTAGACGTTCAACAGTCAACTTTTGGGACACGGTGGAAATACTGTAGCCTCGGGCAGTCTGCCTTAGCCTGGATACCAGACCCCCAATCTCTAAAATATACATACTCGATATATATTTTAAAGATTGGGGGTCTGGTATCCAGGCTAAGTCTACCTTTTTTGTAACCAGGCTCCAGGCGCGGCTGAAAGGAGTAGAAATCGGCTAGATATCATACCAGAGGTAGTTGGCGTGGCAAATTACAAAGATCTAGTCCGTCAGATCGGCCCAGCTACGTAGAAATAAAACGGCCGATCACGCTAACTTGCTGCGGTAAAGGGCACACTGGCCCGGTCCCCATCAAGGATCAAACCACCAACAGGCCACTGGCGGGTCATAACAGTTAATCATTGAATTATGACCTGGATACACAGGCAACGCTTCCCCCAGGATATGCAGCGACTCGGTCTTTGCCGGTATAGATATCCGGGACAGAGGACTATATATGTAGTATACTAATCTATACTGACACACACCGCTACATTCAATTCATAACGGGAAAAGATTTGCTGTCTTAATCTTCGCCCACATCTTGGGAGGGTTTTCCGACATCGACAGCAGGTCCAAAGCTTTATAAAGGGTCAGTACGGCACTGTAATGCTTATTTGGACTCACAAAATGTATGCGAACTCACCATTTAGTAGACACTGTGACAGCCACCTCCGGTTCCTGGGTCAGCTGTGCGTGTACACATATTAAATGATTATCTTCAGAGTAGACTTTTGCCTCTTAAGACCCGTTTGTTGCCACAGAGAGACCGTGTGTTGTTCTGTGTCACGGTTCAGTCACTTCTGAGTACGTGAGCCTCGCTGGTACATGGTAATTACGTCACACCCACTACGTCACACCTTCTGAGGAAAGTCCCGAGCGAAAACACCGAAAATTGGGCCGATCGAATTTATTTGTTGGATGGCAGACCATAACGGGCTGAAGTTACAGATACCAACATCTAACATTACACTGAGTCTCGTAACATGTACATTAACTGTGACACGATTAGAGCTGGTACCGGCTCAACCTGGTACGTGTAAATTATATTGCCATGAGGTCAAGGATGATCGTGACAGCGGGACTACGACAGGGAATTCTCTTTACACGCGGTCGCCAGTCGCGCTGTCGCGAAAAGCTCAATGCAAAGCCAGCAGTGGAGTGTGGCTACCAAATCGGTGAAGCCCAGGACCCCTATAGAAAGTCCAAATAAAAAATCTAGGTTATGTACACTTCCTCTCCTTATGTCAAGACATTTGTAAATATTCAATATAGACTTAAAGGGTTACTCCACAGCAAAAACAGGTGTTAATTCTTGAAAGATCAAATTCTTTTATACAAAATCAACCAAATTTGAAAAATCTCATCACAAATTAACAAAGAAATTAGCCATTTATAATTCAGTAACTTTGTATCCCGCCCCCCCCCCCCATGGGATCATTGCTGAATGTCAATGCGGTATCACTATCACAATGTATAGCGACTTCCATCATGCAAAAATACAACGTCGCTGTGATGTGAGAACTCACTGAAAATCGTGGCCAGGGTTTTTGTAGGCTCGTGAAACTAAAGGAACCATCGTACTGCACGTTTTTGAGCGGTTTTCAAATGCTCAAAGTATGAAGTTATCATGCAAAAGTGCCAAACAATATAATGTTAGTAAATGTCACTACCATAAAGATTTCAGCATTTTTATTGCCATTTTTAGGCCGTAATAATATTGCCTTGGTTGCCTTTAAGATAACCCCCAGATTTCTGAACATAACCTACTTTTTCTAAGGTCACTGACCACTGTTATTGAATGGGATGGTTGCCAGAGATCAAAGTCAATTGTTGCTGTATAGTAGACAACTCCTGCATAGTCCAAACTCAATGTCAAGTTACGTTGGAAATATCATCAGAAACTAGAACACTAAATGCTTCTGGGGTTGATTTCCCTTTTGACTAAATGTATGTCTTGAAGGCATTCAGAGCATTTTATGAGGCTTGAAACTTGACTAAAAAAACTCAAATTTCTAGTCATTTCTACACATACAGTAGTAAGTTTCAAAAACATTGTACCATTACATATCGACATTAAAGGAGCAAAGATACCATATCGTTGTGTGGTGAGAACTGATAGAAAATCCAAGCCCTAATAGACTGATCCTGACTGTCCATCACATTTATCGGTTCGACCAATGAGAATGCATGTCCGTCAAAAATTTGCATTTTTATGTTTTAATTTTGCATTTCTACGTTTTGACGGAGGTGGGTGGGGCTATGTTATTGGTCTACTAAAAGTATTTACACTAGGCGCATGAAACTAAAAGATCACCATGTAGTTTATTCTTGTGCCGCTTTTGAGCACTTTTGATAAGAAATCCGTATGCAAATGTGGTAAACAGTGGCATTAAATATCAATTTCATAAAGATTACAGCAACGAGAATATTTCCAGTGTTCAAGCCTCATAAAATGTTCTAGATGCCTTTAAAATTCTTCCTCATCACGATTATCTAAAAAAGACAAGCACCTGTCAAGCCATTCTGCAGAATCAGCAAAATACTGAGGCTCAACAGCTTCACAACACTTAAGTAACATTTCCCTCAACACGAGGTATCTCTCCCTGATGTCAAATCTACAGATCTTTTGCAGTTTTCTCAGGCACACAGGACATAGAAACATGGGCTGCTTGAAGGCCTGTTCCATGGAGGAGCTCTCGTTCATCAGGCACTGGAAGAAGACACAGTGGGCCAGCCCCATCAGGTGACAGGTCTCATGGCACAGGGACTGAAACAGAAACATCATGGAATGATAAATCACTGCACTGAATTTCACTTTTGTATCGTCTAATTTCCTTAAGGCTTTCATTTGATATTGTAGACATAATGTAAAGTTTTGAAAGTAGTTGTTTTCTGCATGTATAATACATTCATCCTATTAAATTCTGTTAGCATTACCAACACTAGAGTTCCACGAACACATATCTTCGCCGAATAATCAGGGGATTATACAAATAGTCAAGAGACTTGAAGTTGAGCATGCGTAATCATTTCAACTGTGTGTTGGACAAAAATGCCTTAACTGAACACGTTAAAAACCAACCGGACCAACACATCTGCTTGAATTGTAGTGAGACTGCCCAATTTGTTTATTTATGTACACCATCTGTTTATCTACACTTCTAGGCAAGGCCTTCTGCTGGCCTGTTTCGGGAACACTGTCACACGCCCCATTATGGAATGTAATGGATTTACAATTATCCTTACTAATTATGCAGATTAGCTCCTGTTTTCTATAATTAGACATTGATTGTGTAAAGCACCATCTGAGCTCTCTACATACAAAACTTCACGACAATCTCTTCACCCCTTCTCAAGTAATACGTGTCCGAATGTCAAAACAAAAACACCCACTGCAGTTCTTAACAAGCCGCTAAGGGGCCCAAACTTACAGAACTTACTTCTTGTGGCATGAACTATCTACCACACAAATATCATGACCAAAGCACTGTCGGAAAATATGCCACTAAATTTTGAAGCTCCGCTGCAGTACCTTAGATACTCGCTAGAACGCCCATTATCGAACTTACCCTTCCTTTCCGTAAACCCTACCCATCCACTAATTATCATACAGATCCATCAACAGCTTCTTGAGTTACGTTGTCCACAAGAATTACACATCCACACAAAGCCCGCTGCAGTACCGACGGAAAATGCCAGGAGAACCATTTTTGAACTTGATCTCTGTTTCCACAACATCTACACACTTGCAAAAAATCATGAAGATCCATCAACGTTTCCGTCACTTTTTTCGCCTACATACAAACGCACAAAAATTAAAAGTCCGCTGCAGTACTGTTGAAAAACGCAAGGTAAACCATTTTTGAACTTGACCTTCCTTTGTACAACCACTACACACCTACCAAAAATCATAAAGATTCATCAAAGGTTTCTTGAGTTATGCTCTTGACATACATACAGACCCACCAAACAGCTGGCTCAACCGAAAACATAATCTACCCCGAGTACTATAGTACTCCGCGAAGATAATAAGGACTGTTAAATTATCTATAGGCCATGTATGATGTGTGCTGAAATAAAACTCATTTCACTCAGGTCATTTGGCAATGATCCAGTGTGTATGCTGGACGGTATGTGCTCCATTGTTTACCATAAATGAATAGTGACAAGCGGCTGAAAAGTACTTTCCCAGCAGTAGATCGGCTTTGCCAAAAAGTTACTCAAGCAACTGGATAAAATTTTGAAACTCAAAATCTTATCCAGTTGCTTGAGTAACTATATTTTTGGAGTATCTTACTACCTGGATGTCTAACCGTCATCAACGTAGATTGGCTTTGGCTTGTTTTTGACACCTTTCTAGGTGTTTTTATTGGGCTTTCTTTTTGAGCAGCTTTTCTTTTTGTCAGGTTTTCATTCTATCAAGTTTCGCCTCACCTTTACGAGTTTCAGCAACATGACGGCTTTCTCATCCTCTCCCTCA
This sequence comes from Branchiostoma lanceolatum, assembly GCF_035083965.1. Classification (NCBI taxonomy): domain Eukaryota; kingdom Metazoa; phylum Chordata; class Leptocardii; order Amphioxiformes; family Branchiostomatidae; genus Branchiostoma; species Branchiostoma lanceolatum. The sequence continues at coordinate 25,879,127 of NC_089724.1, forward strand.
CTCCCACATTCCCTCACTCTCTGGCCATCCTTGTACAGCTTGGGCTCGAACCGTCCGAAGCTGATCGCCGCGCTGTGCTGAACAAACGACGCTTCCCCAAGCACGAAGTTCAAGTCTTCTGAAGGGTACAAGTCCGTCCAGGAAATCCCGATGACAGAGTGCCCGTCGGGAGGGCACATCTTTTGTAAAAAAGGGAAAAGATCCCCCACAAAAACTTGCGTCTGATTGGTGTTGTCATGCACCCGTTTGGTGCAGTTAATGTTTTCGAGTGGAACTTCTGGTAGAACACGAACATCAAGTCCGTGAAAGAAAGCCGAAGCAAAGTCTCTTAGAAAGTCCCAAAGTCTGAGTCCAGCCACCTCGGTGGCAGTGACACTATCGGGAAATGGGCCAATGGGGAGAAGGTACAGGGTCCTTCCCCTCTTCCTACGGAACATGGTGTTGACAAACATGGAATACTTCCACTGTGAGTATGTCTGGCGGTGGATGGGATGTGCCAATGGTAGAATGGGGGTGAACAGCTTACACTGGTCCAGACTTGGTGGGCTGCTCTGAAGGCAACCGCCGCTGAGCTGATAGAATTTCTTAGTGACATCGTCAAACTTTTTTAGACTTCCAATAACATAGTTAGTGCTTTTGTCCTGCATTTTGAGACAGAATCAAAGATGGATTAACATCTGCAACTATCAGATGGTGCACCATCAAAACGTATCGTCAAATGTTTCTTGGTTGTTGTCTCTATTTCATGTCGTTCATAGGGTTTTGGTCAGCTCTAGTCTTACTGTCTGGACACTGGCAGTTCTTGCAATGCTAGAAAACAAAAGAAAACACAGGATGTGATGATACATGTAATGAAGAAAATTCTAAGGATGCCTCTGTGCATTTTAAGCATAGTGATATGAGGGTACTCTCCAAGCAGAGATGTTGGTGGGGAAAATAGTGGCCTTTTTATCATATGCCTCGTTTCTTATGATAAAAAGGTTACAATCTCCCCCTACCAACCTCTGCTTGGAGAGTATATGAGGGCAGTGCAATAAAGACTTTGCATGACTCACCTCTCATTATTGTAGGACTAGGAGACTGAAATTTCACATTGTAGGAAACTGTAATATTTACATATCTCTATAAGTCACATGCTTATTTTCTGAACAGTTTCTATTTTCAGATAGAGTTAGATGGAGAGTTTGCAGTCTATTTCCATAGAGCAATAGACTGAGAGAAATGAGACTTCAAGTTGGTAGTTAGTGGTTATAAAGATTTAAAACTATGCCAAGTATAAATTCTCTTAGCCTATGGAAGATTTAGTTATAGGGAGGTGCATGCAGTGTGAATAGATTATAGAGGCAGGTATATGTATTGATCAATATGATCCATGGTTTTGAACTGAACAATAATAATCCCTGATGTAACTATAGCCTCCTTAGTAGGCTCTATGAGTTGGCCATTTTTTTCTTATTGGACATCAGTTCTAATTCTATTATATATTGCATTCAGTGTCTTGTTGCTAGGCCTCATGTGAAAATGACAGAATAATAAAGTAGAAAAAATAGATACGAGTCCCAGCTACAAGAAACTGACTGCAATAAAAACTGATTGCAATATGATTGATATGCCATAACAAAAAAATAAGTACTTTAAGTTTGATTGAAAAGACGACAGAATTGACAAAAGTTTCAAAATTCCCTTCTCTATCTATTTATTTACAAACCTTTCACATTAATATTGCAAATTACAACAAATATTCAGTTATAGTTATAGTCATAGTCATCTTTATGTTCATTTATTAACAAACCCATCACATTGATATTCAAAACTACAACAAATATTCAGTTATAGTTATATACATGTATAGTCATATTCATTTATTCATTGATAAACCCTTCACATTAATATTTTTAACTACAGCGCATATTTAGTTATAGTGACAATCAATAAGAACATGAATAAAAACATTGAATAGGACGAATTGCATGCTGTGTGAAGAGCAGTCACTACTACTTGTCTACAGTGCACGTGGTGACAGAGACTGACAATAATGATAAGTACAGGCAGGAATTTCTGGAATGTACAGGGCTGGTCATTCCCTTGATGGCTATAGGTGTCCAGTAGGGGTGGGTACTAGTACCGGTACAGAAAATTCAGGTCCGGTCCAGAGGGCCAGGTCCAGGTCCGGACCTGTACCTGTACCTGATTAAAGTAGTGTCGCAGTACATCATATTTTGGAGAGCCAGACACAAGTAAAGGTCTCTGTGAGTCCAACAAATTATGTTCAAATTGTATATTAGAATAATGTGATTATTCACGGCGCACACTAATGTGCACTCGCCGTCTGTTGACTCATCTACATATGATTAACAGCTAACGTCTTCGAAAAAGGAAACCATGACTCGTTAAATCTGCTTATTTTGTATTAGACCTGTTATGTGTGACCGCCTGCTGGTAGCAACTGTTACTGTGAATTTTCTAATCGGTCCATAAGCCGGTCCACTGATTTTTTCTGGACCGTTTTTTGGACCGGTCCATAAGAAAATACCGGTTTTGTACCGGTACACGGCACCGGTACCCACCCCTAGTGTCCAGGGCTCTCCTTGTGCAATGGAATTATGATTCTTTACTTCCTTGCTCTTAGCACAACCTAGTCAATTTTCAAATTGTAAAAATCCTAAAATCGTATCAAAATTTTCTTGTTTTTGATTTGGTAAAGTTACATCCTCCAAAGAGTTACAGCACCATCTTGGCCTGAAGTTCCAGGGATAGACCAGTTATGTCCTTACTGGCTCTGGCTGTCACAGTACCATAAAATTCCTATTTACGTACGCACCCCTCCTAACGTACGCAGTTGAAACGTTCAGGGGAAAAACCCTCCTAACGTACGCACCCCGTCTCTAGCATTTCGGTGGATAATTAAGAGGTTGACATGATCATCCTTCCGATGATGTTTACCGACTTGAAGGGTTACTGAGAAAATGTTTCCGGGTAGAAAATATCGAACAATTTAAATATATGTATTATCTATTCTTTATTACTGATTGATTGTGTGGTAGGATTCCACACTTCATTTGCATGAAGATGTACCGTACTCTCATGCTGATATGCGATTTTTGCGAGGAGGAACCCCTCGTAACGTACGCACCTCGACTTTGGTGTCGGCCTGGAGCACCTGCTTGCAACTTGAAAAGTTTAAAAAGCACGTACGTAAATAGGGATTTTAGGGTAGATACCTCCAGGTCATCAGTGCCCAATTAATTTCCATGAAGGTCGACTGCTGTTAAACCTGCTGTGGTCCTGTCAAACATTGGAGGTGTTGGGAAAAAGATGGGGGCAGAGGAAGTTAGTCCATGGGTGGAGCAGAACACCGGAAAATCATGTGAAGGAACTGCTGCTATTCTGAACGTGGCCTGGCCACTGGTTGGGCGGGGTTTGCCACATTTGCTGACTTGACGGTAGCCGGTTGTAACGATCGAAGGAGGGTCCAGGGTTTGCAGGTGGAGGTGGAGGGACGGTAGATCCTGTACAGGATGTAGTAGTAGTAGTAGTAGGAGGCAGAGCAGGGCAAAGTGATGATTTAGCACTGCCGTTGTCAGACTGTTGCTCGGCGTCGTTTTCTCTGATGGCGCGGTGGAGGACGTCTATGATGTCCCTCTGGGCGCGCCTCCACACGTCGTGCTGCAGGCTGACTAGCGTCGCACGTACCCACTCCGAGAACCCCAGCCTCTCCGCGTCACCCTGGGGCTGCAGGCGGTCGATCAGCTGCTGCTGCATGATCATGATGTGGTTGGTGACGGGGTCCAGAGTGCTTTGGCTGGCCGAAGGGGCGCCTGGTCCCTGAGCCATCTGAAAGTGTAAAAGTTTTATAATTGTCATAAAGTGATTCATAGACAGTGACAGGGTTATACAGATTCATGGACGGTGACATTGTTATACAGGCTAAACTGTTATTGACATTAAACATGTACAATATACATATTCCAGAACCCAATATTGCTGGAAAAAAAACTCTGGGTGCAAGCCAAATCATTATGATAGCAACCAGAAACAGTATGCATCCACCACACGCAAGTCGGTAAATGTTTGATTGTCCCTCATCTGTTATCCTAGCCTCCATAGCAATTAGCATGCAGCAGGATCTCTGGGCCTTTTTTGAGGTTATAATACATTTTTTGTATTGACTTCTTTTTGTACTGGGTCGTTTGTTTAGCCAGTTCGTCCACTACAGGCTATACAACGGGTTACGGGTTGGCTGCACAGAGAGGCCCAGAGAGCCTGCTATGGACACTACTTTTATCCATGATTCTGTTATCTAGAAAATAATGTCCCAAGAAAAATATGATTTCAAATATGATTTGAAACTGTACAACTCGAAGGTTGAAAATGAAAGAAGATGCCAATACTCACTCTTTTAAGTTGCCCCTGGCCCCTGTGCACAGCTTCGATGTGCTTGCGGAGGAAAGCCAGGTTCTCCATCACCCATGCGTCCCTGTCGGTGAATTCTCCGCTGGACTTGTTCTTAAGGAGCCTGGCCATCCTGGTCCTCATGCTCCGGTACCACGTCTGGAGGTGCTCCACGCTCCTTCCCATCTCTGCCGCCTTCTCCTGCCACAGGGCCTCCTTCCTCCGCAGGTTCTTATACTCCTTCACCTTCTTGTTGTACAACTCGGGGTGCTCCCTCAGCCAGGCCAGCATGGTCTCCTCTTCCGCCTCGGAGAGGGTGGCGATCGTCGTCCTCCTCTTCTTGACCTGGCTGCTGACATTGGACACCTTGGAGTCGACAGAGTCCACCGCAGGGTCCGCGGCGCTCTCGGGGGCAGAGGGTTCGTGTGGTTCCCGGCGGTTCTTCGCCTTTATCTGATTGCACTTCTTAGGAGGCATGGTGTAGAGTCTTGCTCCTCGGCACGTCTTCAGAGAGAATGAAATAGAGGGTTTTGCAGCTATAGTTATGTTTACTGAAAGATCATTGAAAAATCTTTGAAGATCATGGATGTGGGAGATCAGCGAGCTCTCACAGCTGAAAGACTGTCGAGAGATCTGTTAACTTTTCGGACTCTAAAATCTATGGTGTCTCAAACAACCCCTCTCTGTGAAGTGGAAAGTGGTAATTTCCAAACATGATTTAAGGTAAACGATTGTATGAGGTTTCCTGACCGGCTGGCTTTTCTTTGTCTTCCCCAACATCTGCTTGGAGGGACCTCATTCCTGCCCTGGTTTCTGAGTCTTGGCGTGCATTTGAAAGTGTTATGACCACGTATGCAGCATTTCTCCATTAATAGGTCATGCCAACTTTTCTTTAGAATGTATACATGCATGATTAAGAGGGCTAGTTTGATAAAAGAGGAGAAAATGGTAAATGTTTACCTGAGAGCCTGCCTCACCTGTTGTGTTCGTCCATGACCTTTGACACGCCCTTCCCACATGGCATTGCGGCTCATTGCGTCACATCCCGCCGTTGTGCGCTTGCGCAGTAAGGACGTTACGTCCTTGTCAACAGATAGAATTTTCGGGAAATCTGCCGATTTTCGGCCCAGTATTTGTACACTTGTGGGACGTTTTAGGCCCGCTGTGAACCCATCATGTCGACCCCAGCACGTCGGAGACTCATGAGGGACTTTAAGCGGCTCCAGGAGGACCCTCCTTGCGGGGTGAGCGCCGCGCCGACAGACAACAACATCATGCTGTGGAATGCCGTCATCTTCGGCCCCGAAGATACGCCGTTCGAGGACGGAACATTCAAGCTCACGCTAGAGTTCACAGAAGAATATCCCAACAAACCGCCGACCGTGCGCTTCGTGTCCAAAATGTTCCACCCCAACATCTACGCCGACGGCAAAATATGTCTCGACATCTTGCAGAATCGCTGGTCGCCAACGTACGACGTCTCCGCCATTCTAACGTCCATCCAGTCCCTGCTAGATGAACCCAACCCCAACTCGCCGGCCAACTCCGTGGCGGCGCAACTTTATCAAGAAAACAAGCGCGAATACGAGAAAAAGGTCCAGGCCATCGTAGAACAAAGCTGGGCAGAAGGGCCAGAAGAGGACCACGTGCTTTGACGACAGTGATCGTAGACTGTCGTGCTTTCAGTCTGTAATCTTTAAAATTATGTGCGTGTGTTCAACTACACTAGGGGACAAAAACTCTTGGCGTGTCTCTAACTATGATATACATGACGTAACATCACGAAAAGTTGGAGAAAAAAAAAATTGCGAATGTAAAAGAAACAGAATTTGAACTTATGTTATTTGGAGTGGAGGGCATCCCATAGGGACTGTTTCAAATTCGTGCAGTTCAAGAAACGAAGTAAAACCGAACTGATACGCTCCAGAAATAACCAGGAAACATACACCTTGAACCAGATGGAAGATACCTACAGCCATCTCTTTAAAGGGACTTGACTTCAGTTTCATGTTTATTTCATGACAGTGTTTATATGTTGTCTTTGCATTAATGCTTTGCGAATCAGACGATAATTCCTCATCACCTCCAAGTCCTCTGCTGTATTGTATAGCAGTATATACAACTTCCTCATTATTGTTAAATCATTTATTACTTATATATGTCACATTACTAGCAAGGAAACAGTTCAAATCCTCCTCATTCGACAGTCATGTTTTACTCCCTACCAAAGCAGATATTTACTCAAGCTGGAAATACAGGTTGTTGCATGCCCCCCTCCCCCTTTCATTATCGTATGGCGTTGCAACTTAAAATGTCTGAGTGGTGATGTCATAGCAAGAGGCAGTGTTTCCATACAAGGGAACAAGTGGTCTCCTGAGACTTACTTGTGCTAATATTGGAAGTTGGGGAGGTTTGTGATATACAAGGATCCCTACTATTTGTTGTTATTCGTCTTTCTTCGACCAAACCTTGTCTAAGCATGTGGCTGGTATTTTCAATGTTGTCAACAATCATATGGAGTAGATCGATGCCTTTTGCTTGATTTCACCTGTGTTTAATTTGCATGTTGTAGATGTACAGAAAAAATATGTATATGATTTTCTTAGAAGAGATGTTGACAGCATTGGAAATTGTCCATATGCAGATACTATGGCCAGTTGGAGAATCACATGAAAAGCGATGTACCCATTTTGATGATCACACCCAACCTTGTTCCCATTTTGATAAACACAAAAGAGTCATTTCAGTCTTTAAGTACTGTGAAAAGAATATATTCTGTTCATGTGTTTTGTGTGGGACAGTTAAGATGTGTAGATTAGGAAGTCCTGTCTGCTGTGCAAGACAAGGAAATGGCACCAGATACAGTGCGACTGTTATAAGATCACGTACAATTACAGTATTCTGATAAACTTACACTGATACTTTGTAGGACTTGGAGACTTGAGAAGGATCATGTTTTAAGTTGGCAGTGACAGATCTCACACTAGAAGGCAGTACCAGAAATGTATCAATTATATTACATGTATGTGAGTTTCTTGCAGAACAGGCTTGTATCAAGCCTTATGGGAATCTTTATACATTCTATCTTTAAGTTTTTGGGGTAGATCAGGAGATACATTGTTAAACTTTCGGACAGGAAATACTCGCACTTGCTCAAAGTAACACTATTAGTATTACTGTAATACGTTGCTGCAGGAAACATTGTGTATCAAGGAAGGGCTGTGCAGGTGTCATTATGAGTCATACTATCCAATGCTATCACTGTAGTGTACACTATCATGTTGAAATGTAGTTTAGGAGAATGAATACATGCAGGGGGGAGGATGTATCATACCCATTAATGAGAATGATTCACGTCCCCGTGGTTCCATAAATAGACACGAGATCCTTCGCAACAAAGATAAGATTGACGCAATCTCATTTGTATGGACCCAGTGATGTGTAGTGTACTGCCTTGGGGGGATAGTAGTGCGTATTGCATTGTTTAGAAAGAAACTGGAAGGTGATGATGACATTAATGTTAACCAAGCTTGAGTGAAGATGTTTTTTGTTAGGAATGAGGTGCTAATACACTGACGGCTTGATGCTTTTGCATTTTGACACAGCCATTTTGTTTACAATTCTTGCAAAACAATATTTACAGTCCAATATCTTGCATTAGCAATTCTTATGTATGTTATGTACACGTGTATCTCAGCCATTATTTCAAGTGTTCATTATTGTCAAGTCATCATGAAGAGTAGCACACCTTCCCACATTATGTTGCAAAGTGGCCTGAGGAGGATCTCTCTAAAACTTAACAAGTGTATCTACGACTTTAGTATGAGGACATGATTGTTATATGAATGTAGTTAGGTTTCTGCACTTTATCTTGCAACCAGAGAACTGTAATTATGGTACATACTGATGTTTAATTCTTGAGCCTGATTGGCCTAGGAGGATAATGTGCGGTAAAAGCTGTACATAACAGAAATTGTATAGAACAAAAATACAGTGTATGTATGGTGAGACCATTTGTGATGTTTGCTCCTTTTTTTGTAAGGTATTAGTTATTGTTAACTATTAGAATGGGATTCTGACAAGGGCAACACACTTTCTTTTCACCTCGACCCACCCTGTATTCTTCCTAAAAATAACATTTGTAATGCTGCAGCTGTATAACTTGTTTGGAGAAGTCAACAAATCAACTTGTGAATGTTGGTTCATCAAGGGATATGTTAAGTAAAATTTAAGGGGGGGGGGGGGGGCACCATGTAGCTGGTTTTTTTGCAATTTTTTCCACACAGAGGATTGCACAGCAATATTGATGCTTAAGATAGCATCAAAGTTTATTCCAAAGGTTTGAAGTCAAATTGAGGGTGAAACCTTTTGTTACATAGCTTGCTTCTTGGCAAAAGTTCTGTAATTATGGAGTGGCAAAGTTTACAAAACATGTTTATTTGAACAGTTGTGGTCTGAATGAGACATTACCCAACATCTAAGCCAATTCTTTTAAGTGCTTTCAATTCAATTATATGTTCTGTATTCTTTCTTTTGCCTCTATTAAACAATTCATGGTTAAAACGAGGTTGTTTAAAATCAAATTTGATTTTAATTTAAACATCATTGGTTAAAAGATTATCCAGAATGTAGAGTGGTTGCTAGGGCCTCTAGGATCCTCTAGTCATTATGATACAAACTGTCACCAACGCTGCAAGGTTTTGATAACCACCCCCTCTGGTGTACCGTACATTGTATCCGGCTATGTATCCATGCCCTATTCTTTGTATCCTGTTGAAAACTGGGCCAAAACACAGCCACAACAAACACACAAAGCCCCTGGCGTAGTGCATCATGGGAGCCCCAGGGGACACCACCAAAATTAGGGCCAATTAATTATTACTGTGGTCTAGAATGCACTCAAATTAATTGACTTAATTAAATAAGGCTATTTTTAGACCATTAACTTGAAAATCGTACTTTGTTTACAAACAAGAAAAGAGGAAAGTTGTCCTGACATCATTTAGATGCTTTGCACCCCCATGTCCTCGACCATGGACTAGTCCAAGTTTAATCATGGCGACCTTCGGTTGTTTAGGAAAGTCTAGCGGCAGAAATACTCCAAAATTAACGGATTTCGACGGGGAGCCTCCATAAGAAAGTTGGGGACACGTTTAAGAAGCCTACGTGCAACTATCCACCAAGAAAGTTGTAGTAAAGAAGGTATGATACTGAAGTAAGCCTTGTTTTTTTAGAGGCAAAGCTTTATTCAGGATAATGTGTTAGGAGAGGAAATTATGTTGGTTCGGTGTTCTTTCAACAGGTGTTCTGACCCGTGACACCCCTCACCCCCTCCCTCCCGTACCGTTTCTTCATTATCATTCTTCGTACGGACGGGCAAAAATTGCAACAGTACGTAGAAGTACAGCATTCATATAAAAGAAGTGCAAGTTTTGGCCAATTAATCTTAAACTTTTGTAACGTTGTCGTTTTCAACAACAACAACAACAGTTTTTGTTGCTCTTATTAATGGGTTAAGGATACTGTTGTGCCAAGCTACCGTATTTTCAAAGCACCTATATTGTGTCAGCAGGCATACTTATTTCGCTGTTATTTGAACGATTTTCATACTTGTGAACTCTGAATTTGAAAATAAAACACAATTTGCACTTCAGATCATTACTAGTTTCCAATTATTATTTAAACATCATTCATTGATATGATAATGATTAGGGATATGTTTTTGATCAACTTAACAATTTTTTGATAATATTATACCATGTTTATAAAACACCATTATATATCATCAAGGAGGTTTGATATCATCAGATGATGTATCAAAAGCTACTTTCAAACCTGTTAACAAATCCGGTGTCTGAAAGACAACATAAGTACTAGTACTAGGTTGTACCATGTTGCATCTTATGTTTATTTAGAATACCAGTAACGAGATGGAAGAGTGCAGCTTCATCAGTAATGAACAACTAGTTAGGACTAGACCCTAGAAGAAAGTTGACGATGGCAAACATCAGGACCTTCTGTCGTGTTCGTCCAACGGACCGCATCTCCGAGTGCGTGGAAAGCTCCAGCAAAACGGTAGACGTCCAGGTCCCTAACACGTCCATGTTCGCTGACTCCGGAGTGAGAGGGGGTTTGTCTCACTCCTTCAAGTTTGACCAGGTGTTTGATGGACAGGTGTCTCAGGAGGAGGTGTTCGACTCCATGGCCAGGGATATTGTGGAAGGTTGGTTACATTTGTGAATAATTTCATCAGGTTGGGAAGTCACTGAATAAAATCAAATTAAGAAGACTCTCTGTACACAAACAAGTGATTTATGCAACCAAAATTTTGGTGACCATCTATCGCCTTCCTCAGGGTAATTCTTCACAATGCACTACAGCACAGGTGTTGCTGCTTATAGATGCATTCCCAGATGCAAATTATTTACAAATACATATATACTATTACTAGACTTGCTATTTGATTACTAGTAGCTGAGCCAATGTACAATCTTTTACTTTGAAAAATTGCTGTGTAAAAGATTAAAAGATAACTGAGTTTGTTCATCAAATGAATATCAAAACTATGTATTCCTTCTTCTTCTACCAGGTTTCCTTGCAGGATACAATGGAACCATCTTTGCCTATGGGCAGACAGGCTCAGGGAAAACCTACACTGTAGAGGGGGGTGCCAGAAGATATGCTGACAGGGGGCTAGCTCCGAGGTAAGGAAGGGCGAAGCCACTCTGTACTCAAAGTCATCATTTCCAAACGGGGGCTAATTTTTGGCACCAAATTTGTATGGGTTACAAGGTGAGTTAGCAAGGAGAAGGTTGAAGCTTATTATTAAATGATCCTTCTTTATTTAGTGTTTGTGACTGGTTGTTAAATTAATATTACCTTAAAAAATTAAAATTTGTCTAAAAACACTATATTATAGCTACTAACTTTACAAGTATAATGTAAATGCATTTAAGTTCGCATGGTTTTTATTTCGCGGTAGAGAGAAAAAGTGTTCGCGGTGGTTTTACGTTCACGTTTGAAACAATAGTTAAGTGCTACGGTCATAGGTAGGCAAAAAGTTTCGCGGTAGTTTTAAATTCGCGCTGAAATTTCACTGCGAAATCCGCGAACATAAAACCACCTAGTACATTTCTGCATTTACAGTATATTTAATACACATCCTGTGCTGTTATGCAAGACAACTTGGTCAAGACTACCAGAGATCGATGCTGCAGCATTTTTTTGTTTTTCCAATAGTTGTTTATCATTGCCTTTCATGACGGGTTAGTTGTCAAAAAAATTGCTACATGTATATTGTGCCCTAAAGTGTGCTGAAATGTGTTCATGTTCTCCCCCCTCGTAGAGCCCTGTCCATGATCTACAAGGCCCTTGAAGAACGTCAGCAGGAGGAGATCTCAGTCAAGGTGTCGTACCTGGAGATTTACCAGGAGGTGGGGTATGATCTACTGAACCCTGCCGGCAAGACGGGAGTGGTACCTCAGCTCAGCAAGGTGGGAAGCGCTGATGTGATTGTAATGACAAGGTCTTATATATTTATTTATTCAATGGTTTCGCTATTCAGCATGCCTAATATGTAAAATCCGGGGCTGTCCAACTAGCCTGTTGCTATTACAAAGGGCTAGCCAAGACAAGACATTACAAAGGAATTTTGACATAGGCAGGTTAAGGAATATACATTTTAGTTTTGAACGTAGTTACCTGACTTTTACAAGCGTTTTTGTATTGTTGAGGAAACGCTTTGGTAGAGATCATGATATTTCTTTGTTCATGCTTTGTATACAATCATGTAGTATACAATTCAGACCAGATATTAAAGTGACTGTCATATCATGCAAATTTCTAATCAATAAATCTTACTATGATCATTTCTCTTACAATGATAATGATCTTTTTTATTTTTTCTCCTCATGTTTTACAGGACAATACATACATATAGGCTATTTGGTAGGAACTTTTGCCTAGTAGATAATGTTTATGTGTGTTGGTTAAAGGAATGCACTCTTAATACTAATGGTGGTCACTAAATTAAGGTCCTGTCTGTCGATTGTGGAAATGTTGCTTGATAATGTTTTTGTCTCTTTAAATTTGGTGTAGATTTTGTAAGGTGGACTTGCCATTCTCTTTGGCTGTTTTCGGCCATTTTTTGTGTGCATACATGTACAATATATATGTACATATATTTAGATATATTGTTGTTTAAATGACTTATGATTGGCTGCTGGGTGAATAATATGTTTATTATTATAATTTTTTTTCACACCGGGGAACAATTTGGTACAATTTAGCTGTGTATCATGACATTTATCTATATATCTATAACATTTAGCTGTTATGCCTGAAAACTATTAATGATTAAGATGGTGAGAATCAAATTCTGGTTAGTGTGTTGGTGTAACACTAACAGATTTTGCATTTAACACGGTACATGTACCATAATTTGGGTGGAAGGGCTTTCAATGTTTATTTCATCACTAATGTTTAAAGACTTAACTTGATTTCGTAAAGCATACTGCATTATGTTAAATATACCACTAAGACCAGTTCTGACTTGTTTTACACTAGTCCATCATAGATTAGCGTTTTTACAACATTTCAAATTGGTGGCCTGGTGCCCGTAATACTCAACGAGTCCAAAGACCGTGACGTCAGAATCCGTCAGAATCGGACTCGGCCCCAGAATCTATTCTATAGAACACGCATCGATCGTAACAGTCGGATTCTGACGGATTCTTTCGGATTCTGATGGATTCTGACGTCACCGTCTTTGGACTCATTGAGTATTACAGGCACCAGGCCACCAATTTGAAATGTTGTAAAAACGCTAATCTATGATGGACTAGTGTAAAACAAGTCAGAACTGGTCTTAGTGGTATATTTAAAATAATGCAGTATGCTTTACGAAATTAAGTTTAGTCTGCCTTTAACAACACAAATGTCTGTCTATCTGCAGGTGTCTGTAGTGGAGGGAGGAAAGGGGTACTACGTAGTCCGGAACCTGTCCACCCATCTGGCCTCCACGGAGCGCGTGGCCCAGAGTCTGCTGCTACAGGGCCAGGCTAACAGGAAGGTGGCGGAGACGCCGATGAACCGGCGGTCGTCGCGCTCGCACGCCGTCTTCACCATCCAGCTGCAGGCCAAGGAGATAGGGTCGGAAGTCATCACAAGGTCATTACAACATGATAATCTTATCTTGACTTATGGGATGTTTTGTGGATGTGTCTTTCCCAAGATTAATGTAATTTGATATGTGGATGGATGGATGCTGACAGTTTCTTTGCTTTTGAAGATCAGTGGGAAGGTTTAATGTCCTCCTCAGCAACTCTCCAGTGGCTGGACAGACCAATTGATATTTATGCTGTTTGTGCAGTTTATTTAGACTTGAAATTGCTCTATTTGGCCATTTAAGTTCTTTGAATTTTGATATCTCTCAGTAAAAGAAAAAGATTTTAAAAAAAAAGCAACTCAAAACACATGACAAAGAATGATGTTCAACTGTAGTTTTCCTGTTGTTCTGTTATAAAGACTCTTGATACTTGACTATAAAGCATATTGGCTTATGGCAATGATAAAAGTATAGGTTTACCATATATCCATGTCCTTTTGTATTTTTCTGAAGTGTTATTTTCGTTTTTGTTTTTACTGTCATTTTCCTGTGAAAAATCAGAAGACTGAGTGAGTTGAGATTTGTTGCTCTAACAGACTTTTCCTTCCTGTAGATCTAAGCTCCACCTGGTTGACCTGGCCGGGAGTGAGAGAGTGTCCAAATCCGGTACCCGCGGCGCTCGACTCGAGGAGGCCAAGTTCATCAACCTGTCCCTGCATCACCTGGAGCAGGTCATCGTGGCCCTGCAGCAGGGCGCACGGCGGGCTGGGAAGGACAACTCAGGAATGAGGTAAGGGAGGGTTGTATGCTGGGAAAGAACAATTCTGGTATGAGTAGTGGTAGAAATACTTTTTTTCAGTGCTCTGAAATATTGCAGAATGACAAAATTTTGTTCTGCAATTTGAAAATATTTCCTGAAAATACACAAGCCTCCATACTACAACCTTCTCAACTAATAATGCCTATTTATATTATATCTAGCTTTGCAACATACATTGCTGTGATTTTTTATTCTCTCACTCTATCTTTAATTTTTACAAGCAAAGTTTGAAACAGGAAAAACGTAATACATGTGTGTGAAAAATTGAGAACTATTGAATTCCGATTCTGATTTTTTCATTCTGCAAAATTGCAGATTGTATCATTTCTCTTCTGCAATCTTGAAAATCTTTCTGCAAATTGCAAACTGCAGGTGGGTATTTCGAACACTGTATGAGGTAATGGCAGGTTGTATCTGGAAAGGTTTACGTACATGTAGTATCAACAAGAAAGGCAGCATTTGTTTTAGAAATTGTAAGAGGCATCTTGGGATGTACAGAGTTGAAATTGTGACAATGTCAGTGACCTGTTTTGAAGTTGCATTGTTCTTCTTTTCTGTCCAGTCGTAATGCCAGTAGCTTCAGCCTGGTGTCCCTGGCCATGTCCACCTTCAGCACTGTGAGCACTGGAAACAGGGAGAGGCACATCCCCTATAGGAACTCCTTACTCACCATGGTACTCAGGGACAGTCTGGGTGAGTATATGTAGAAACAAACGATCAAAAGAATATAGCAAAGCCTTCAATTATGCAAGCACACACGTCAGCAACAGTAATGGTATATAATACGTGTTTTGGCCTCCGTCGGTCTGAGTATTGACCATGGTAAAATCCTAATTCACAACAGCCCTACAGCATCGTCTATGGCTAAACAGCCCTATACGAGAATGGCAGTCTCTGCCACAAAAATCACATCTGTAAGCTGACTCAGTTCTGTTGTAAAGTAGCTCTTTTCTGCGGATCCGCTTTTCTTCTGCGCTGTGCACCAGTAATGGTAACAGCACAGAGAAAGGATTATTGCCACAGTGACTATCTACTTTGTAGTCTTAATTATTTTTTTCTAGTAGTAATGGTTTATTGATTGTCACATCCACACATGTCGCAAACAATGGCAGCCTATTGGCTGAATAATTATTGGAGACTTACTGGCTTTACAATTTATAGGACTGAAGGTTGCAGGTGAATGTTTTGATTCTGCCCACAGGAGGGAACTGTCTGACAGCCATGGTGGCCAACATCTCCGTGGAGCATCAGAACCTGGGAGAGACCCTGTCTACCTGCAGGTTTGCACAGAGGGTGGCCTGTATCACCAACCATGCCAGGTGGGCACAGGACGTCATTCTCCTTCATCATGCAGCAATAGAAGTCTTACAAGAGAAATTCTTTTTGTAGAAATATTTTCTCAATCATTGACAACCTTAATCTTTCTGTTTGCTCCAAATGAATTTACTTAGACCCCGTTCACACTCATTTTTTTCAATCGCGATTGAAGTATAATCGCGATTGAATCGATCCGATCGCGATTGATTTTTTCAGTGTGAACGCTCCCAATCGCGATTGGAACGATCCAAAACGATCCAATCGCGATTGGATTGTAACTACCTCCGGAGGTAGTTTGATTGGATTAATCGCGATCGGATCCAATCCAATCCTATCAAATTTTGAGTGTGAACACAACTACGATTCATTCCATCGCGATCGGCGGAGATTTCGGCTGGTTCCGGGGGTGGGAGGTCATACATGCGGGTACGTGGGGTCATAGTTCGCATCGCGCGGGAAAACAAACCCAATCCGCGCGTCAGATCGCTCTTTTACAACAACAACTTTTCATCGTCAACAATGCCCAAGAAGAAGAATAAAACTCCGTCAGCAACTTCAGCTGGTGGCAGATGGCGCGATGAGGAGACCAGGGTCCTCATCGCAATCTGGGGGAGAGAGGAGGTGCAGGCCAAACTGGGGAAATGTCACCGAAAGAGGGACATTTACCGCACCAAGTGACAATGTCTAGCGGAAAAATAGACACAAAACAAGGACAACAAGGACAACAACAACATTTACCAGATGATCGCCGATAGCATGTTTCAATCGTGCTTCAATCGCGATCGGATCACGGCGTACTTTAATCCACATGGCGAAAAGCAGTGTGAACGCAAAAGTTTCTTTGCGTTCAATCGCGATCGGATCGAACAATCGCGATTATACTTCAATCGCGATTGAAAAAAATGAGTGTGAACGGGGTCTTAATGTGAAAAAAATGAAATCCCTTGTGACACCAGTCTCTATAATTCCTGTTATTGTGCCCTTTTCCAGTCGTAATGAAGAGTTGGACGACAAGATGGTGATAAAGAGACTGAAGAGGCGGGTAGCAGAGCTGGAGGCTGAAGTCAGCTGTCTAAAGGCTGGGCTACCTTCAGGACAGGTAGGAGTCACACTGTATATCTCATTATCCTTGCTGATTAGACTAGAGTCCATTCCAAGTCACCAAGAGGGTTGTTATTGTCATAATTTACAAATGTTTTCAATCTATTGTAATTATTTGTGTGAGAGATTTCATACTTAAGAAATATTTTGAATGTGATTTCAAGTTATAAAATTAATACTTCTCTGGTTTTCTTAAACTTAAGAAATATTCATCATATGCAATATGATATTTGTAACAGTTTCTAAATAATGGTAACGGCATGCTACCATTATTTACCATTATTTACAATTTCCTACCATTTTTTACCATTATTTGTAACATCTTTATAAATACTAGTAAGTCAGAGGGCTGGGAAGAAAGCAATTCACACATCCTTGCGAAGTATAGGGAAGAATGCTTTGCACAAAGGACCCAACAGTGTCCTGCAGTGAAGTCTAAAGATGTACAAAAGCAGACAGAAGGGCCAGATTAGCACCTACTTTTATGGGGGCAATCACCATTCTACCATTCTTAACCATTTTCTACCATTTTTTGTAAATATTTACAAAAGTGAAAGAATCACATAGATGTTTAGAAATAATTGTAAATAAAGAGATTTTTGTGCAGTTACTTTCAAAATATATCTAAATTATCTAATTGAATTCAAATAAATTCATATCTTTATATTCAATCTTTTAGAAAAATTTAGAACTATTGTCAGTCAGATATTCTTTGATTACAAATTTGTCAAAATTATTACAAATATTATTATAAAACCCTTGCGGTGTCTTGGAATGGACTAAGGCTAATTGCCATTCTGCCATGCATGTAAGTCAAGAGTTAGGTACAATGTAGTTCATTTGTAATAATAATATTAATTGCTTCCAAATTTCAGTGTTTCTAAAAGAAATATATGTTGTAAATGGCAGGGATAAAAAAAAGATTCATCAAACCAGAACATATTTCTCCCCCAAAATCTCAACTCGTCTGTATATTCTAATGTCATTGTTCCCTCCGTGATAGAAGGCAGACAAGGACAGTTCCCAGTCAGACCCCCTGCAGGCTGTCCAACTGTCAGAGGCGGAGAAGAAGAAGTGTGCTCTCATCATGCAGGCCTTCCTGGTGGGCAAGGTCAACGACCCCGTCACTGCAGGTCAGTTTGTTAAGGACGACAAACATTAGGCCTTATCAATCAATCAATCAATCAATCAATCAATCAATCAATCAATCAATCAATCAATCAATCAATCAATCAATCAATCAATCAATCAATCAATCAATCAATAACCTTTATTTTAACAGGAAATGCCCCGTCGGCCAGTCCCATTGCAGTGTGGAGATGTTATTCATTATATGAACATGGTTATTTCACTTGCCAGTAGGGGTGGATACCGGTTTGGCTTAATAAGGTCCAAGTCCAAGTTGAGGTCCAGAGATTTAGGTTCAGGTTCGGACCTGAACCTGGACCTGATCCTGTCTGGTTGATGTTTTGATTTATTTTACCAATATTAAGCATAGAGAATTGATACTGACGCACACAACTATAAACCTTTCTTGGTGAGAAGACTTTCAAGATAAACTAGTGTTTGATATTTGAGTGTTGCACTTATATATTTAGATGCCTTTTTTTGTCAGAGGGGAGACTCAAAACACTTATCAAACAAAATAGAAAAATGTATTTGTACCTTGTTCCGTTTTTTTTGGACCCAGGTTTTTGGCTTTCAGGTTTTTTGGACTCGGTTCTTGGATGTTATAAAGGTCCAAATCAGGTCCAGCGAACCGGTATCCACCCCTATACTTGCCAGTAATTATTAGCTCATAGTGCTGATTTAAGATGGCTATGAAATTAATGCCGTGGTTACAACTTTCACTTTAAAAAGATTCTGTTACAGTGTTGAGTTTCATCTCAGATGTCCATTGTTTTCCAAGGTACTTTCTTGGTCCTTTCCTGCCATGTAGGTACTGACACAGATGTGAAACTTTTCTATTTGCTTGTCTAGACAGTCTTATTCTCAGTGCCATCTCCTAGCAACTATTTCTTAAAATCGTTTTTCTCTTGTTCCAGGAGTGAACAGCCCGTACATGTTCCGTGAGTGTTTGCGTGTCCTTCGGGAGCTTGTCCTGAAGGGGATGGGTCGCTGGGTGTCGGAGACCTCGCTGGAGTCCTCCTCACGACCCATCAGCCAGCAGACCATGCTCACCGCCAGCAGTGGCTTCGACGAGACACCCGTCAAGACAAAGCCGAGTAGCTATCGTCTCTTTGAAGGAAGCGCCAAGAGGTCTGCAAGGTATGATATGACTACCTTTTGTAGTTAGACAAAACTACCTTTTGTGTTGTTTTCCAACTTGCCGCTCACTGTCAGCAGTGGGTTCGACAAGACACCCGTCAAGACTCAAGACAAAGCCGAGTAGCTATCGTCTCTTTGAAGGAAGCGCCAAGAGGTCTGCAAGGTATGAAAAATCACCTTTAGTGTCGTTTAAAGATTTGTTTAAGGCTACACCATTCTAATTTCTTGGTTAACAGAATTTTGAAAAAAATGCTAGATTGGAAAATTATCAGGAAAACAGAATGTCAGAGGAAAGTCTGTACTTTGGTGCACACAATTTCATGAGTGAACATGGTCAGGTGCAAGTTTTCACCCCAGCCTTCTGTTTTCATGATTTTTTTTTGCTAAGATTTAAAAACAATCCATTAACCAAGAAATTAAATTGGTGTAGCCTAATTGTCAGAGAGTCTAGCATATTTTTCACCTTAAAATCTACCCTTGGCTGTGACATTTGACAGGGCTCAGTGACCTGGAAACTATTGGCCAATCTCTAAAACGTACTTAGAAAAGTGATTGAGAGGACAATGGCTGTATTGTTACCTCATATTTCCATTAGAGCTTGCAGACTATTTCCATGCTGAGTGATGCTGGCTTAAACAACTACTAGTATGTTGCAAAATGATACTAAAGGTATCATTACTTGCCAAAGTGCTGAACTGCTATTTAAACCCTGCCTTTTTCCCCAGTAAATCCAGGACCAGAAGTGCCCCTACCCCCCAGCACAAGTCTGACATGTCTGCAGACAAGCTAAAGAGTGGAACGTCGCGGGAAGTGGCCACCCCTGCCAGCACTACCAGGCTGTCTGTACAATCTGGTAATTGTTCTTTCTTTAATATTAAACAATATAAAAACAAGCCAAAGGTGATCTGTAAGGTCATCAATGCATGTTTCTGATGTAGTGGGAGGAAGGCTGTAGGGTTGCCAAAAGTTTTGGAAGTCTGCATTTTGACATGATGTTCTTCGATATAGATGGATGTTTATTAGCTTTCATGCTAATAAAAAGTTAGACTTGACTTCCCATGCACGAACATTGTTTTTTCATGATATTTAGCTACTCAAGACGTTTTCTCTCTCTCTCTCTCTCTCTCTCTCTCTCTCTCTCTCTCTCTCTCTCTCTCTCTCTCTCTCTCTCTCTCTCTCTCTCTCTCTCTCTCTCTCTCTCTTTCCCAAGGGCACAATGTCCGGACATGTCTGGGTACACCCCTGGGGATGTTTTATTTGCATATTGCAAGATATGTGTCCTTGGCATCAAGTTTTATTCCTATGAGACCAAGTCTAGTTTGTATGAATGTCTAGTTTTAATTTAACAGTCCATTTTGTGCCCTGTGTAGAACCCGTGTCTCCCAGACGTAAGGAGCAGTACAAGACGCCGTTCGAGAAGAAGCGTGAGAAACAGATTCGCACCATCAGCAAGAAGCTGGAAAAGAGCCAGGAGGAGCACCTGGAGCAGAAGAAACACCTGGAGGAGTTTCAGCTGGACATCAGGTGCCAGCAGCTGGAGCTGGTCAGGGGGGAACTTGAGTGAGTATTGCAACAGTTACATGTAACTGTTATGTTTTTATGTTGATGAAGGTTAGACTTCCAGGTAATAAGATACACCAAAAAACAGTTACTCATTGGCAAGCAACTTTGATAATGTTTCCCATTGACACAAGCAGCATGCGAATCCTGTGTACAGTGACCACCTATCCACACAGACCACTTAATCAGCCCCCTGAGTGGTCTTCTTGGGCAGTTTTGACTGTATTTTCCTGAAAACCTTTGAGGGAAAATTTGGTACTGTAATTCACTTTATCTTCACGGTAGCAAAATTTCACGGCACAAGGAAATTTGACCTTTTCACTGAACTTTAAGTTCATGGTGGCGGCAAGTGATTTACAGAACGGATGTGTGAAGGAATCATAAACATTTTTTTCACAGTGATTTTAAGTTCACGGTACAGAGGTGACAGTGAAAACAGTGAATACAAAGTTACAGTGAAAGAAACAAGAATTACAGTACCTTGATAGAGTTTGCATTGAGACTTATCGTTTTAGATAACGGGAAAAGTTGTCAATCAGCAATAGTTAGCTTCATACAAAAGAATCACAAAAGAATCAAATGTTTGATATCAGGTGATATATACATCACAGGACAAATTGCAAAACTGACTCAGAGTCAAATCATTAATACAATGTTGGTGTTGTCCTTTAGGAGTAAGATCTTCCTCACCAAGGAGCAGCTCGCCCGGCAGCATGCATATGTACTGCAGCTGAAGCACATCCAGACAGATGATGAGACCCTGTCACAAGAGAAACTGGTGCAACATCAGCTACAGAAAACTCTGGTAGGTTACAAATTTTGCATCCACTAAGTTGTATCTTACTTACAGCCACTTCTCCACGAATGCATTTTCTTACCAGTATTTTTGAAGAATCTAACCTAGCTTTAAAGGTAACGAGAGCATTTTATGAGGCTTGAAAGTTGAATAAAAAACTCTAATTTCTAGATTCCTACACATAGTAAGTTTCATACCATTACATATCGACATTGAAGGAGCATCATTACAGGATCTTGACTGTCCATCACAATTAGCAGTTTGTCCAATGAGAGAGTGACTGCATGTTCGTCAGATATTTGCATTTTTATGTTTACATTTTGACAGCAGTGAGCGGGGCTATACTATTGGTTTATGTACAGTAGGCGTGTGAAACTAAAAGATCAACATTTAGCTTATTTTTGTGCCGTTTATGAGCACTTTTGATAAGAAATCTGCATGCAAATGTGGTAAACTGTGTCATTAAATGTCAATTTTATAAAGATTACATCAACTAGAATATTTCCTGTTTTCAAGCCTCATAAAATACTGTGGGTGCCTTTAAGGAAAAGCTGTAACATTACTTGTTAGACTGGAAAAACCTCTTTCTACCTCAGACAATTTGGAGGGGATTAACCTGTACTTAGGAAGCACAACAAAAGTAGTACACACCTGCACAGTAGATAAACCAAGTCTTTGTCTTTTGTCTCCATACAAGTCTGTCTTATTTTTGTGCAGAACAAGGCAGAGAGGAGACTTGAGTTGGTACAGCAGCACCTGGTAGCCATGGAGGCCAAGGAACAATCCCAGACTGCCCTGTCTCCTCCCACTGACAATGTTAGTAAGGCATCCAGTGCCAAGTCTTACAGGTGAGAGTAACAGACAGTATGTATTGAGTTTGTATACGTATATATAGACTTTTGTCACTTTGAACATTTCATGTATAATCATGCAGACTCAATTATTTGTTTTAGTTGGGTTCTCTACCATTAGTTTTCTTTTAACTCTTTTGCTTGTAGTATAACTCTTTCACTTTATTGAGTTTTACTAGGAATTATAGACTCTGGTGTTATGACCAGGTTTTTCAAGTAGCACTGGGCTTAAAACAAAGCAACAACAATTGAATACACAAACACAAGAAAGACAATTGGAATATTATGTAATTATATTCATATTTAAACATGGCCTGCTTTCGATGCATCGGGTAAATGTCCCGATATCAAGTATTCTTCTCTGACACAATGGCAGCCTGTTCCATAAACATGTGTTGTAGAGCTGTAAGCTTCCATGGAATAAGTTAACATTGGCTGGCGCACAGTGAAACACATTAAAGTCCACTTTCACATTAAATTGTTAGTGCTGTAATAAATTATTTCTAATGCATGTATCCCCAGGTCCTTCCTGTCAGAACCTTCAACTGTTGGGCAGAACGGGCCACCCCTGTTATCAAGTGGGGAAGTCCACAGCGCCAAGTCCAGGGGGAGCAGTGAGGGAGTTGCAGTACCAGTGCCAGTGAGAGGGGGCGCTGTGAGCAGTAGGCAGGTCCTGGAGCAGCTTAAAATTGAGCAAAAGAAACAACACAAGGTAAAGATGCTGCAAATAGAAAAGATTGATACAGATTGTAAAGTGGTGAATGCCTTAGTAACATGTAATGAATGTGAGGTCTTGCAGATGGTAGTGCGCACCAGGTTTCATTCAGTGCCCCTTTTTTTCTAAATATTTCATAACTAGAATGTATTTCATCACAAGTGATGTTTAACATTGATAATGATAGTGTTTCATTTTTATCGCTCATTCTTATATTTCAAATAATTTTAAATATTTTAGGTTGTAATGCTTTGTACTGATATCTGCCGTGTAATAGAAACATAATCCTAATCTGAATCTTCTTAATTGTCAAACAGGAGGAGAAGAAAATCCACAAGGAGCGTGTCTTGACGATCAGCAAACAGCTGGAGCTGAAGGAGGCGGCCACAAGGCAGAAGTTACAGGCTCTGAAACAGATGTTGAAGGGTTCTGGGCCGGAGAGGCCGCCGGTTACTGCATGGGGGGGCTCCGGAGTCCAGTCTGACTCTGTCGCTGGGACCTCACCTGCTTCAGAAGCAGACCATTCACAGAGTCCTGGTAAGGACATAAACATAAGTGTGTACGTACCGTACTCAGGGCATCAAATGTCTGACGTACCACGCAGGCCAAACAGCTTGTACACGATTGAAGATAACGAGAGCACACGCAGCACGGCCAACACAGGCAGCTTGAAAGAAGGGGACTTGGCTGGGAAGACATTTATGACTCAGTCTTGCGACGATGACGGTTTTCGAGACGTTGGTGACAACCACCATGACTTAAAATCCTCAGCTACGAACCAAACTCTTACTAGTCCAAGAGATCTGAATTCTACTTATGAATTTTCCAAGGACGACAGTGGTAATATCCCTGCATGGAAGCCACATTCCCTAGGGTACGGGAATTCCCAGGGAGCTTTTCTTCCAGTTAAGCCCAGGCAGCAAGGAGAGCTGTTTGAAACACCAACGTCGCGGCCGGCCAAAGAGTTGTCCAACAGCGCCGCAAAACCCTCAGGAAGAGATACAAGGAAACCTTCTCCCCAAAAGACATATTATTCTGAGGGAGGCAGAAACCATTCAGCTTCAGTGGGAAGCAGCTCACACTCTCAGCAAAGTGCCTTGTCCTTTGACCCGAGCCAGTTCTCACTGTCCTCTAAGACCTTTGACTCAGCCTTGCAGGAGATGCTTCAACAGGGAGATCCAATTACAGCAAACAACTTATCCAAAGGATCTGTTTACAACAAGAAACCAAAGTCTGGCATATCAAGTGTTATAAGTGTGACAAGCAGTGAGAGTCTGGGGCTGTCGCGCGAATCTACCATGTACGACGATGCAGATTCCACTCACTACACGAAAGACTCACGTCCCATAACAGCAGAGAGCCATGGTACGTGGTACAGTGGGACTCCCGGCAAGGGTATTGCAGTCAGCTCTGCCAAAGGTGAAGGGCGAGAAAGGCAGGCCACACAGGCTCTGTTTGAGGGAAAGTTGTCCAGGTACCTTGGTGGGTCTCAACACGAAGGCAGGGACGACGGTTATGATGGTAAGGTTCAAAGATTATGCAAACTCTTTCCCTGGAATAAATGCTACCCTTTCATTTTTGATTATTTCAGTAATAGTGATTGCTTTCTTTGATGAGGAGGCTGATTGAGGCCATACATTAAAATCAATTGCCTTTTTCACTGTACAGTTTGCTTTCCTGCAGACCTGGCTAATTCTGCCTTCTACTATTCACTACAATCACTTACATGCTCTGTACTTGGACTCTTAAAGCTATATGTATCTGATGTTGTTACCTTCGCCGAGAAGGTTATGCATAGGGTAGGGTTTGTATGTATGTTTGGATGTTTGTAACGTACAACATAACTCGAGAAGGCTTGGATGGATTGTCTTCATATTTGGTAGGTGGGTTAGGTCTTGATGAGACGTGGAAATTATTAGATTTTGGGTCCCCTAGCGGCTTGTTACGGTACTGCAGTGGAACTTCCTGTTTTGATATCTCGTGTTCTGGACAAGCTATGGAACTGATTTTTTAGTGGTAGATAGCTCTTTGGACAGAGAGTAAGTGGTATGGGTTTTGGCCCCCTAGTTCTATCTGCTCTCCACTATCAGGATATGAGCATTTGGGACATTCTTACAGAGAGTATGGTATGGTATGACATTAGATGTGTTCAGAGATTGTGCATAAAGCCATGATTAATCATTCAATGACATGTATGTTATGGTATTGACATTAGATGTGTACCTTGCTTTGTCATTCAATAACATGTAATTCTATGTGTATTCAGGAGATTTCCCTTCGGATGGACCACTGGACCAGTCAACAGCAGGACAACCTAAAGAAGTTCTAACCCAGAACTCCGCCACTCCCGAAGGTCCCTCCCAGAGTTCCTTCCTCCAGTTCCTCAACAAAAGTCGCTCTGTCTCTCCCTCTCAACGCACAAGCTCCAAGACCCACAAAGACGTGAGAGGCACCAAAGCCAAGGTCAAAACCACCGTCATGATAGAGGAGAACACGCCCAGACGGATCCAAGCAGAGAAGGAGGCAGAACGGGAGCGTACGTACATGGACACGGTTAAGGAGCAGAAGGAGCGCGTGGAGAGGATACGACGGGCGCGCAGCGCCGCCGAGACGATACAGCTGGCATGGAGGAGGCACAGAAGTAGAGTAAAAGCTGCTTGAAATAAGCTTTCATGTTGTTGCAAGGTTTTTGTTGCTTTTATGTTTGTTTTTCTGAGACCTGATTTTCACTCAGTTGAATATGGCAAAGAAGATTGATTTTGGTACAGATAGTTGTTTAATAGACTTACTTTCATCTGAGTAAAATTCCCTCACTGTGTTTCGGTGTCAGTATTGGGAGATATAAGTGTCCTCTACAGATGTCTTATGCACGATTTGGAAAGCACAGTTCATTGAGTCTTCTCTGAAGTGTGACAAGAAATATTCATTAAATTAATAGAGAAGAGTACTGCCGCAGAGACAATACAGCTGGCATGGAGGAGGCACAGAAGTAGAGTAAAAGCTGCTTGAAATTAGCTTTCATGTTGTTGCAAGGTTTTTGTTGCTTTTATCTCAAGTTTGTTTTCTGAGACCTGATTTTCACTCAGTTGAATATGGCAAAGAAGATTGATTTTGGTACAGATAGTTGTTTAATAGACTTACTTTCATCTGAGTAAAACTCCCTCACTGTGTTTCGGTGTCAGTATCGGGAGATATAAGTGTCCTCTACAGATGTCTTATGCACGATTTGGAAAGCACAGTTCATTGAGTCTTCTCTGAAGTGTGACAAGAAATATTCATTAAATCAATAGAGAAGACTCGGGGGGCACATGAGAGTATTACTGTAACCGTTGTAAAATGACTTTGCATCAGAGGAATGTAACAAACGGTAGAAGATGACCGAAATTGTGGAAAACTAATATCTTCAAAGTCTGTGCCTATGTTTTATCAAGTAACAAAGTAGTCTAGTTTTAGCTAGAAGCTAGAAGCTTCTTCAGCTTCATGCTTGTAAGTCAGCAGAAGTAGCATAACCTATGATCACGAAGTGGACCTATGCAGGAGTTGAGTACTGGTAAATCGTGACAGGTCTATATTATGTACATACATATATTATGTCCATGTGTATTGCTTGAAAGCTTCAATTGATGAAAATTGAATAGAGTTTATATTTTATGACCAAGATTTTAGATAGACCTATTGAATGTGTATATTTTTATTGTGTAGAACGAATTAATGTATTTTAGAGTATATTTCAATGAAGCAATATGGAGAGCAAGTAGTATATTTTTGTAGTAAAGAAATGAAGGTGTGGTTAATAAAACTTTACAAAGATTCAGTCCCTCTTTATGTGTTTTACTGCATGCCATAGTTACTTTTAGGCGTGATGTATTGACTATAATTGATTATGGAATAATGGGGGCCTGCATGGGGTTACCGTGAACGCTCAACGCTAAAATAAATTCAGAAAGGCAGCGGCTACGTATTATGTGAAGTTTGGCAGACTGGCTTCACGCTTGATCCAGGTGGCAATTACGCTGGAATGCACCGATGACGCTGTACCTTAACCCACAGCATTTTATGAGGCTTCAAAACTGGAAATATTCTAGTTGCTGTAATATTCATGAAATTGACATTTAATGCCATCGTTTACCACATTTGCGTACGGATTACCAAAAGTGGCACAAAAATAAGCTACATGGTGATCTTTTAGTTCCACGCGCCTTGTGTAAATAGACCGATACAATAACCCCGCCCACCTCCGTCAAAACGTAGGAATGCAAAATAAAACATAATGATGCAAATATTTGACGGACATGTAGTCACTCTCTCTTTGGTCGAACCGCTAATTATGATGGACAGTCAGGATCAGTCTATTAGGGCTTGGATTTTCTATCAGTTCTCACTACACAACGACATCGTATCTTTGCTCCTTTAATGTTGATATGTATTTGTATAGTGTTATCGAAACTTACTATGTGTAAGAATGACTAGAAATTGGAGTTTCTTATTCAAGTTTCAAGCCCCATAAAATGCTCTGGATGCCTTTAAATGTTATGCAGGCCCTCCATAAATGACGAGTAACTATTCAAGTATGTGGGCTATCGGCTTAATTGTATTATGCTGTTCACTTGGTACAGACGAAGCCACTTAATTGCACCTCGGATAAACGCACCTTCCATTTAATTGCACCGAATCCCAATATCCAAAACCGGTTCCCATTCACTGCATTGTTAGTGACTCCGCATATCTGCACCGCGCATGGTCACCAATGCCGGATAACTGCACCAATTTTTTTCAAAAATCCTCGACAAGTTAACTAAAAAGGTGCGCTAAAATCGGCAAACGCGGTACAAATGAGCCGATACCTGCCGATGTAAAGGCGCAGTACCGCCAATATGTTTAAAACTGTTTTGAGTAACAAAAGAAGGCGGTCTCCATTGACAGTTACGTTGATAGGAATCGTATGGGAGGTCCCGGGCGGGTCACCCGTAATCAGTAACCAAGTTTTAGTTTCAAGTCCTAGTTTCATTGCGATAACTTTACATGATTTACGTAAATCGACAACTGCACTCTACGTAATGTAACACAGAAACTGTTATCCCATGGGTGGCATGACGATGTTTCAGAATGCCTCCCCTGAAGCATAACGTGTGTTGTAAGGCGGTCGATCGCATAGAAAAATGAAAGAATGCAAAATCAAAACAGGTTCGTAGTCATTTCTTTATTTTCGGCAAAGGGTCAACAAATAAAGTTAATAACTGAATAATTTCGTCTGTTATCTTTGTGCTAGTGTTTCTGACTAACAATACACCCCCTCGCCCATGGTGGTGCGGTCCAGCAGGACATTTCGCATAATTGCACCAGCCGGATAATTGCACTAAAAACGCTGACAAATGGGTGGTGCAGTTAAGCGGATTCTACTGTATATGGTAATAAATTATTAGGGAGTGATTTACCTTCTTGTAGGCTAAATAATGAATAGTGCAACTAGACATGTCTTAGAGAGTGAAACTCTTAGCCAAGACAGCAGTCTCTCCCATATATCTGTCCCTAAACCAGTTACATGCAGCAGGTATATCACTATCCTCAGCAATTATCAGGTACATGAAAAAAAGAAAATGAAACTGGCGAAAAAAAGTCTAAACACGAAACGAAATTGACATGCAGCAAAGCACAAGTTCATTGTTTCTTGTGTAACGTTAACAAAGTCACAGGGACCAACAAGGACAATGATGGAGTGAACGTCAATGTACGTAAAATGTGCTTCTTTCTCAAACTGTTTTTGGATGCATGAAGGCTAATACAATACAGTATGATGGTACACATTAGGACGATGGAAATTACAACCAGTCTAAAGTATTTTACTGGCGTCAGTTGTTGAGTTTTACATTTTTCTTGAAGCCAATGAGTGGTTGGTAAATGAGTTAGGTAATCGGACTATAAAGCATCTCTTCTACAACTCTAACTCATTACAGGTGTTTTAGAAATCATCTTGCTTGTTTGAGCCAATAGCGCGCGTGGGCTGACTGATTGGATCACAGACGTCAAACAGTGACACCTGTCGGATGGGCCTTCCGAGCACACCTGTACATTACCACCTGGCCAAACCTGAATATAAAGCCGAGACCACGCCACAGTCGAACACACGAAGAGTATCCAGGCCTGTACTAGCTGCGGATTCCATACGTTCTTTCTGTGCCATCTGTGAGTTTGACGTTTTCGAAAGATGGGTCCACGATGTACCATGCTGTTGGCGGTGTTTCTCTGCGCCCTAACATCCACCAGAGGTAAGCTTGCTCAATGCGTACATGCTCATTTGCCGGTCATATTTCCCAGTTTGTATAGCTCAAAACGCTCGGCCAGTTCCCCTCAATGCTCCGTATGAAAAAAAGGCTGTGTATGGTCTGTTTCTGAACTTTCCAAGCATATGACATGTAATTCGTATGCAGGGAGTCGTGTGCCGAGGATTCCAAGCCCTCATTGACACATATATGTAACTATGAAGGCTAATGCCGGGGGATACATATATACAGGCCGTCATTTGCGCCATGTTGGATTCCAGTACACGTGTACATGCTGCTGCTGTAATCAAATTACCCGCGGCCGCCAATATGGTCGCCGGGCTTAAAATTCAAATTATCGGTAGGTACACCAATGGTCCTCCTTTATACAATATATCTATATGTATCTAAATGCGCGTGTGTGCCTACAAAGATGTGCCTACAACATTTTCCACTTGTATGACTGTAGGGCAGTCCCTGATGACCAGCGGTACCTGGGAATACTTGAAGGTGCAGGCGTCGGGAACCATGACGTCAGCCAACGTGAAGGCCACGTGTGAGGGGGCCGGGTTAGCCACGCCGTGCCCGGGAGACGGCGGCTGTGCCTACTCCTCTTCCGACTGCGTCCAGACCGGGCTGACGGGCTGTCTCCACCCCATGGAAGACATCTCCCAGGCCCTGTGCAATGGCATGAACCCGCGCTACTGCCCCGCGCTGGAGGGGGTGTACACCTTCATGGCGGGCTGGACGGAGGGCGCCGCCTGTGGGGCGGAGACAGGCAGCTGGTGCGCCGTAGGGACCGGCTACAGCGACCGGTTCGCCCTCTGCGCTAGAGGTACGTGTGAAATGTTACTGAAAATGCTTTTGTTTGCTGTGAGTATGTTGTCTTTTCGGCGTAATATGCTACGCAAACTCGGCTAGTGACTATCTGCTAGATACAGGATTTTCTTTTGACGTCTTTGCTCCACATTGGATAAATGTCTCTTGAACACGCTAACATTCTACATGCGTAATTATACAATTACCCACCAGCATGGTTACAAGGGGATTACAATTATGATGTCTATGGCGTCAACAAAATCTATAATAACTTAGCGATAGTTTCCAACTCAAAACGTATTCCATTCTATTGAAAAACGTCGACGGAGGCTATGATTCTACACGTATGTGATATTCTTTTCCGTTAGAGCAAAGCTGAGATTCTTGAGTATGGCTATTCTTATAGGTTTGTATCAATCAGAAATTTTGTCCCGATCACATAATGCATAGCACGCATCCATAAATGACAAACATAAACTTGAACTGCATTTTTACTACTTTTCTCTCAGATCTCACCGACCAGTGTGCCCAGTCTCCCTGTCAGAATGGGGGAACCTGCACAGACACTGGAGAAAGCTACACATGCGACTGTTGGGCGGCCTGGACTGGCGACAACTGCGAAACGGGTTCGTTTTTTTTGGACCTCTGATATCTAATAATTTGATTGTCACTCATTGTTTTGTAGCCGTGAATCTACTTAATGTTAGAGCATGTCAAACGTTTCCAAAAGGAAAACGATGGTCGATGTAAAATCGTCCGTTTCTTCAGAAGTACTAAGTGAGGCCTTGAAATTTTATACTTCTAAATTTTATAACTTCTTTGTCTTACCAAGCTAAATTGATTGCAAAATCGATGTGTACTATTCCGCATTGTCAAACGCAATTGCGAAACTAATGTTTTTATTCCATTAGACATATCAAATCAGAAATCCTTGGCCATATGATATTTGCAGTTCTACCACATTTTTGCTTTCTCTAAAAGCAGTCTTTTGTTCTTTAATGTACATTTGTTGTAAGTATTTTGCCTTGGAGGGATTTTTGTTAACGTGAGCACATAGTCTTTATCTTGGCAAATTTAGAACTTGTTCTATTCCTCCCTCCCCACAGATGTGGACGAATGTTTGCAGACTCCCTGTCAGAACCAGGGCAGCTGTACCAACACTGCTGGGAGCTACAGCTGTAGCTGTACCGACGGCTGGACTGGGCAGAACTGCGGCGATGGTGAGTGCGTGACATCTACGCCTGGGCCAAGTTTGTTTTGGGCCGATTCCTTCTTTTATCTGACGTTTCCCTCTTGCACGGTTACGCCACGTAGACTGTTTCCTCTGGATACGGATTTCTCTAGCGTGTACGTACGACGAGCAAAGTCTTCAGTTTTTACTGAGTATCTGTCTATAAAACACTAGTACGTTCTGTTAAATGATCAAGTATGACAGTACTACTTAGGCACTGAAGAAAGACGTGGAAAGGACATGCGTATCTGTATCTGTATCTATATAGCCGGTATAACCGCCATCAGGCGTAACACACCAGCTTCGCAGGCACGCGGCGCGTAGCAGCTGGTCATATTACACCAAACGGTCTGTTACACCTAGTCTTTGCATATCTGACTTTACTTCTGTATCAAAGTTGAACTGCAATTTCCAACACAATTATTTTGATTTACCCAAATTTTCGCATGGTCAACTCCAGTCCTTATGAAGGAATGAGCAATCCACTATCTCTGACGTCACGTTATGCAGATAGGATACATTTTTCCTTTTTTGTTTTTTTGCAGATGTTGACGAGTGTCTGAACAGTCCATGTGAGAACGGCGGCACCTGTGTGAACGCACCTGGCAGCTACAGCTGCACATGCGCGGGCAGTGCCATCGGTCGCAACTGCGAAACAAGTGAGTCAGTCCGACCCAATCCGTTTCTAATTCTTGATCACTAATTATTTAGCTTTTGCTCCACTGACGTGTTGTGGTGCCTTCATATTCAAAGTGTTGACTTATACGTACAAACTGTTGTACGTCAGATCTAGAGATGTGCTGCTATTTTGGCACTTAAAATGTATTACTCTTTTCAAACGTTGTTTATTGATTAATGGAAACATATATCGTACGCACTCACCTTCGTACTATAGCTGAAAGATTTGTCATGATTATTTTTTATGTCCTCAGTCCTCAACGACGTTAGCTGTTACCGCTTCTCCACGGATACGAAGAGCTTCTCCGATGCCGACGGATACTGTAAGACGCTCGGCGGGTACCTGACCAAAGTCACCACCCTTACCGAGCAGGAGTACCTGGGCCAGCAGATCCTACAGGGAACTGCAGTATCCCACTGGATCGGTCTGCAGAGCACAGGATCAACTTACGAGTACGCGGACGCCTCTGCAATCAGTGGTAAGTCTGTTTACATGATGTATATCTCGTATTTTTTATTCCACATTTGGAGCAAGGCAGAGAACCAGTGCAACATTTGAAGGTACATTTCAAGTAACCACGTAAGTCATCGCCAACCGTAAATAAGCGTTCGACTGTTGCATCAGTGCATCCTTTCTGAATCTGCTTAAAAGTGTTGCAAGCGACCGATGCACGTTGCTCAACCTTGTAACTTGTATAGATCATAAATGAGCTTGTAAAGTCATCGTCTGTAGTGTTTCAAAGTGCCGGATGACTCACAAGATGTTCTTCTGTGAACGTTTTTTTCCAGGTGAACTGCGGTGGATGCCCGGGAAGCCTGAGGACCTGTGTGTCATGTTGGCTCAGAGCGGAAACTACGACCTGAACTCGGCCTTCTGCAGCGGACTGAACAACTATATCTGCGAATCTGGTGGGTGTCGGAACTAGTGCTTTCATGAAATCTTGATTATTTTAGATTATTTTAGAAAGTATGTCTTCGCTATAGCCAGTTTCTACATATTTCTTGTTGACAGTTCTTTAGACACCACAACATACAACAGGTAGAATATTTTGCATTTTTGCCTCCCCAGAAATTAGTACTTGTGCGTTGTTTTTGGTACTAGTTTAACATTCAGTCGACCATGAGTTTAACCTTCAGTCGACCGTGAAATGCAAATGTTGGAATGAAATGATAGTCTGTAAGAAAGGGGATATCTATCTGTACCAGAAGCTGTATTGTAATATTGCCATATGTTATAGATGTTACTGCCTGCGATACGAGCACTTGTCAGAACGGAGGAACCTGCACGACCTGTTTCAGCGGCGGGGTGGGGTCGGCCCACACGTTCTGCGACTGCGCACCGGGATATGCTGGAAACACCTGTGAAACTGGTGAGCTCCTCTAGATCTGTTGCTATAATGTAAAGATTGTCTTTAAGTTTGTGCTTTTTTTCAGTCAGTTGGGACAGTGTTTGAAATAAGTTCTATGATCTAGTCAATGAGAAAGCACGTTCTTTTACACCGCAATTGTTGCTGTTTGGGGTTTTGTGAATGATTAACGTGTGACTTTTCTGTTCTGTACTTTGACAATTTTCTCGGCGTACTGATGACCACTTGAAGACAAAGGTATTACAAGCATGCACACGAATGACATAGTACAAACCTTGTCTGTTTTTTGCAGATATTGACGAGTGCAGCTCGGCTCCCTGTCAGAACCAAGGCACCTGCACAGAAGGGGTCAACTCCTACTCCTGTTCGTGCCCCACTGGATTCGACGGAGACAACTGTGAAATCGGTACTGGGCACAATTTTTCTTCCAATAACCTTTTTCATACACTTAAGTACTGTAAAAAAAATCATTTTCCTAATGCAACTAGACAAACCCTCCATCGTGGAACATATCTGTTCTTTTATCTCTACTATAAGTGGCAAGCGAGGTGAAGTTGAATTTATCTAATGATAATTCTATTTTGTATCTGTTGGCTGTATCTGTTCATGTTTTGTTTTGAACCTGTACTTAGCACATTGTGGCAAAATGTGCAATAAAGGTCTTCATTCATTCATTCATTCAATAACCTGTTTGCCATCTTGAATGCATTTTTTTTACCATGTGTTCGTTTGAAATCTTGTCTTTTTTTATTTAGCTTTAATTACACTTGCATTGTATCAAATCAGTAGCGACTCCCGCTATTAATTCCCTGAGAGGCCTCGAATGATTTGGTGTCAGTAACGCCAAACGGTTTAAACTATGTGGATTATTGATAAGCCACATTATCATCAGAACGCTGCCATGTTCTATTTTTAGATGTGGACCTGTGCAATCCCGATCCCTGCCCCGCCAACTGGCGCTGTGACGACTTCACATACTACTTCACATGCACAAGTAAGTTCACGTTTTCGTTCAGTTGATAGATTTTAAATTCCATTTTCTTCAACGTTAGCAAGTCTTTTTTTCAACCACCCCTGTCCTGGGACCTGGATAAGTGCCGACTTTACATTCTAAGTGGTATATAAGCACAAGTAAGGTGCTTCAGGTTTTTAATCAGTACAGTCTTGTTTTCTTCCTACTGCCTTTCTGTGGTTAAATTCTTTCATTTGACAGCTCCTAACAGTGTCGAAGTTTGCAGCTGGATCCCTTGGAATATTAATGAAATCATGTTGGATGGTATAAAATATGTAGAACGGTTCTGATTCTGAAAGTTTTGTAACTTATTAGCATTTCAGACCAAATCATTGTATAAAAGGTTCGTGACCGATGTTACCGTCTTGCCAGCAAAACCCAAAATAAAGAATCTAAGTTCCAATTCCAAACGTTTTCTCCACCACTCCGTTAACGTGGAATGAGCAATGGCTATGCTCGAAAGCATCCAAATTTGAATTTAGTTACAGCAGTCCTCAACAGGGAGAGATAGCCTCTCAAAAAAAGTTTCAATTTGGGTAAGCACATCCTGAATGACTTTCGTCGCATAGTATGTAAGTCATGGCTCCCTGATGCTTGAAGGAAGGAATTTAAAGCTGTTCAGTGCCGTTTTAGAAGATACACCATTCAATGTTAATTTTCCCTAGTCTTGTGTCTACTTGTACGTCTTGACATTTACACATGCCGTCAGTTGTATTTCTCTTGAGTCGAGGCAAACGTGCCGGATGCCAGTTCGTCCTTGTTGTTCTTTCAGAGCCGGAATTGCGGGCAGATCTCAAGATAAGAGGGGACATTCTGAAACGATTTAGAACTCTGTGCAACACCCTGCGGCACCCCGTGCTACTGCCACCGCCGCCACCAGTGTAGCGACCCGGCGCCACCACAGGCACGCGGCCACCACATTCGCACAACCGATTTCCCTTCAGCATTTAATGCAGCCAACCTTCAGACTCTCCATACCGTCAGACTATTACTCAGCTACATATTCGCTTAACTATGATCCCTTTGGCGGGGGTCAAAGCATACAATTGGTCTTTAATACATAACTGCAGATATTGTATTGACGACCATCTTTCCTCCTCAAAGGTCCCGGCCGGTCCCTGGGAGAACCTGTACACATCTGCTTGGACAACTCGAACTGTCCTGCCGGGTTCCTGTGCCTTGAGGGCGAAGGGTCCTCCTTCATGTGTATGCCGGAGTAACGATCGCCACTGCTTCTCGATGGAATGTACACAATTAAAACGACTCGGAGACTTACCGTATTCTGACATGAATTCATGTAATGTTCGTTTGTTACGGCTTATGACTGACAAAAGAAATCTATGTGTATTTAATTATGATGAAGGCAAAATAAATGAGCAAATCGGATTAAATTTCTATGCGTTTTGACTGATTTTCTACTATAAATATATATACTCGCATAGATCCGTTTTTGATCCAATTGTGGCCTATACATACGAAATAAAAGGGTTCAGACGCTTTATCTGAAGATAATTTTCCACATACAGACGTTGAAATACTGATATGGGATTAGTAGCTGTAATTAGTAGGAACGCAAGTTGCAATTAGTGCTCTTCAGTAGTAAAGTATGGTACACCTGTAGCTATAGTTATTCGTCATGAAAAGGAATACATGTGCATGCATAAAAGAATGAGTAACACGCACTTTCACAAAACTTTCTCGACTGGCTTTTTAGACGAGAATATAGTTATGGAAACAACCTAACAGAATAAAATGCCTTTTAAACGCCAGATTCTTGAGCAAACAATATAAAAGACCGGTGTAGCTGTCTACTAGACCAGCTTGTTTGGTACTGCGTGAGTAATACAATGTTGTTTTACTGACAAGTCCGCTGTACATAAGACCCCAGGGCAAGGCTAAATCGCTTGAAGTGGTACGAAACATCATCAAACTGTGATTACAATGATAACGGCAATATGTACACGTACACTAAGTTGATACTGTACACGAGATGGTAGAAATAGCTCTAACGAGAATTACCGATGATGACGCGCCTTGGCAGTCGCTTGGCGCTGTTTGAAAAGGGGAAGGTCACCTATCCGTCAGTACTAGTGTCATCTTAGATAACCTCACTTCGACTGAACTCAGTTCACCTCAGCTGACCTTCATTTTACCAATATAAAAATAGGTGCAGCTGTGCCCTCTCAAAATAGCCTCTAACTACATATCAGGAAGGTTGCCACGCATTACTGGATGAAACTTTTTAAACAAAGTTGTTAGATGGTCTACTATATATTACAATGAACAGTGATGCTGAAAAGGAACTGCTGACTCATTAAACAAATTAGGTCTTTCAAACAGATCGCTCACTTGTTGCTAGCTAAAGTAAGAACAACTCAAGAACATTGTCATTTGACAAACCAACTTTAAATACATTATTATGATATTGTGTCCTCAGTCATATCTAGTTGGGGGGAATTTGCACTTACTGGGAAACGAAACATATTATCTATATGTATTGAATGCTTTCACTTATTTGTTAACTTTTGTGTATATAAATATATAACTGTATAAATTATATTCCTTTCTTGTCTGATGGCGCGTTAATATAAGTTGTATTAACTAGAGTGCGCTGCCATCTTGTCTGTATTTGTTATTCATGTTGTTTGATAAAAAATACATTATCTCGTAACCAGATATCCTTTCCATAACTATGACTATCCCATGTACATCACGTTGCTTTTGTATTCGTAGACAGATGACGCTTTGATTACCGATTGTTTGGTTAAAGAAAGGGCCCACTTAAACCCGAGGGATTGCACAGATTTGGAATGGCCGAGGAGATAACACTATCCCGCAAATTCCCTGTGTGTCTGGCGGTGGAGCGCCCTCTGGCAGCTTGAAAGTGAACTGCTGCAGCAGGGAGGTGAAAAAGATGAACAACTCGAACTTGGCCAGCTGTTCTCCGAGGCACCTCCGGGGACCTGGCGCGGTAAAGAAATTATCTGTTATCAAATTTCTCATACATGCATTGCTTTTCTCTTCTTTGCACGTGATAGTCTCGAACGGTCTTTCGAAAATTCATTTTGTGAGTGTTTGATTTTGTTTGGATAAAATATTTGATATGATTTGATTTTATGAGAATTGCAACAGTGCAAGACACGTGGGACACTGACAGCTATTGCTGGTGTCGTAACCCCACACATAATATACCCGTTTTTACATCAGGGTAAAGTGAGGAAAATCGTGTAAAGTGCCTTTCCCATTTGCCAACACACATGAGCTTACATTCTATTAAAGGCAAATGTGTCTTACCTGTGCTGAACGGCAAGAAGGACTCTGTTCGCGGGGCCAGCTGCCCGTCGGCTTCAAGGAAACGGGTCGGGTCGAACCTCTCCGGATCGGGCCAGTACTTCGGGTCCATGTGGAGAGACCACAGGTTGGGCACTAGGAAGGTGCCGGCAGGGATCTGTGGCGGACAAAACAAAATTTCATCCACAGAAAGTTTGAAATCAAGGAATTATGATACAAATAAAAGAACATAAAGACGGAGTACATCATAATACATTAACGAGTATCCAGAGAGGACAGAGTGGTCACCTGATGTCCCAGGATTGTAGCAGGAGCTGTGGTCTCGTGAGGGAGAGAGGAAGGAGCGATGGTCCGGATCCGCTGGACCTCACGTATGGTCGCCTCCGTGTAAGGAAGATGTTCTCGCAGCAGCATAGAAGGGGTCTGTGGTCAAAGTAATATATACATTTACAGACTGACGGCAAGAATGTGTAGGAAATCTATAGGAAACAGGATAGAACAGTGAGTTTTAGTTGTTGGTGTTAAAAGAAAGCAATCCAGCTGGAATATCCATATACATGTATGCATGCATGAGAATAGCTGGTAATGATAAAAATGCATCAGGTGAAGTATTTCTAATGACGATATAGCACCAAGGAGTAGCAAATCATAGATCATAAGTCTCAGTCTGTCATTGCTAATCGTGATCAGCTACCACCAGATCTCATTTGAAGAATATTACATGAAAAATCCATATTCTTCTTTTGTGTAATGTGAAGTGATGTGAGATGCACCTGTTTTCCAAGCTTCACATCGATCTCATCCTGCACCTTGCGCTGTACATCCGGGTTCTTCACCAGGTACAGCAGGGCCCAGCGGAGCGTGGTGGCGGTGGTGTCTGTTCCCGCTGCAAACAGGTTCCTGATGACGTTGATGATGTTATCCTCTGGCAGCTCGGACAATATTCTGTTCCCTGATGATTGAAGACAATAGTTAAGAAGCCATAAAGTATTTTCAGAACATCACGTTTATAGACGTGTAATACAACCAGCTGCTGCCGCGCCACGTGCCTGCGAAGCTGGTGTATTGCGCCGAAGGGCGGTTATACCGGCTATACAGATACAGACAGTATTTTTCAAAGGTACTACAGTGACCGAAGAAATTGCCTGAAGACTATGAGAGCAAACTAGGTATCTTACAACAGTCAAGGCACAGTGGAATGGATTGGAGAAAGACTAATTGCAACGGCAGGACGGTCCTATGACTATGGATGCAGAACCGATAAGGATGATGACGATGATGATAATGAAATTTATATATTTCTACATATAACTACTTACCTCGGTGCTCCTCTAGTAGGAAACCATCGATGACGTCCCTGATGTTGTTCGGGTCAAAGGTCTCGCTGTGCTCCTGGATGATCTCGATGACGAAGCTGCGATTCTCGTCGGCGCACGTCACCACCCCCTCCATCTTCCGCCGCACAGACGGGATGTATCGCAGTATGGGGTAAACATTCAGTGCCTGGGAGAACAGACAGGTGGCTTTATTTAGGGCCGTAGAAATGAAACCTACGATGCAATATAACATGCTACTATTATGGTTGCAGTCGGCCAGATCAACCACCAAGGTCTTCAGCCTGCATTATATGCGTTCTGCTACATTTTCAGCACAGTCTAGGGTTCCAGGTATTCAGGGTTTTGAACAATGCGTATGGTTTGTCGAAATCCGAAATGGGACAAATGTATACACATTTGTCCCATTTCGGATTTCGGGGAGACGCACCTGAGCGGACGCACTTAGGCGGATGTACCGACTGACAAGCTCCATGACGCGCGAGAAACGCTCATTGTCGTGGTTGAATCTCCGGCCGAACACTACGGAACAGATCACGTTGGAAACAGCGATGCTTAGGGGTACTGTGGGGTCGAACGGTTGGCCATGTTTATCCTTAAAAACTTGAACCAGATCCTGCGCCTCCTGCACGATGGTGGGCTCCAAACTCTGCTTCCCTGCCCCGAAGGTGTTGAGCCAAGTCAGCGCCACCTTTCGGGTCTCCTTCCACTCGGGGCTGTAGGGGGCCGTAACAATACCTGACGAAAAATGCGACATGTTAGACGATTACTCAGTATCGTCTCAGATTACATGCATTTTTCCCATGAGAAAAGGTCCTCTCTCTCGTGACACTAAGAAGGAAAACTAAACTGACAGTGTTACTTTAATCAACCTAAAATACACATACAGAAGATTCAAAAGTTGATGCCATATACTCGATTCGCTTATTTGATGACGAGGTAAACATGGCTGAAGAACTGGTCGACCACCTGATCGCAACCTCGGACTACCTACGAACGACACACCCGGGCATCGGCCTGGCTTTCCTCGGTGATTTTAACCACTTGAACGTTCGTGACATTCTCCTCGATAAAGACCTCTCACAGGTGGTTCTGGGTAATACAAGAGGAAACGCCATGTTGGATCTCATCATCACCAACATGAAATCCTACTTCAAAACACCAGCCATACACCCTCCCATCGGTCTCAGCGACCACAACACCATCCTGTGGGAACCGAATGTGAAACTGAAACAAAACTCATGCACAAGGAAGCTTACTCGTCCCATGCGTGAACCTAATCTGAGCCACTTTGGAAAATGGATTACTACCCATTCTTGGAATGAGGTTTACGCCGCGACCACAACTCAAGAAAAGGCCGATGCCTTCTACAGCACATTGACGTCCGCCATTGCTAAGTTCTTTCCCACTAAATCTGTTAAACTACATCCCAGTGACAAGCCCTGGATAACTCCCAGAATCAAGCACCTTATCAAGCAGAGACAGAGAACATTCACACCTGGAATTCCTACCGTCATGTCAAGATTCTACAGGAACAAAGTCCAAAGAGAGATCCGGAAAGCTAAAAAAACATTCTACACGATCGACGTTGAAGGCCACAAAAAGAACAATCCAAGGTCTTGGCACAATGGTCTCAAGGCAATTTGCAACATGAACAAGAAAGCCAGTCGGATCTACGCTCCTGGCGTCGATCAAAACGACCATACCGCCATAGCCAATGCCATTAATGTCAAGTTCGCGACCGTGTCTCAATCACTGCCACCACTGCAGTTGTCATCTCTCCCATCATTCCTACCGGCCCAACCAGTTCCTACCATCCACGTGTGGGATGTGTACTCACAGCTACAATCCACCAACACCTACAAGAGTCCCGGTCCTGATGGCATACCTGCTCGTATCCTTAAGGAATTCGCATGTGAGTTGAGCACTCCCCTTTGTGACTTATTCAACACGTCATTCACTGAAGGCACTGTTCCCCGTCAGTGGAAAGAAGCTAACGTAGTTCCCCTGCCAAAGTCGTCACCGCCAAGCATCGATGAACTACGCCCCATTTCCCTTACCCCTATGCTGTCGAAGCTTTGCGAACGCTTCGTCACAAATTGGATTGTTAATGACATTTCCCCCAGACTCGACCCACGTCAGTTCGGGGGCCGTAAGCAGAGATCAACAACACATGCGCTGGTCAGCCTAGTGGACTTTCTTTACAAATCATCTTCATTACCAAGTTCAATCTGTACCCTTGTCACCACAGACCTGTCTAAGGCTTTTGACAAAGTTGATCACACAATTGCTGTTCGTTCCTTACTTGACATTGGTGTTCGCCCGTCAGTGATTCCGTGGATCTGCAGTTTTATGACCGACCGACGGCAGAGGGTCTCCTACCAAGGTTCTACCTCGGACTGGCTTCACCTTAGTTGTGGAGTTGCGCAGGGAACTCTTCTTGGGCCAGTCATCTTCACCGCACTAATTGACGCAGCACTCCGCGAAGAGGCCAACCGTTGGAAGTATGTAGACGATATGAACATTGCAGAGACCCGGTTGATACGCCAGCCATGTGCACTTCAACCCAAACTTGATGGCCTGAACAGTTGGGTCTGTGACCACAAGATGGCCTTAAACCCGAAGAAATGTAAAGTTCTTCAAGTGTGTTTCGCGAGAACCCCTCCCCCTCCGGAACCTCTGTTCATAAGTGGACACGCCCTTGAAAGTGTAACATACATCAAAGTTCTGGGCACGACCATTCAAAGCGATTTGAAATGGGACCGTCAAGTGGATAACATGGTCAAATCTTCAAACAGGAGACTTTACATGTTACGCAGACTGAAGAGATGTGGTGTGTCGACTCCGGACCTCACGACTGTTTACGCAATGTATGTGCGTCCCACACTAGAATACGCAGTACCCGTATGGCATCCAGCGTTGACTTGTAAACAATCAAATGCTCTAGAAAGAATCCAAGTGAGAGCCTGCAAAATCATCCTGGGGACACAATATTCCAGCTACAGCACTGCACTAACCACACTGAACCTCAGCTCACTTTCCGACCGTCGCCGTACACTCTGTAGAACTTTTGCTGAATCACTGCTCAACTCTGACTTTCGCGAATGGCTACCTCCACTACGGCAGAACATTTCCGGTAGATGTACACGCAATTCGCAGAAGCTGGACATTCCTTATTGCCGGACAGTCCGTTATAAACATTCGCCAATTCCTTACCTTGTTGAACTATTGAATGACTGTTAATCAAATGCATTATCTGCCTTCGGACTCACTTATCTTACACAAAGCTTGATTTGACACGGTATTCTTCGCTTTTGTTATGTCACAGTGTAAAGTGTACAGCTTTCAATGTGTTTGTTTCGTTTAATCAACTCCCTTATAAATTTTAAAATGTTTGTAATGCTTTTAAGTCATGTGAAATGCTTTTAAATTGCTGCCATGTAAAAGCAAATCAATTCAGAATTTTAATGTCTGCCAGTTTGCTTGAATAAAGATTGATTTGATTTGATTTGATGCCTTCTTACCTTTTCCTTTGGTCCGTATTGTTCGTCTCCACAGGAATAAGCCCGGACGAGACGAAAAGATGTCGCCATGTTTCTGCAGAGCTTCTTTCACAGCGTCCTGTCCGTTCAGCACGACTGCTGGACGAGAGCCGAGCCAGACACTGGGTAATCAGAGATATCAAAACAGTTTGGTAAACAATAACGTAGGCCAGATATGCAACATTATAAAGCCATACAATACACAAGATCAGAGGAGTGTTATTTTGTAAGAGATATAACATCTTCAACCAAAATCAACCAAAATTGTAAGAATTAATCGCAGCTGGACAGATAATTGAACCATTGTAATCCAGGAATTGAGTGGTGCCCCTTCATACAGACCCATTGGGTGTGGTGCATGATGGGAATCTTCCCTTAAGTATTGGTTCCTATGGGATAATTTCTGAAGTTCCAGGTCAGTTTTTGGGTCAACGCAATAGAACCCTTAAGCTTAACTTGCTAAGGGTAGAAATTGATGAACAGCTATTCACACACATACTACAAACAATATTTTCAACATCGGACCATCGAGCATAAATCATATATCATTTCCATGTAATATGCTATTTATATTTTTACTGAGAAAACCGCGGCTATGGATTTTCCTGTCAATAAGAATATTTTGCACTATTGAAAAGATACCCGTCATTACAATTTTTGGCACAATCGACCAAATCACCGACGCAGGCATTGCATCGATTCTCAGTGAAAGGGCCATGTTTACAGAATTAAAGATATTCATCTCTTCCTGGCAGTGAGACTTTTTTTACCATTGACAGGGTGTTATCATGCCCTACTAGTAATAATGATTGGCGATGGTATCGGGTCATTGAACTGTCGTAGTTACACATTTTTTTTTAATCTAAGGGGAGTTTGAAAAGCCGAACTCATGTTTGGAACTTCTTCGGTTGATTCAATGTTTTTTTTAGGATACCAGTGATCGTTATTTTTGTTTACACCCGGGGTATTCGACGGGCCCGCACTGGCTCAGTAGTGAACAAGGTAAACCACAGTAGATCAGATCACCGCACGAAAAGCGATATTTAAGCAGACTCGGTTTCCAAAATACATATCGATACCTATCAGTGCCCGTGGGTCTTATTGTTATCTTTGTTGCCATTTTGTGTATTTTCCCCGATGATATTAAAACAACTGACTACTAAGTTAAGCATTACTGTGACAGTCGTTCAGTAAGATAGCATTTGTTTCCACGTCATGCCATGTTATGCCATGCCTGAAAAATTGGCATCTTTCAATTCAGTAAACAAATTGAGAATAAACG
This sequence comes from Branchiostoma lanceolatum, assembly GCF_035083965.1. NCBI lineage: Eukaryota > Metazoa > Chordata > Leptocardii > Amphioxiformes > Branchiostomatidae > Branchiostoma > Branchiostoma lanceolatum. The sequence goes on from NC_089724.1 coordinate 25,922,869, forward strand.
TTAGCGTTACGGTACCTGAATGCACAATCAGGTTCATGACCTATGACCTATGACAGAGGGCTTGATCTTGAATGTGAAAGAGGTTGCCTTTCTTCGCTTTTAAACTTAAGAAGGAGACAGTGACTAACCTCCTTAAACTGACATTGACAAGAACTGTTGTCTCAGCTAAGTGGACGTTTTCCCCATAAGAACTGGACAAGGTTACTTAAGTGGAACGTACAGCAGCATTACAGCTGCACCTAAAACCGTCCTCCCAACCTAAAACCGCCCTCCCCAGCACACATTTTATGGTCGCATAGTTGTTCTACTAATCAATCATAACGACATGTACAAACAAGAGTTCTACGACCTCATACCTTCGTCAAATGATTTTGACCTTTATGACTGATGTATTAGGAGTGTTTTTCATCAATCATCAATCATACCAGTTGACCCTCTTCACCCAAATAACATAAGTTGTCCAAACCTCCTTGTTATGACTATGAGCTTAACAAAGAAGGTTATGCTAACATTTATCATCAATTATGCAAATAAGCTCCCTCCTTATTAGCATAATTTGATTCCATGGTGTTCACATTCACACAACTTCCTAATGCCACAAGTATGAAATTACCGTCATTTACTAGTATGGAATTATAGTAGTTTCTCATTGATTATGCTAATTAGGCCAACATTTGCATATTTCCTATCTATCAACATTCCTCTCTTCCTTATTTACAAATGTCACATATTTGAATAGTCATATCATGGAACACAGCAGATTTTTAAAATTGCCTCATTAATCATGTGAGTTAGAATTTGATTTGCATAATTATCATCCAATCATACAAAGCATCACGTATTAAAGCTACCTACATACCAAAAATCATGACCATCCATCAAGACCATCTCGAGTTATAGTTTTTCTCATTAATTATGTCAATGAGGTTCTCATTTGCAAAGCTGATATCTATTAATATTTCTCTCTTCCTCAGTTACATATGTCACATGTTTGAGAGTCCTATCTTTTGATGGATGTATAAACTTTCCTCATTAATCATGCAAATTAGATACTGATTTGCATAATAAGTATCTAATCATGTACATCAGCACTCAAGCTATGTACTTACAAAAATTTATGACCATCCACCAAGCCCTTCTTGAGTAATTCCCTTTCAAAGTCTGAAGCAAAACCTGCCCCTGCTATAGCCAACCCATACGTCTGCTTGGAGACTACCTTATCAATGCCAACAGCTGGCTGACAGCCAATTTGTGTAACTGACGTTTCCTGCCTCCAATATGACCCCTCAGGACCCTTGCCCCTATCCATGACGCCTTAAATTGGAATAACACAGCCAACACCGTACACATACTTCAGCATACAATGTAACACATTTTTGGCGACGCCTCAGGGGCGAGCCAAATTTTTACTATATTGTGTGCAGATTGCAAGAATTCTAGGAATTGTACAGGAATGTGAAAGTCCATGGGACGATAACTCAAGAATGCCTGGATGTATTGTCTTCATATTTTGTAGGTGGGTAGGTCTGTGAGAGACCTTGTAATGATTGGATTTTGGGCCCCCTAGCGACTTTCTATGGTACTGCAGGGGAACTTTCACTTTCTAAATCTCGTCTTCTGAACATGCTATAGTCATGATTTTTAAGTGGTGGATAGCTCTTTGTTAGGAAAATATGTCCTGTAGATTTGGACCCCCTAGCGGCTTTTTTGGAACTGCAGGAGCTGATTTTGACTCAAACTTTGAAAGAGAATAACGCAAGAAGGGGATGACGGATCATCGTAATTTTTGGTGTGTAGATAGCTTAAGTGATGATTGACATAATCATATACCAATTATGCAAATCAATATCTGATTTGCATAATTAATGAGGACATTTAATAAATCAGCTGCATTCTATAATATTATAGGACTCTCAAACACATGACATATGTAACTGAGAAAGAGATGAATATCGTTAGATATCAATTATGCAAATTGATACTTAATTTGCATAATTAATGACAAAATGCTATAAATCCATAGTGGTAAATGATGGGGATTTCATTTTTGCACCATTTGGAAGTTAAGTAAATGTGGCCACTATTAGACACAAATCTTGCAGAGAGGGCCTCATTTACATAATTTTTGAGGAAATGGTACGATATCTTTTTTTGTGAAAACAAGATTTTCATACATTGGACAACTTGTGCTATTTTGGTAGAGAAGGTGATCGACTGATATGATTTATGCGAGGTCCTTATTTGCATGTGGGCTAAAAACGAAAACGTTAACAGAGACCACCGTCGCCATGGCAACATCTTTTTATGTTGCCAATCTTGTTACACTTTTCTCGTTAATTATGCAAAACACTTCGCCCAAAATCTAATCATCTTGAGATGTCCCACATACACACCGACACACCAACTACGACAACAAACCATCCAGGCGTTCTCGACTTATTCTGTTCACTAACAGACACACAGACAAGCACCGTCGAATAACCTTGTCGACGAAACCATTTCGTCGACGAAGGTAATAACGCTGGCAGTCATATTAGATCTGAGTCAGTAGTGACATAATTACGTACGTGAAGATGTCGCCATATTTCAGTTGCCATTCAGCGAACACTCGATGTTGTCCCCGGGCGAGGTCGCGCAGGTTCCCGACGATCGGCCAGGCACGAGGCCCTGGTGGGTATTTCCGCCTCAACCAGACATTTTCGACGTACAGGTAAACTCCCAGTAATGCCAAGGCTACAAGAAGTAACAACTCCATTTTGCTGCTAATTCATGACCAGTTAGCTACTCGACAAGTCTGTGAGAGTACGTGGCGCCTCACGGAGTGCAAAGTTCATGAACCTGAAGCAGCGGATGACCTTGGAAGTGCCCCGGCCAGTGTCAGATTAGATTGCCTGTCGTCTGAGCTTTTCAATTGTTTCGTAACGGTTGACTGAAAGAAGGTCAGGTGGGGTGATGTGGCGTCATGTGACACTGATAGGGCCGCTTTGTCAGCTCGACAAATTGAAGTTAAACGCTCCGTGCTATTTGGTTTCCATAACTACTTTCCACTACAAGGGTGCGATGGCCGATAAATTGCAGGGTGAGGTTGAAATTTCATCTGTTGGGTATCGTGGCTGATTACAGTTAACAGTGTACATCGGTTATTGCCTTAGGGTGACATTCTTATCACTCTTCATGAGAGACGAGGAATGGCCATAAGCGCCATCTTTGCTCTTGACCTCAGTGGCTCTTACGAAGGAATTGACCCCTAACTGGTGTCCTTGATGACTTGATTTACATTTCAATGGACCGTAGCTTAACCCTCAAACACCCGAACGGGGTCATTTTTTACCCCAGACGTGGATTTTGATGTGCCATTTGAACATGTTTGATCGGAAAAAATTCCTTCCTTGACTTTGTCAGTAGACATCTATTCTAACCTCTCCTAATTTATAGGGAGATTGATACGATACTGTTGACATTATAGAGAAAAGTCTGGAGTGATTCCACTGGGGTCATTTTTGACCCCAGCAAAAATTAGGGGCTGTTTTTGAGACCTGCCCTCTGTTACTCCTAAGCTACGTGTTGTATGACCACCAAATTTTTAGAGGATGATACACATGTGAATTGATATTACCATAACAAATTTTGTGTCATTATGACGTGATATGGCGTCATTATGACGTAATTTTATGTGATTCTATCCGCCATCTTCGATTTTGACCGTTGACGTCATTAAATCAGCAAAAAATATCAATGTTAGATCAGGAAAGTTACAATGGATTACATAAGATGATAACAATGTAAGAAAACAATGAAGTGTACCAGCAAAGCCTCGAAACGTCATTGTTTGAACTGAAATTATTAATTAGCAGATTTTGTGAAATATGCTTGTCAAAAACCCGTTGCCATGGCAACACGAAAAACGATGAACTTACTTTATTAATTTGAAATCTTTGTTAAGGACATTTTATGAAACGTCACCAAATTTGGTGGCTCTAGCGTGAGCCGTTCAGGAGTTATGCAACATGAAATTTGGCGTGGGCCTTAAAAATCCCCTCCCGGTCTGAATTCCTGTGCCTGGAGAGCGAAGGGTCTTCCTACATGTGTATGCCGGAGTAACGATCGCCACTACTTCACGATGGGATATACACAATTAAACCGACTCGAAGACTCAACGTATGAATTGATGCAATGTTAGTTTATTACGGTTTATGACTGACAAAAGAAATCTATATCTGTATGGAATTATGATGAAGGCAAAATAAATGAGCATATCGGATTAAATTTCTATGCGTTTTGACTTGTCTTTTTTCTCTCTACATACTCAAGATACGTTTTTGGCAATCTTGGCCTACACATATAGAAATAAAGGGCATCAGACACTGTAAGATAATGGTCCACATACAGACGTTGAAAGTATACTGATATAGGATATTAAGTAGTTGCCATTAGTAGGAAGGCCATTAGTGCTGTTCAGTAGTACAGCATGGTACACCTGTAGCTAGATATTTGTCATGAGAAGGAATTAATGTATCAAATAATGAGTAAGGCGCACTTTCACAAAACTACTCTAAGCAAGGTGACAGAAAAAAGTACGTTTCAACGTTACGTTCTTGAGCGAACAATATAAAGATTAAAGACATAGTGACCCAGAAGAGTCGACACTAGAATCTCTACCGATGTGCCTGTCTAGTTTGTTTGGTACTGCGTGAGTAATACAATGAAAAGTCCGAGTGCTGTACATCTGACCCCAGGCAAGGCTAAATCACTTGAAGTGGTACGAAACATCGTCAAACTGATTGCAATGATATATGTACAACAGAATGAGACTACAAACGAGATGGTATAAACAGTTACATAGAGAAGTACCGTTGATGACACGCGATGACAATGGTCTGGCGCTGTTGGAAAAGGTAAAGATTACCTACCCGTCAGCGTCACCTTAGATAACACTACTAGGTGCATAAATGTGAAAATTATGTGAATTTTTGGCAAAATTTGAAGAAAATGTGATAAAATGTGATATAATGTTAAGAATTTTGAGGTCCAACAGCATCACATTTTTTCACATAAGTTGACAGATTATAACATAAAATAACATTCAGGTCACATTTCTGAAGAGCGACACTAAAATGTGAAAAAATGTTATTATTTTGAGTCACATTATTTCACATTCACCCTGAAAGGTCTAGAAAAATCACATTTTCAAATGTGAAAATATGTTATCTAAATGTGAAGTTTGCTGTTAACGCATTATGTGAAGTTATGTGACTACCAGTGCATTTTTCCGCCGCCTATATTTATGTGATTTTATGTGAAACGCGCTCTCGGTGAAAATGTGAAATAATGTTATATCAAATCACATTTTATAAAATGTGACTTCATGTGAAAGTTATGTGAAACGCGGTCTGCTGCAAAATGTTAAAAGATGTGAAAACAGCTAGCAAGCGGAGAAATGTGAAATTTATGTGATGTTCAAAAAAAGCGAAATGTGAAAAAATGTGATATGCGAATCACATTAAATTCACATTTTTTACATGTGAAATTAATGTGAATTGCCTTACACAAGATTTGAAGACATTTGAATGAACAGAATATGTAAAAGGTAAGTGTTGTGATTTTTTCCCGACGTTTATATGTGACGTCTATACTGTATTTAAATACACACTTCCGCTAGAACAAGGCGCCCCACGTTTACACTTGAAGTCTTTCTTTCAAAGCATGGTAATTCACCATCATTGAACGGTAACATTGTAAGTGAGCTAGAAGGTGGCTTTTTCCCCCCGTCACTTTTCTTCGTTGATTAAGCTAAACATTTTTGAGATATGCTCGCAAAATATGCGTTGCAAACGATATAAGTTATTATAACCAACGCTTTGCGCTGTGACTTGACTATCATTTAGAATTCAGACAACAATTAACAGAAGGTGTGAAATTCCTCCTCTCCCCACGCGTGCCACTGTTTAGTTGTTGATTAACGAATTTACACGTGAAAGCACCTAATGTCACGCCCCATTCACACTTTGACAGCAACGCCCAGCCCCTCGCCTTCATGTGAGAGTCAAGGCGTTCCTGATCTTTTTGGCCCTCGTCGGCCCAGTTTATAAAGATAGTCTGTACAAAATATTTTTTGTGAGCGCTATGGCCGACATTAAGTAGATGTTTCAAACTCTGACAGTTGTTTGGAAAACAGAATTAATGAGTCACCAAGTCCCCCGACGGACAAAAAATGAACGACCTTGTCAAACAGTCCCATTACTGACCCATTGTTAGGGGATCGTTGTCTGCACCAATGGATATCAAGCTCATCCTTCTTAATTTACCTTGTTCTGATGCACTTTAATGTAAACAAAGAATTCCTAGACTGTTACTGAAATTGCTCAGTGAAGATAATGCAAACGACATGTACCTAGATTTGAAGAAAATGTTTGCTCAAAGAGCTGAAGGTGACAGTAACGTGAAAACATTGCACAACCACGCCGACCCCAGCCCCCCCCTCCTGAATCATAGCCTGGAGTCCAGCTTTCTTAGCTTTCAAGTGAGTCCGTTACCCAAGCTCCACTGCCGCCTTTTTGATAGCCTATACCAGGCTCCGCTGATCGCTGGGAAAATAGTACAGTAGTAAAAAGGGTAAAATAAAGTGAATGGTATGCCAAGGGTAGTCCTTGGCTGGTAGCAGACTAAATCTAAAAAGGCTGGAGTCCATATTCTCCAAGCAGAGGCTTCGATCGAGAGGGCTAGTTTTGTCCAGGATTTTTAACGTCTAAAAATCTAAAAGTCACTTTGAGATTACCGCCCGGCGGCATCAAACAATGACAAAGGGCGCCTTACCGCCGGCGGGGTCATTTTCATGATAAGTATCCGTAGCCATCGGGGAAAAGTTATTGTATGAAGTAGTTTTCACTTTCCGATAATTACTTAAGTACTATTTAGCACCCTTGCGCAAAAATGTAACCCGGCGAGCTACAATTACAAAGCAGAAGCGAGGCTTTTTCCCCTATGAAATGCAAAATTGGGCAAATAGATAAGTGGCGTCAAATAAAGTGAATGGTATGCCAAGGGTAGTCCTTCTTGGCAAGTAGCTAAAAAGCTAAAAAGTCTGGAGTCCATATTCTCCAAGCAGAGGCTTCGATCGAGAGGGGTAGTTTTGTCCGGGATTTTTAACGTCCCTCTCCGGACAAAACTACCCCTCTCGATCAAAGCCTCTGCTTGTCGAATATGGACTCCATGCTACCGGAATCGTAGGCCGTACACCGTAACGCGGCCCCTCAGCGCATTCCCATATCGGTAGGCAAAGGTTTTATCGTGCTTCCGAGCGAAACCCGAAGTGATGCCGAAGGTACGAGCGGCGGGTTCGGCGAAGCCGAACAGGGTTTGTCCGAGCCGAACAGCGAGCCCCGAAAGTAAGAGATAGGAGAAACCGTCGAGAGCATGTGAGCGAAAACATGTAGTTGATGTACCGCGGCGGGTCTTCAACATAAATACCAAAGCCTATAGCCCGTTGTTCAAGCAGCTATATTTTTGATAATATTCTTACTCGGTTGAAACAATCTTTAAATCAATTCACCCTCACTAATCTTGTAACCAACAAAACAGGCAGTGCGATATGTTCATTTTCATCTCATATTTTATTCAAATGCATTAGGTTTCTGAAGAAAACATGATTACGATCGACTACAAATGCAAGGATCGCACTGGTGTATTTTCCCAATTTGCAAGCACACAATAGAAACTCTTTGTTGTACGCTGACATTAATTTATTTTGTAAAATTTCCAATTTCTGTTCCTTGTACATATGCTGCTTTATTGTATTGAAAGGGCTCATGCAAGCACCGCTTAAGTAAACGACTCTTTGATATTCAAATAATTGTTACTTTTTCGCGAAGGTGTGAAATGCTAGAAATATACATGTTAGACCTTTCACAGATACAATTCCCATGTGCCGAAGCAGGGATGTGCCACTGTCTCAGACACATACAGAAAATACATTGTGTTTTTTTACAATACTGTCTGTGGACGTCATTTACGTATTCGCTATTTTTGCTTATATCGCCCTTCCCTGTTATTTGGACTGTCTTAATCACTACTGATTATCACTGAATTAGATACAAATAAGTACTTTTAATGCTTCTAAAACCATGCCCAAAAGCTACATTCGTGAAGAAAAAAGCTATAAATTAAAACTAAAAAGACTATGGCAATACAACTAGAATCTGTCGATTGTCGGACATATCCAAGCAGATGCTGGCTCTGGCACCGTCTCCTCGTTTTCCGCGTGATTTTGTGACACACCAATCATATGTTAGTTGATATTTCTTCACCTCTTACTCTCTCCGTTTATTGTGGGGAGTAGTGGTGTTAAAAATCATAACTAAAATCACGCGTAAAAGATTGAAACTGGGCGGGACCCCGCATCTGCTTGGAAATAATCCATGTCGTATCTATTTACATAATGCGCTAATAGCGCTGCTGTTGTGAAATTGTTCTTGTGAAATAACAAGGCTTGATGAAACTAAGTTGTATTGAACTCAATCATCTACACATCTCTTAGTTTATAAAGGGCAAAACGCTACTCTACTTCAGAAAAGGGAACAAAGAATTCGTTACACACTTCTCTGCAGTATCTTCTGACAGCAGCAACCTGGTATATGTAAAACAGCGGTTGCTGTGCTCGATTGTTATGTCCTGTTCGCTTGCAATGGCGCTGCATAGCTGGCAGTGACTTGGTGATGTGGCCACGTTCCGAACAAAAGTTTGGCCCGAAATGTACCTTACGGACATGATCCGCAACCTGGTGCCTCCTTCTTCTCCCGTACCGACATGAAGGCCAAGGGCAAATGTAATATCCGTGGCCGTTATTCTTTCTCAGCTCCACTTGAATCAGGCATTTAGTCTGCATTGTGTTCACTCGAAACTCCACAGCAGTGCTAACAACACCATTAGCCTCCTCTTCCTGGCGAAAAACCCTCTCCAGTTTTTCAAATAGCTTGTCAGTATCACGGCGTCTGGGAACGGCCGCACGTAGAATCAATGGATTATCAGCTTGCCTTGTCTCCAAATCCGGAGATGCGTTGTTCCCAGAACCCTGACTGCTTGTCTCCGTATTCGCTTCAGAAGCCGTATGCAATCCGTCCATACTGCTTCGAGGTCTGTCGGGCTGTGATCTGCGAAAGCTGGGCTAAGAATGATAAGTTGACAAGTCTGGCCAAGGTGTTGTTGATATGACAATTAGGGTCAACACGGGATTAAACACGATAAAATATGCAACAAGTAAGGCCGGTGGTGACAATGGTGGTGATATCGCGCTGTGATCGGCGAAAGCTGGACTTAGAATGACAAGGCGTTGTTTATTACTCTCCAAGCAGAGGAGGGGTTTCGGCTGGTTTTTGACGTATTTTTAGGTGTTTTTGGAGAGTACTAGTAGTCGTTTATATGAAAATTAGGGTCAACACGGGATTAAACACGATAAAAATGCACGATAAAGTAAGGCCGGTGGTGACAATGGTGGTGATTTGTCTGAAACAGCCCTAATCCAGAACCGACAAGTATTGTTTCTGACATCCTAGTAATTAATTAGTAACGGGTGTTTTGTGGAGGATTTGTAAAATACTTCTAAAAAGTTAAAGTTAAACAACGCACTTCAACTAGTTTGGGTGCACGCCCTGATACACATTTACTAAATCGTCTCGTATTGAAAAGCTGATGATTCCATGTTGTTTTCTGATTTAAGGGACACTGTAGGAAGTGAGAAAAACTTGTTGTAACGTTACAAGATATCTAAGTTAAGTATGATATCAAATAAGCCTTTGACGACTTGTAGCGCGTATTATAATTTGCATCCGGTCCGAAATATGTACAGCGCAGATTTCATACACATCATGCCAAACGTCTGTCGGTCAGTCTTGTATTGGGAAAATTAGAAGTTCCGTGTTGTTTTCTAATTCTGAGAACCATCGACACCCCTAAATCATGTTATAATATGACAAGATAGGCAGCATCCTAGTATTTCGTTTTGACTAATTGGTGTTCCGTGGGGGATTGGAAAACAAGGCTTCTGAATTGAAAGTTAAACAGCGCAGTTGAAAGAGAATGGATGCACCCGCTGACACACTGTTGTAAATCGTCTCGCATTGAAAAGTTGATAATTTCGTGTTGTTTTCTGGTGTAAGGAACACTTTAGGAAGTGAGAAAGATATGCTGGAACGTCACAAGATATCTAGGATTCTAGTATGAGATCATAGCTTGCGGTTGACTTGTATAGCGTTTTACAATTTACATCCGGGCAGAGATATATCGGCGCTTACTTCATGCACCTTATGAAAAATGTCTGTCGGGCGGTCTTTCAGTTCCGTGTTGTTTTCTGAACCTGAGAACCTTTTAAAACGCTAGAAACATATACTGTACCATGGCAAGATATACAGCATCCTAGTTATCCATCTTGAGTAACGGGTGTTTTTGTAGGATTAAAAAAAGGCTTCTAGATAGAACATTGACAGGACAGTTAAAAGAGTTTCAGTGCAGCACTGACAGACTATTGTAAATCGTCTCGTATGGAACAGTTGATAATTCCATGTTGTTTTCTGGTGTAAGGGACACTATTGGAAGTAGTGAAATATTGTTGTAACGCTACATGATATCCAGGATTCTAGTATTAGATCATAGCCTGCGGTTGACTTGTAGAGCGCTTTACAATTTACATCCGCGCAGAAATATGTACAACACTGATTACATACACGTTATAAAATAGGTCTGTCGGGCGGTCTTTTAATGGAAAATTGAAAGTTCCGTGTTGTTTTCTTAACTTGAGAACCATGTACACAGGTAGAAATATAAATTGTACCATGGCAAGACATACAGCATCCTAGTTATTCATTTTGAGTAACGGGAGTCTTTATAGGATTAAAAAAAAGGCTTCTAGATAGAGGATTGACAGCACCGTTAAAAGAGTTTGGGTGCACGCACTGACAGACTATTGTAAATCGTCTCGTATTGAAAAGTGATAATTCCGTGTTGTTTTCTGGTGTTAGGGACACTATTGGAAGTGGTGAAATCTTGTTGTAACGTTACATGATATCCAGGATTCTAGTATAAGATCATAGCCTGCGGTTGACTTGTAGAGCGCTTTACAATTTACATCCGCGCAGAAATATGTACAGCACTGATTACATACACGTTATGAAACAGGTCTGTCGGGCGGTCTTTTAATGGAAAATTGAAAGTTCCGTGTTGTTTTCTAAACCTGAGAACCTTATAGACAGGTAGAAATATAAATTGTATCATGGCAAGATATACAGTATCCTAGTTATTCATTTTGAGTAACGGGCGTCTTTATGGGATTAAAAAAAAGGCTTCTACATAGAAGATTGACAGCACCGTTAAAAGAGTTTGGGTGCCCCCGCTAACGCACTGTTGTAAATCGTCTCACATTGAAAAGTTGATAATTTCGTCTTGTTTTCTGGTGTAAGGAACACTTTAGAAAGTAAGAAAGATAAGCTGAAACGTCACAGGATATCTAGGATTCTAGTATGAGATCATAGCTTGCGGTTGACTTGTATAGCGTTTTACAGTTTACATCCGGGCAGAGATATATCGGCGCTTACTTCATGCACCTCATGAAAAATGTCTGTCGGGCGGTCTTTCAGTTCCGTGTTGTTTTCTAAACCTGAGATCCTTTTAAAACGCTAGAAACATATACTGTACCATGGCAAGACATACAGCATCCTAGTTATTCATTTTGAGTAACGGGTGTCTTTATAGGATTAAAAAAAAGGCTTCTAGATAGAAGATTGACAGCACCGTTAAAAGAGTTTGGGTGCACGCACTGACAGACTATTGTAAATCGTCCCGTATTGAAAAGTGATAATTCCGTGTTGTTTTCTGGTGTTAGGGACACTATTGGAAGTGGTGAAATCTTGTTGTAACGTTACATGATATCCAGGATTCTAGTATAAGATCATAGCCTGCGGTTGACTTGTAGAGCGCTTTACAATTTACATCCCCGCAGAAATATGTACAGCACTGATTACATACACGTTATGAAACAGGTCTGTCGGGCGGTCTTTTAATGGAAAATTGAAAGTTCCGTGTTGTTTTCTAAACCTGAGAACCTTGTAGACAGGTGGAAATATAAATTGTATCATGGCAAGACATACAGCATCCTAGTTATTCATTTTGAGTAACGGGTGTCTTTATAGAATTAAAAAAAAGGCTTCTAAATAGAGCATTGACAGCACAGTTAAAGGAGTTTCAGTGCACGCACTGACAGACTGTTGTAAATCGTCTCGTATTGAAAAGTGATAATTCCGTGTTGTTTTCTGGTGTTAGGGACACTATTGGAAGTGGTGAAATCTTGTTGTAACGTTACATGATATCCAGGATTCTGGTACATGTATAAGATCATAGCCTGCTGTTGACTTGTAGAGCGCTTTACAATTTAGATCCGCGCAGAAATATGTTCAGCACTGATTACATACACGTTATGAAACAGGTCTGTCGGGTGGTCTTTAAATGGAAAATTGAAAGTTCCGTGTTGTTTTCTAAACCTGAGAACCTTATAGCCAGGTAGAAATACATATTGTATCATGGCAAGATATACAGTATCCTAGTTATTCATTTTGAGTAACGGGCGTCTTTATTGGATTAAAGAAAGGCTTCACAAACGTTTCTACATAGAAGATTGACAGCACCGTTAAAAGAGTTTGGGTGCACCCGCTGACGCACTGTTGTAAATCGTCTCGCATTGAAAAGTTGATAATTCCGTCTTGTTTTCTGGTGTAAGGAACACTTTAGAAAGTAAGAAAGATAAGCTGGAACGTCACAAGATATCTAGGATTCTAGTATGAGATCATAGCTTGCGGTTGACTTGTAGAGCGTTTTACAGTTTACATCCGGGCAGAGATATATCGGCGCTTACTTCATGCACCTCATGAAAAATGTCTGTCGGGCGATCTTTCAGTTCCGTGTTGTTTTCTAAACCTGAGAACCTTTTAAAACGCTAGAAACATATACTGAACAATCTCAAGACATACAGCATCCTAGTTATCCATCTTGAGTAACGGGTGTTTTTGTAGGATTAAAAAAAAGGCTTCTAGATAGAAGATTGACAGCACAGTTAAAAGAGTTTGGGTGCACGCACTGACAGACTATTGTAAATCGTCTGGTATTGAAAAGTGATATTTCCGTGTTGTTTTCTGGTGTTAGGGACACTATATTGGAAGTGGTGAAATCTTTTTGAAACGTTACATGATATCCAGGATTCTAGTATAAGATCATAGCCTGCGGTTGACTTGTAGAGCGCTTTACAATTTACATCCGCGCAGAAATATGTACAGCACTGATTACATACACGTTATGAAACAGGTCTGTCGGGCGGTCTTTTAATGGAAAATTGAAAGTTCCGTGTTGTTTTCTAAACCTGAGAACCTTATAGACAGGTAGAAATACATATTGTATCATGGCGAGATATACAGTATTCTAGTTATTCATTTTGAGTAACGGGCGTCTTTATGGGATTAAAAAAAAGGCTTCTACATAGAAGATTAACAGCACCGTTAAAAGAGTTTGGGTGCACGCGCTGACACACTATTGTAAATCATCTCGTATGGAAAAGTTGATAATTCCGTGTTGTTTTCTGGTATAAGGGACACTATTGGAAGTGGTGAAATCTTGTTGTAACGTTACATGATATCCAGGATTCTAGTATAAGATCATAGCCTGCTGTTGACTTGTATAGCGTTTTTTTTAATTTACATCCGCGCAGCAATATGTATAGCTCTGATTTCATACACGTTATGAAAATGTCTGTCGGGCGGTCTTTTAATGGAAAATTGATAGTTCCGTGTTGTTTTCTAAACCGGAGAACCTCCAACACCCCTGAAAATCCATATTCTAATGTATCAAGATTTACACCGTTCACACACATTTTGAATAACGGGTATTTTGTGGAGGATTTGAAAAAAAAAAAACTTCTTAACACCGAAATTTCGGAGCTTGGGCTTACAGCGGATGGTGGGGTGGGGTCGGGGGGAACGGGAGGGTGGGCCGGGAGAGCTTCGGCGCGCGTGCGGCGCTCGGTGGCGCGCCGATTATGGTGTCTGGACTCCCAGGGTACTTGTTCCTGTATTTAAGTTAAGGTCACTGTAAGAAGTTTGATGGACGTGTTTTTAAACACCAGTGTTAAAACACCAGACGATATGCAGGATTCTAGTATGATTCCTCGGGCTCGTTCCATTTTAGTACCCTACACAAGGAAGCCATTGACCTGGCATCCGGTCTACCGTTGTTTGGCCGGGACGTCTTCGGGACGACAGGGTTTTTCGCCACGGGGTAATATTTGGCACCCGGTAGTAGTTTTACGTGGCCGGAGTTCAATTGTTCCCCGTGTATCGTTGTGGCCGATTAGATTTTTACCACGTGAAAAATCCAAAGATAACCCTGACCTTAAAAAGCCCAGTCTTTCCCGAAGAGAGCTTGGCCTAACATAGCCCTAAGCCTCTACTAGGCTCCGCTGATCGCTGGGAAAATAGTAGAACAACGCCTATTGAACTTCCTGCGTAGCGGACTACCCTTGGCACACTATTCACTCTATTTGGCCGACTTCTACTATTTTCCCAGTGATCAGCGGAGGCTGGTAGATGCTAGTTTTTGGCTACAACAGTTTGCGACAGGGACAGTAGGATGCCTTCGTGGCGATTTTGAGTGGACACGATGTGTTTGTTTTTACGTTAGAGTTCGACTTCCGACAGGGGCCGGTAAAACATTTTGTTTTCAGGCCATACCGTCCTTCCTCAACTCACCAGACTCTCTTGTCGATCATTGCCTTGAAAATGGTCCTCTGTTGCAACAAAATGCACCCAAAAGACAAGTTTGGCTATCAAAATTCAACAAAGCAAAATGTTTATTTTCCCGCTCGATCGCTGCAGATTGACCGCAAAGTAACGCAAATATCGCGTTAACAATGATCATATTACATTTTGTTACAAAAAAATAATCAGCTCTAGACCATTTTTTCAACAATGAAAAAATGTTGTTCCCTTTGTATTTCAGCAAGAAAATACCGAGAATACAAGCACCTCAATAAACAATATAATTTTATATGTTTTGCTGGCACCCCCTACTTGACCTTTGACACAGCCGGCTTCCCTACATGGGCTACAATCACGCCCGGCCGCGCCCCACTAAGAAGCCAAACAACAGCGCGGAAATCTGTACTTCATCCAGCCACGAGCTCACTTCGCACATACTTGATAATGATTTTGAAATGTAAATATACCAGAGATTACTTCTGATAGCATTTACAAGAGCGTCGGTAGATGCTGGAGATGAAAAGTTTGAAAGGTGATGCATTATTTCTCGAGAGATGGCGGTAAATGCATATATTTTTGTTTCGTCTTGTGGAGCGCGAAATAAAAGTATGGTGGACATTTTGTTTCACATAAAATCACATTATCAGCTAGGGTACCGGCAAATGTGAAATTATGTGAAACCTTTTCACATAAAATAACATATTCACGATTATGTGAAAAATGTAATTTGAATTTCACATAATTTCACATTTGACTCCTTGCAGTTTTCGGAAGAAAATCGCTTCACATTTCTTCACATTTTTTCACATTTCACATTCACATTTTTTTTGGTCATGTTTTAGGGTTGTGCGATTTCACATAATGGTTTCACATTTTTCAAAGGGTCACATTTTTTCACATATAATAACATTTCGTGATTCACATTTTGAAAAAAAATCACATTTTGTGTTTCACATATTTTTGATCGGATTCACATAATGTCACATTTTCTTGGAATTTTGCAGAAAATTCACATAATTTTCACATTTATGCACCTAGTAGTGTAACCTCAGCTGACCTTCAGTCTACCAACATAGAGGTTGATGCAGCTCACGCATATTCGGACCTCATTCTTCTGATCCTATCAAATTAGCCTCTATTACTATTAGCAAGGTATGACTCATAGAAGGGAACACCAGAATATATACACCAAAAGACCCAGGTAAAATCATCAGACGACCTTAAGCTATGGTCTATTGAAATGTTAATCGAGTCGCCAAGGGCACCAATTACGGTCTATTGTCACCAATGTCCTCGTTGTCACTAAACAATCCAAACGCTCCGGGGGGATTCCAACGTCATTAGTATATATACGCTGGTGTTCATTCCGTGCAAATTTGCACTTAGGCTGTGAGACACCGCACACTCTTACAGACTTGCTGACTATACTAGCGAGCTGGTCATAAATTTGCAGCAATATGGAGTTGTTACTTCTTGTAGCCTTGGTGTTGCTTGTAGTCTACCTGTACGTAGAAGATCTCAGGTTGAGGAGGAAATACCCACCCGGGCCTCGTGCCTGGCCGATCGTCGGGAACCTGCGCGACCTCGCCCGGGGACCACACCGAGTGTTCGCTGAATGGAGACTGAAATATGGTGACATCTTCACGTACGTCAATATGTCACTACTTACTAGACGCTATAATGGTTATTTGTCGTTATGACTGATTAGTATAACAGACATGCGTCCATAAAAAATTTGGGGTCGGTAAAGGGCTGAGGTGGGTGGGGAGTTGGCAGGGCTACTCTATACCAAAACTATTCACACGTTCAGCAACATGTTGGAAAACAAATATCACTTAAAACGCTTACCTGGGATACTACAACTGTGTTGATGTCAATTTGGGGGAGGGGGGGCTAACTCTGTCACATTCATGATCAAGTCTGCTACAGGGCACGACGTATGTGTTGGAAAATTAAACATATACATAGAACACTTTTTCTCTCATACATAAGTGATTTTGCATCACGTACGTTAAGTTTGTTACATAGTTGTTACACTGTAAAGAAACTGACACCTCCGTACTTTTAAGTGCTATCTAAACTGCAGTTATTTCATTTCAGGAGTTGTTTATCGGAAAATACACGGAATGGCAGCGTACAGTATACACTAATACGCCCTATTATGTTGTGCTGTCAGGCAAAGGTAAACCAGGGGCACTGCACAAAGCCGAAGAAACCAGTTGAACGAGAGCCGAACAGGGGTTGAGCTTTTCAAACTCGTCTAAGCGTACAAATGTGTTAATCATGGCTCATGCTTTGCTGATGCAACATCCGGAGTGTAACTTATTGTGTAACTAAACTGTAAGTTTCTACAAGAACCGAATCAAGAGAACCGGCGAATTCTTTAACCAGCACAACACGCTCATATTGTTTGCATCACCCTCGTTTCATATCTGCTCCCATTTTCAAATGTCAATAGGGTTTGGTTGAGGAACAACCAAAACAGGGCGACAACTGCATTTACTTGTCATTGTTATGACTTGTACGGAACCGTTCTGTACATTACGAATGAAGATGTATAATAGTGTCCACATAGAATGATGAACATGCTGTTTCTATTTTATATCTGCGTCGATTTTCTCAAAATCCGGCAGAATTCATTACCCTACAATCTCGTATGTTTGTCTATGTTATTGTTTATCAAACTGTATTGAAATGTCCTGATTATCTAGTGTCTGGCTCGGCTCTCGCCCAGCAGTCGTGCTGAACGGACAGGACGCCGTGAAAGAAGCTCTGCAGAAACATGGCGACATCTTTTCGTCTCGTCCGGACTTGTTCCTGTGGGGACGAACAATACGGACCAAAGGAAAAGGTAAGAAGACACGTTTACCTCATCATTAAATAATCGACTTGAGTGTTTGCCATCAAATTTTGAATCCTCTGTACGTTTAGTTTTGGCAAAACTGTCAGCTTTCTTTCCTAGCTGGAGCTTGTACAACCCGGCCTCCATACACATAACCAAAGCTGATGGCAATGAGCAACAACGTAACTGTTGACACTTACCTGAACATTTATGATCGTAAACATTAAGATTCTTTGGGTCTACTGTTTAAATGAGAGGGATCACTTCCATTGAAAGAAATCAAGGTTGTTGCAAGACTAATATGTTAAAGAGGGGAGTCTGGACTCAGCATGCGCATGTGCGTATGTCGCTCTTCAATCTCAATGACACAAGATACAGAACCTTTTGCCAAGAAGGTATGTAATCTGAAACGAAACTGAATAGTCCCCTGGCATTTATTCAATTTGCTGCTATCTTTTTCGTTTTCATCAGGTATTGCCACGGCCCCCTACGGCCCCGAGTGGAAGGAGACCCGAAAGGTGGCGCTGACTTGGCTCAACACCTTCGGGGCAGGGAAGCAGAGTTTGGAGCCCACCATCGTGCAGGAGGCGCAGGATCTGGTTCAAGTTTTCAAGGATAAACGTGGCCAACCGTTCGACCCTACATTATCCCTAGGCCTCGCGGTTTCCAACGTGATCTGTTCCGTAGTGTTCGGCCGGAGATTCAACCATGATGATGAGCGTTTCTCTCACCTGATGGAGCTCAACAGTCGGTACTTCCGCGCATATGCGTCCGCTCAGGTGTGTCTCCTCATGCACTTTCAGGATGCATGCTAGCACATCCACCAGACACTCTTCCAATTCGGTTCTCCACGAACCGAGCTCATTTGACATTGTTCATAACCCCGAATATTTTGAACTCTAAAGACCTCGGCAGTTCTAGTTCATAATGACCTGGCCATTTTAACCGTAATAGCGGCGGATATCAGTGAAGGGCTATATTGTAGTGAAGCCACTCCCGCTTCAATCTGTCTATTTTTCCAGGTATTAAATGTTTACCCCAAACTGCGGTACGTCCCGTCCGTGCGGCGGAACCTGGAGGAGGTGGTGACGTGCAGCGAGGAGATCCGCAGCTTCGTCATCGAAGTCATCCAGGAGCACAGAGAGACCTTTGACCCGAACAACATCAGGGACGTCATCGATGGTTTTCTTCTGGAAGAGCACCGGGGTAAGTGGATATAAGGATAAGTCAGAAGTCTGTAAATAT
Source organism: Branchiostoma lanceolatum (assembly GCF_035083965.1). Classification (NCBI taxonomy): domain Eukaryota; kingdom Metazoa; phylum Chordata; class Leptocardii; order Amphioxiformes; family Branchiostomatidae; genus Branchiostoma; species Branchiostoma lanceolatum. The sequence goes on from NC_089724.1 coordinate 25,941,742, forward strand.
ATCATCATCGTCATCATCTTCTCGGTTCTGCATCTATTGTCATAGGAACGTCCTGCAGTTGCAATCAGTCTTTTAACAATTCAATTGACTCCGCCTTGACTGCTGCAAGATCCTTTTGCTCTCAGAGTTTTCTTGCAATTTCTTTAAAAGTTTATTGGGTATCTGCAGTACCTTTGAAATAGACAGTCTATGAACGTGAGGTTCTGACTGACAACACCTCATCGCTTAACTATTGTCTTCAATCATCAGGGAACAGAATATTGTCTGAACTGCCAGGAGATAACGTCATCAACGTCATCAAGAACCTTTTCACAGCGGGAACCGACACCACCGCCACCACGCTCCGCTGGGCCCTGCTGTACCTGGTGAAGAACCCGGATGTACAGCGCAAGGTGCAGGATGAGATCGATGTGAGGCTTGGAAAACAGGTACATCTCACATCACTACAGAGGCCAAATACTATCACATATTGAAAGAGGAAGGACTTTGCATCTATAATTTGTTTCAAACGAGATCTATCTGATGGTTGGTGATCGAGATTAGCAAGAACCGGAGGCTAATGAGCGGCACTACATGGATCTGAGATTTCCTGCTCATTGGCGAAATATCGTGTCAAGAATTACTTCATCAGACGTATTCTTTAATCATTATCTGGATCCATTTGTATGCACATTTAAACTAGACAACGCCAAATCAGCATGGCTTTCTCAAAATATCAACCGATTGTATCCTGTTTCCCAATAGGCATTATTAACATAAGTCTTTACATAATGCATATCTTACATTTACCGCAGACCCGGGTATCTATACTGCTGCGAGAACACCTTCCCTACACGGAGGCGACCATACGCGAGGCCCAGCGGATCCGGACCATCTCTCCTTCCTCTGTTCCTCACGAGACCACAGCTCCTACAACAATCCTGGGACATCAGGTACTAGGTGACCACTCTGTGCTTCCTGAACAAACCGTAACGCATTACTTACTCGTCATGTGCATTCTTTGAACTTTTTTCATTCCAATTTTAAACTTTCATTGAAACTTTTCGTTTTGTCTGACACAGATCCCTTCCGGAACGTTCATAGTGCCCAACCTGTGGTCTCTCCACATGGACCCGAAGTACTGGCCCGACCCGGAGAGGTTCGACCCGACCCGTTTCCTGGACGCTGACGGGCAGCTGGCACCGCGAACAGAGTCCTTCTTGCCATTCAGCACAGGTAAGGCAGTTTTCTCCTTGGAATGAAAGTTCATTTGAGCTATTTGAGGACATATTGCAACTGGCTTAACCGACACAAATTATAAAGCTGATCCCAAGTTGTGTGTATGATTATATCTAGAAAACAATTCTATAATTTCTGTAATAACAAAGGTCGCTGACATGTCATTTTCTACCGCACCAGGTCCTCGCAAGTGCCTCGGAGAACAGCTGGCCAAGTACGAGCTGTTCCTGTTCTTCACCTCCCTGCTGCAGCAGTTCACTTTCAAGATGCCAGAGGGCGCTCTAACGCCAGACACGGAGGGAATCGTCGGTCAAGTGTTTTCTCCTCGGCCATTCGAAATCTGTGTAATCCCTCGAATTTAAGCAGACCATTTTTTAAAGAATTGTCAGTGGTACTCCAAGTATAAGTATTTGATATGAATATAACGTGGTGCACAAGGGACAATCATAGTGATGCAAAGCATAAGTGGCTAGGAGATAACGTAATTACAGTTGGGTAGAGTAATTTCAATGTTTTTGATTATTTTTTCCTTGACTTAACCAACAGGTGAGCAGTTTGTTTGAAAGGTCTAGTAACCGACGTGATAACGTAGTAATGCATGCTGACCTTAATAATGTGTCCGTGCCTATTGTCCTAACCTAGATACCTGACACAAAGCACCTTGACATAAGGTCGCAGAAGTAAAACACAGTCTGTTACCGCTACCCCCAATTCGCAAATATCGGGGTTAAATAGTATTAGGAATGGTCAAATATGATTAAAAAAGTAACCCGCAGAGGCAATTCTGACTACTTACTGATAGAAAATCACGTTAGAGAATTCTGTTTGTTGCCAGGTTTTTTTGTTTACGTTATCGTCCGGTGGAGCATGAGGCCGCATTTCAGCTGACCCTGAAGAACAGGTGGGAATCGAGGCGTACGTCCATGTAACAAGTGAGCAGTTTGTTTGTAAGACCTAGTAGCGATCGCAATAAATTAGTACTTTGTGACGACCCCATGAGCTCAATAATGTGATCGTACCTATCGTCCTAACCTAGGTACCTATCACAAATCACCTTGACATAAGGTGGCAGAATTAGAACACAGTATAAACGCGATTAATGGTTGTTACGAGTACGGTGATCTAATGGTACGAACGTTCATGTCATTTGATTATAAATACCATTGTATGTTCGTGAGAGCCATTGAGGTAAGAGCAAAGATGACGCTCATGCCACAAAGTGGCCATTTCTGGTCTCTAACTAAAAAAAATAAGAATTTACTGATCCACACTCTCCATTGTAACCATAGCCTAGGCTACCTATGTACACCATGTGTAATCAGCCACGATACCCGACAGATGAAATTTCAACCTCCTGCAAATTATTGATCATCGCACCCTTGTAGTGGAGAATAGTTCTGAAAACATATCGGACAAAGCGACCCTATCAGTGTCACCTGACGCCACCTCACCTCGCCTGACCTTTCTTTCAGTCAACCGTTAATAAACAACTGAAACGCTCAGACGACATGTAATCAAATCTGGCACGGACTGGGGCACTTCCAAGGTCATCCGCTGACTTTCACACAAGTTTGCACTCCGTGAGGCGCCACGTACTCTCACAGACTTGCTGAGCAGCTAACTGGTTATGAATTAGCAGCAAAATGGAGTTGATACTTCTTGTAGCCTTGGCACTGCTTGTAGTCTACCTGTATGTCGAAAATGTCAGGTTGAGGAGGAAATACCCACCCGGGCCTCGTGCCTGGCCGATCGTCGGGAACCTGCGCGACCTCGCCCGGGGACAACATCGAGTGTTCGCTGAATGGCGACTGAAATATGGCGACATCTTCACGTACGTAAATACGTCACTACTGACTCAGGACTGATGTATCAAATATGATCGTCAGCATTATTTGTCGTTATAATTGATTAGTGGAACAACTATGTGATCCTGATCAGGAAACGTTAGGTTGGGTGGGCTGGTTTTGGTTGGGGGGGGGGCGGTGTAGTGTGCTGCTGTTCGTTCCACTAAAGTAGCTTAGTCCAGTTCATATCGGGAAAAACGTCCACTTAGCTGAGACTACTGTGGTTTTCGCTGTCAGTTCAAGGAGTTCTTCTTGAAACCTCCTTCGTAAGTTTAAAAGCGAAGAAAGGCAACCTCTTTCACATTCACGATCAAGCCTGGTATCTGAGGTCATGAACCCGATTTTGCATTCAGGTACGTAACGTTTCAATAAAAGATGCCAACGTTTCAGTACTGACGTGGAAACAAAATGCAATCGTATTAAACGACTGCCACAGTAATGCTTAAGTAATCAGTTGTTTATCATCGGGGAAAAAGACACAATATGGCAACGAGGTAAGATGTACTAGTAGTAAGTCAGTGTGGATGCATCGAAAACCCCGGATGTAAACAAAAGTAACGATCGCTGGTATCACTGACACCGACACGAATACGCCCTATTATGTCGTGCTGTCAGGCAAAATGGTACCGGGGGCACCTAACAAAACCAATGGAACCAGGCGAACAAGTTCCGAACAGGGGTTCGGCTTTTGAAACTCTTAGCGAAAAAAATGTGTAATCTCCAAGCAGATCTACACGGGTCAAAATCATAATGTCAGTCAGAGAAGCTCGGCCTGACTGAGCTTCTCTGGCTAACATTACGATTTTACCCCGTGTAGATCTGCTTGGAGATTAAAACATGTGTAACTGCAACAGTTCAACGGATCCATACCATCGCCAAGCAATATAAAATGTAATTAGTAACATTAGGACAAGATAACATCCATGACATCCTGCTAATGGTACAAAAAAGTCTCACTGACAGGAATCAGATAAATACCTTTAATTCTGTAAACATCCTTTCACCGAGAATCTTTGCGATTCCTTCGTCTGTAATGTGCATAGCATTAGAACAATAGTATAAAGTCTGGGGTTAGGGTTGACAGGATCACGAGGTGTTATTCACATCCTGTCAATTCACATCCTGTCAATACTGCTACCAAATCCCTATTGACAGGAAAATCCTGTCATTGACATATTAAGGTCCTGTCAATAAAACAAACGTATTGACGGGCACACCTTATCAATAGTGCCAAATATCATTTATTGACAGGAACATTCTGCCAATAGTGCAAAGTTTTCTTACTGACAGGTACATCCTGTCAACTGTGCCAAAACTATAATGACAGGTATCTTTTTAATAGTGAAAAACATTCTTATTGACGGGAAAATCAGTAGCCGCGGCCTTATCAGTAACAATAGAGATAGGATATAACGCGTATACGTACATGGAAATGATATGATATATGTTATACATTATATCGTATCTGAATTACACTTACAGCAAGTATCAAATTTGTATCCCTCCCCAGGAAGCTGTTGTAGAATTTCTTCATTCGTCATGCAAATGATATCCACATTTACCTAACCACATAACAAATTTCATGTGAATCCATCCAAAGCTTCTTGAGTTTTGCTCTTTAATCACACACTTATAAACGCAAACAAAAACATAATTTCTTGGCGAAGGTGACAAGGAACCTATGATCTCTCGCTGATTATTCTCTTACTATTTATGCAATTAACGTTCAAATCTATATAATCTATGTATTGAAGACAGATAATGAGATGACATTTATCACCCTCTGGAACATTTGACCGAAACATCCTGCCAATATCCCGTGCAACTTTCGACCTTCTGTACTTCACTTTATGTCACTGGGTGGGTATACGCGTGCCTATATACAACATCTAGAAACACAAAAAAAACATACATACTATCACATCGAAAAACCGTAAACGGAATTAACAAAAGAGTCTCCTTTGATTTCCTAAAACTTCCTTAAATCTCTCATATCTGTCTACGTTATTGTTGACTAAACTGCTTTACAATGTCTTGATCATGCAGTGTCTGGATCGGTCCTCGCCCAGCAGTCGTGCTGAACGGACAAAACGCCGTGAAAGAGGCTTTGCAGAAACATGGCGACATCTTTTCGTCTCGTCCGGAACTGTTCATGTGGGAACGAACACTACCGACCAGAGGAAAAGGTCAGAGAAGGCGTGTTCATCATCAAATAAGCGACTCGAGTGTATGTCATCAACTTTTGAATCTTCTGTATGTGTATTTTAGGTTGATTAAAGCAACACTGTCACTGTCAGTTTTCCTTCTTAGCTGCAGCTTGTATATTCTACAACCAAGCCTCCATACCAACATTATAAAGGCGAATAAGCAATCCTAGCAGCAACAGTAATGTTGTAGACATTTGCCCGTGAACATTTATGGTCGTTAATATTGAAATGTTTTTTTGCATGAGAAAAATCGCTGGTTGACCCTTCTATCGAAAGACAGACAAGGTTGTTGTTGCAAGATCAAGCTGTTTAATAGGGATGTCTGGACTCCGCATGTCGTTATTTAAACTCAATTACACAAGACAGAGGACCTTCTCCAAAGCTTCTAAAAAAAAGCTGGCCATACGACCTCATTGTGGTGGGGATGAAACGGTTGAAGTATAGTTTGTAAAAAGACTTAAATTGCTGTTAGACCCCAGTTAAAGTGCAGTGTTAAGTTTTATTCAGTTTGGTGAAGTTTGATATGAAATAAACTATTTTCAAAGTCAGCTAGAAGAAAGCTTTTTAAAAAGGCTGACTGGGGCGCATTTGGAAGAAATGAAATGAAAATTTTGCATAAAATATGCCAATGAGTTACTCATTAGCATAATGTATGTGGTGCATTCAACTTTCCTAAAGGCACTTACAAATCAAATATGACATCTGTAGCATTTATCGTAAGGGAAATACCTTTTCCTGCATAAATCATGCAAAAGAAGAAGAATAAGAAAAAGATGAAGAACACGCCAGCCAAAACAATGTATTTCCTCCTTATATAAAAAGTAAAAGAATAAAGAAATAAAAAAATACAGAAAAAGAAAAGGAAAAAGGTTTTATGTACCCGGGTTCGAACCGGGAACCTTCCAGCCCCCACCAAGCGTACATTCTCTACGTGCTTACGAACTGAGCTACTTTGACTTGATCGTCCTGACGTGATTTTTAAAGATACCTAACGTTTTAATCTCACTACACGGCACCATATTTTGGTCACCTTTTTGTCCATTTTCTTAACAAAATCAGTTCCTTTTTGCGCAATTTTGTGGTAATATATGTAATATGGCCATTTATGGGGATCTGACAGGGCATACAAGCACGGATGCCGGCGGAAATGCCCAAATATATGCATGTGGAACGGCTTTTGGGAAGTGCAGTATACGAACCAACCAAACTACCATACCATGCCCCTGCTGCGGTATAATAGATCATAACAGTCATGCATTGCGACATATCCCAGTGTTGTACAAGCGAGACATTTTTAACGATTCATGTCCATTACAAAACATAAACTTTTAAAGGAAAACTGTATATTGTTTTACCACATCGTTTGCATTGATAAATGTCAATCTACACTGTAACATTTTTCAACCGTGCAGCATTTTCTATATTGGGCCCACAGAAGAAAGTGTACATGCCGGGCCATGCTGTTTGGCAGGTATAAATGGTGGACCATGCACTCGGACGTCCGACCATGCACCCGGACAATCTCAGATCGGTCTAAAGGCCATACGACCGTCGCATGGCGGTCGTATGGCAAAAATGCATGTAATCTGAGACGGAACTGAGTAGTCGTCTAGCATTTTAGTTAATCTATCACATTTTTCGTATTTATCAGCTATTGCCCCGGCCCCCCACGGACACGACACGAGATACAGTTCCTTCTGTAGGGAATAAAGGCTTCTAATCTGAGACGAAATTGAAAAGTCATCTGGCATTTTAGTTTAAGCAATGATCTTTTTCTGCTCTCGTCAGGTATTGCCCCGGCCCCCTACGGCCCCGAGTGGAAGGAGACCCGAAAGGTGGCGCTGACTTGGCTCAACACCTTCGGGGCAGGGAAGCAGAGTTTGGAGCCCACCATCGTGCAGGAGGCGCAGGATCTGGTTCAAGTTTTCAAGGATAAGCGTGGCCAACCGTTCGACCCCGAAGTTACCCTAAACCTCGCTATGTCTAACGTGATCTGTTCCGTAGTGTTCGGCCGGAGGTTCAACCACGATGACGAACGTTTCTCGCGCCTGGTGGAGCTCAACAGTCGGCACTTTCGCTTAGGTGCTGCCGCTCAGGTGCGTCTCCTCATGCACTTCTGGGATATATGCTAGCACATCCATAGTGCTCTGTTCCAATTCAGTTCCACAACCTCTTGAAACATTGTTCAGAACCCCGAAAATTTGAAGCTCTACTGTACTGAAGCTGTAGCTGAACATATATTGCACCATGGAGGCTGAAGACCTTTAAGTTGGCAGTGGACATGGCCATTGCAGCCATATTAATATCTTAGGTCTATATTGTAGCGTGCACTTCTAGGACCCTAAATAGATTTGATATGTCTGTTTTTCCAGGCGCTGAACGTTTACCCCATCCTGCGGCACGTTTCGTCTTTCAGGCGTAAGTTGGAGGAGCTGGTGGCGTGCATCGAGGAGATCCGGGGTTTCATCATCGAAGTCATCCAGGAGCACAGGGAGACCTTTGACCCGAGTTACATCAGGGACGTCATCGATGGTTTCTTGCTGGAGGAGCACCAAGGTAGGTGGATATGAGTCTGTAAATTTCATTATTATCGTCATCATCTGCTCGGTTCTGCACCTACAGTCATAGGAACGTCCTGCAGTTACAATTAGTCTTTCTCCAATTCATTCGACAGCGCATTGAGTGTTGCAAGATTCCTTTTCTCTCGGAGTTGTCTTGCCGATTCTTTACAATTTTAGGAAATTTAGGTACCCCTAAAATAAACCGTCCATAAACGCGAGGTTGTGACAATAACTTATTGCTCATTAACAATTGTCTTCAATCATCAGGGAACAGAATATTGACAGACCTGCCACAGGATAACATCATCCACGCCGTTGGGAACCTTTTCGCAGCGGGAACCGACACCACTGCCAATTCAATCCGCTGGGCCCTGTTGTACCTGGTGAGGAACCCGGATGTACAGCGCAAGGTGCAGGATGAGATCGACACGTCGCTTGGAAAACAGGTGCATCTCACCTCACAACGAATGGCAATGTTGCTTTATCATAAAAGAGGAGGGATTTTGCTTGTAGTTTGCTTCAAATGAGATCTGGAAGTAGCTGATCGCGATGAGCAAGAACTGTGACTTATGATCCAAAATTTACCACTCTTTGATGCTATATCGTTACATGGATTACTTCATCATACAGTTATTGTATCATCATCATCGTATGTTTTTTTGTCAGAACCATTGACTCATGCTAAATCAGCATAGATTTATTCTAACACCATGCAACTAAAAACTCACCCTTCTATCCTGTTTTCACATAGAATCCCAATACACTATTGCCATGCTTTACATATGATCATATGCATCCTACATGAAAAACAGACGCCATCTATGCTGCTGCGAGAACATCTTCCCTACACGGAGGCGACCATACGTGAGACCCAGCGGATACGGACCATCGTTGCTTCCTCTCTCCCTCACGAGACCACAGCTCCTGCCACAGTACTGGGACATCAGGTGGCCACTCTCTGCTTTTTGAATACATTTTAACGTTTTTATGGCTTGCTCCGCCGTATTGTGCGTTCTCTGCATTTCAATATTCTCTCTACACACTGGAACAAATGTTTTGCTTGCTCCAGATCCCCGCCGGTACTTTCATAGTGCCCAACCTGTGGTCTCTCCACATGGACCCGAAGTACTGGCCCGACCCGGAGAGGTTCGACCCGACCCGTTTCCTGGACGCTGACGGGCAGCTGGCACAGCGAACAGAGTCCTTCTTGCCATTCAGCACAGGTAAACAGGTTTTCTCCATGGAATTAAACCTTGAATTGATTTCTGTTGGTAGCACGTATTTTACTCAACAGAAAAGCAAAACTCACCAAACGAATTTTTGAACGACCCTTTGATAATATCGCAGAATAGAAGACCGACGAATGGTAAACTAGTACTATCTTTGATACCATCAACCGCTGTCATGTCATTCAACACACTGTCAGGAAAGACGGTTTTGTTATTGGAATGAAAGCTCATTTGAGTTGTTGGAGGACAGATTGCAAGTAGTTTATCCGACACAAGTCAAGTCAAGTCAAAGTTTATTGCACAACAATTGTAACAGGTACAATGTAAGGCAAAAATAAAATACTACTGGCTACTTATATCAAACTACTAAAAGCTATAGGTAGGTTCTATGCTATACAATGGTTAGGTTCTAGGCTGTACAATGCTCCATTTCAAACTACATGGAGGCACAATCTATATAATATTGTCAAATGAAGATGATATCAACAGGAGATACAATAGGGAGTCGTATATGTCAATTATACAATTACATGACGATGAGATGAATATCTTATACAATCAAATCGCTATTTCACGGATTCTTTTTTGCATAGATGTATAGATATAGATATATTGGCCTAGATATACAGATATTGTTTCAGGACATGACATAAGTACACGAAAAGTCTTTGTTTTCGACTGAGGTAATGTTACGTTTGTTTTGCCTTTTATTGTCTGCATTAACTTCACTCTTTCATCTTTATATGTTGGACATTCCATTAAGAAGTGATATTCGTCTTCGACATTTTCTTCACCTGTAGGACAAAGTCTCTGATTGGCTGGGACATTTCTGTGTCTATCTTTTTCAATTTCAAGACAGTGTGCTCCAATACGGAGTTTTGTCGTGTGTGTTATGAAGGATTTGTTTTGGACTGACTGGAGGTAGTTCTCTACATGAAAGTTTGTTTTTATTTTTGAATATGTTTCAAGTTTCTTAAAGCTTCTTATTTTTTGCCACCAGCTTGACAGAAACTCGCCTTTAAGGCGCTCCTTGAACATTTCTCCGAAATATTTGGCATCGACGGTAGGGTTCAACCAAATGTTTTGGAGACCATGTCTGCAAAGTGTATCACGTATATGAACAACCCAGTCTTGTCAGCTTAGCCGAAGTTGTGTATAATGATATTCCAAAGAATAGTATAATAGAGTTAATATCATAGGTCGCTGACATATCATTTTCTACCGCACCAGGTCCTCGTAAATGCCTTGGAGAACAGCTGGCCAAGTACGAGCTGTTCCTCTTCTTCACCTCCCTGCTGCAGCAGTTCACTTTCAAGCTGCCAGATGGCGCTCCACCGCCAGACACGGAGGGAATCTTTGGGCTTGTGCTTTCTCCTCGGCCATTCGAAATCTGTGCAATCCCTCGAGGTTAAGCGGACCATTTTTTTAAAAAGAATTGTCACTGGTACTCCAAGCGTCATGTATATAAGTATCTAATATGAATGCAACGTGGTGCACAAGGGATAATCATAGTGATGCAAAGCATAGGTGGGTAGGAGATTACATAATTACAGTTGGTTTAATCTGAGGGGAATTTCAATGTTCTTAATCATTTTCCTTTGAAAAAAAAACAAACAAGTGAGCAGTTTGTATGAAATACCTAAAATATCTTAGTACTGCGTGACGACCTCAATGGTGTGTTCGTACCTATTGTCCTAATCTAGATACCTGCCACAAAACACCCTGACATAAGGTCGATGAATCAGAACACATTATGTACCCGCTACCCCTAAGTCGCAGATATTGGGGGTAAAATAGTGTTAAGAGTGGTCAAATATAATAAAAATGTGTCGAGCAGAGGCAAATCTGACTATTTACTGATAGAAAATCCTGTTAGAGAATTCTGTTTGTTGCCGGGTATGTTTGTTTACGTTATTGTCCGGTGGAGCATGAGGCCGCATTACAGCTTGAGGAACGGGGAACGGGGAACCTAGGCGTACGTCCATGTAACAAGTGAGCAGTTTGTTTGAAAGACCGAGTAGCGAACGTAATAAATTAGTACTGCGTGACGACCTCGATAATTTGATCGTACCTATCGTCCTAACCTAGGTACCTACCACTAAACACCTTGACATAAGGTGGCAGAATTAGAACACAGTATAAACGCGATTAATGGTTGTTACGAATACGCTGATCTAATGTTACGAACGTTCATGACATTTAATTGTAAATACCATTGTAGGTACGTTAGAGCCATTGAGGTAAGAGCAAAGATAACGCTTATGCCACAAATTGGCCCTTCCTCGTCTCTGATGAAGAGCGGTAAGAATTTAACCCTTAGGCTACTAATCCACACTCCCCATTGTAACCATAGCTTAGGCAACCGATGTACACTGTAATCAGCCACGATACCCGACAGATGGAATTTCAACCTCCCCTGCAACATGTTGATCATCGCACCCTTGTAGTGGAGAATAGTTATGTAAACAGAGCGGACAAAGCGACCCTATCAGTGTCACCTGACGCCACCTGACCTGACCTGACCTTACTTTCAGTCAACCGTCAATAAACAACTGAAGCGCTCAGACGACATGTAATTAAATCTGGCACGGGCTGGGGCACTTTCAAGGTCAACTGCTTATTTTCATGCAACTCTGCACTACCGAGGCGCCACGTACGCCCCCAGACTTGCTGAGTAGCTGGTCATGAAGTAGCAGCAAAATGGAGTTGTTACTTCTTGTAGTCTTGGCATTGCTGGCAGTTTACCTGTACGTCCAAAACGTCAGGTTCAGGAGGAAATACCCACCCGGGCCTCATGCCTGGCCGATCGTCGGGAACCTGCGCGACCTCGCCCGGGGACCACATCGAGTGTTCGCTGAATGGCGACTGAAATATGGCGACATCTTCACGTACGTAATTATGTCAATTGCTACTGACTCAGGACTGATCTTATATGATCTTCAGCGTTAGCTGTCGTTATGATTGATTAGTTGAACAACTATGTGATCAGGAAATGTGGGCTGGGGAGGGCGGGTTTAGGTTGGGAGGGTTTTTCTTGCTGCTGTTCGTCCCACTGAAGTAGCTAGTCCCTGAGCTTATCATCGGGTAAAAAGTTCCATTTGGCTGAGACAACAGTGGTTTTCGCTGTCAGTTGAAGGATTTCCCTGTCGTAGTTTGACTGAAGCGAAGAAAAGCAACCTCTTTCACATTCACGATCAAGCCTGGTAAAGGTCATGAACCTGATTTTGCATTCAGATACGGTCACGTTTATCGTCAATTTGTTCACAAATGCTATCGTAATAAACGACTGTCACAGTAATGCTTAGGTAATTCATCATCGGCGAAAATACACAGAATGACGAAGAGAACAAATTGTCCCTCAGCGCTGGTAGCTATATCTGCTCTGCGGGTGCATCGAATACCCCGGATGTAAACAAAACTAACGATCGCTGGTATCACTGACACCGAGCACTGACAGGATTACGCCCTATTATGTCGGGCTGCCAGGCAAAGGGTACCGGGGGCACATAACAAAGGCCATGGAACCAGCTGAACAAGTCCCGGACAGGGGTTCGGCTTTTGAAACTCTTAGCGTAAAAAAGGTATATTCTGCGTTTGTTCTAGATAATTGAGCTGTATACAGATCTTCAAGAACAGTTTAATGTTGACAGTCTAAGGTGTTTCATTGCATATGAATACCCAGTGTAGTTCCTGCCCATGATGGTATAATAGCAAGCTGTTTTCTGCATTTGTTCTAGCAAGAACATTATGTAAATAATGGGGGGGGGGGGTCTATACACATCTATAAGGACATGTTTACATTGAATCAAGGAGGCTTTATATTATATATAAAACCTCATTGGTTGAATACAGGAATAAAAGACCGGTTGGTCATGATGTCATATTTCGTCGCCTCAATTCTTGTTTAACAAGACTTATGATCTAAAAATTTGAAAATATAGTAATCTTGTTTTTTGGGCCAGCCTTGTTTTTTTTTTCGCCCTATCTCATTAATTTTGGAGTCTGCGGAGGATGTCATCCATAAAATTTACTTGCTGTGGCCTTATATTGAAAGCAAATTCTTCGCTTATTTCATAGAATTCCAACTGTAAATATGCCTAAACTGATTAATCTGTTACCCTGGGGTCTGCGAGGACCCCGATACTATTTCAAATATTTAGCATATTTATTCAGAGTAAAACTGCATAAATATGTTGTTGAATCTACATCCCTCCTCTGCATACCCAAATGCAACCCCCAATGCATACCCCAAGCTTTACCCAAGCTGTATCTAATTTTTGGTCATTTACAGCACATTTGGTCTTAGCCGTGGCCGACTGGCAACGCGTTCGCATTGTTATTGAGGTACAGTAAGGCCATAGCAAGTAAATTGCAGACTCCAAATTTAGTGCACGCGGGCGAAAAAAAACAAGGCGTGCAAAAAAAACCCAAGATATCCACATTTTAAAACTTGAATACCATAAAGCATGTCAGCAAGTCTTTTATCCCTGTATTCAATAAAACAGTAACTAACACTGATATCAACATAAGAATCATTAGGAATTTAGATCCGGGTTTGTATAGCACATCGAAAACGCAGAGACTGGGTTTCCCGTACATTGGGCACTGGAGTCATGCTGCAGACTAACTTTGCCTAAAATATGCTGGCTCTGCTCACTTCGAAATCACAATTTCTACATGTGCAAAAGCATCTAGAAGGGTTTTTGCAATGGAACAGACATATTAACCAATGCCAAAGGGTAAAAATATTCTTGTTTTTTTATTTCAAAATCAATGCGCGCCCTGATGTCATCCATTAAATTTAATTGCTGTGACCTAATATTCAGTACTTTTCTCTTCTACAGTATTGCCAACGCAGCTTTTGCATATCAAAATACCAATTCGTTACCTAAAGTGCATAAAAATGTGAAAAATTGACCAATTTTCCCTTTTCTTCTTTTCTAGACACAAAAAATTACTAAAAAGGTCAGACTGTCAAAAATTGAGGTACATGTAGTTCTATACTGAGGATTGGTGGAAATAACAAAAAAATTGTGTTGACAGATTAATCAGTCTGGGAATATACTGTTGAGTGTTCAATATCTTGACCATGCAGTGTCTGGCTCGGTCCCCGCCCAGCAGTCGTGCTGAACGGACAGGACGCTGTGAAAGAAGCTTTGCAGAAACATGGCGACATCTTTTCGTCTCGTCCGGACTTGTTCTTGTGGGGACGAACAGTACCGACCCGAGGAAAAGGTAAAAATGCATATTATCATATAGGTAGATGTCGTCGACCAATCAGAAGGCTCCATTTGTGGGCCTGCACTCTTCATACGGACCCACAGAAGCGGGTCTGTAAACTTCGTACGGACCCGGTGTTCGACGGTTACCATTAAATGACAGGGGGTTTTGTTTTTATATTTCATGTTAAGACAAATACTACACAAATCAAATACTACACAAAGTACTACTAACTACTATATGGGCAATGGCTATATGATAATAACGTTAATGACCCGCTTTCCTTCGGTCTATACGATGTGATAAGGCATGGTCGTTCCTATAACCACCTCATCACCTGTGATAAGCTATTTGAGTGTTTGTCATCAACTAATTTTTTTCAACTGTATTTTTTTTGCCGATGAAACAACGTTGTCAGTTTTCTTTCCTAGCTGCAAGTTGTACAACCTAGCATCCATGCATATAATCAAAGCCAATAAGCTGCATTCTAGCAACAACAGTAATAGTCTATACAATTTTCTGAACATTTCTAATCGTGAACATTGTAATAATTTGGGTTTACTGTTTCTATGAGAGGGATTACTGATCGACCTTTCCATTGAAAGACGAACAAGGGTGTTGAAGATGTTGAAGAGGGGAGTCTGAATTCTACATGCCGCGTGTCGCTCAATGGCATAAGATAGAGAATCATCTGTCAAGAGGGCATGTAATATGAGACGGAACTGGATAGTCATCTTTTTCGTTTTCATCAGGCATTGCCACGGCTCCCTACGGCCCGGAGTGGAAGGAGACCCGAAAGGTGGCGCTGACTTGGCTCAACACCTTCGGGGCAGGGAAGCAGAGTTTGGAGCCCACCATCGTGCAGGAGGCGCAAGATTTGGTTCAAGTTTTCAAGGATGAACGTGGCCAACCGCTCGATCCCACAGTACCTCTAGGCCTCGCGGTTTCTAACGTGATCTGTTCCGTAGTGTTCGGCCGGAGATTCAACCATGATGATGAGCGTTTCTCGCACCTGATGGAGCTGATGAGTCGGTACTTCCGCTCAAGTGCGTCCGCTCAGGTGCGTCTCGTCGTGTACTGTCCTCCTCCAATTCGGTTCTCAACATTGGTCACAACCCCATTTCGTACTGATTTGTAGCTGAACGTATTGGACAATTTAGGCTGAAGACCTCGACCGTTCATCATGACCTCGCCATTGCCACCGCAAATAGCGGCTGATATCAGTGTAGGCCTACATTGTAGCGTAGCTCCCACTTCTAGGATTCTGAAATGAAGTAATCATTCTGTTTTCTCAGGTATTGAATGTTTACCCTATACTGCGATACATCCCGTCTGTCCGGCGGAAGATGGAGGAGGTGATGACGTGCAGCGAGGAGATTCGTAGCTTCGTCATCGAGATCATTCAGGAGCACAGGGAGACCTTTGACCCGAACAACATCAGGGACGTCATCGATGGCTTTCTTCTGGAGGAGCACCAGGGTAGGTGGATATAAGAAAGTCATCATCGTCTCTGTTCTGCAGGAGTAGTAGGAGTAGTAGGGACGCCCAGCAGTTTAATCAGTCTTTTTCAAATCATTTTACTGCGCCTTGATTGTCTCAAGCTCCCTTCTCTCAGAGTTTTCTTGCCGTTTTTTACAGTTCATTTAATCACTTCAGTACCTTTGAAATAGTTTTCCACTAAAATGTCTATGCACGCGAGGTTGTGACAAGGCCTCATCGCTGATATATTGTCTTCAATCATCAGGGAACAGAATATTGTCAGAATTGCCACTGGATAACATCATCAATGTCATCAAGAACCTGTTTGCAGCGGGAACCGACACCACCGCTACCACGCTCCGCTGGGCCCTGCTGTACCTGTTGAAGAACCCGGATGTACAGCGCAAGGTGCAGGATGAGATCGATGTGTCGCTTGGAAAGCAGGTGCGTCTCACATCACTACAGAGGCCAAATATTATCACATATTGAAAGAGGAGGGATTTTGCATGTAGTTTGCTTCAAACGAGATCTTGTGGTAAGTGATGGAGATTAGCAAGAACTGAGGCTAATGCGCAGCACTACACGAATCTAAGATTTGCTACTCCTTGGCGGAATATCGTGTCAGTAATCCTTAATCTGAAGCATGGTATGCGCATTTCAACTAGACAAAGCCAAATCAGCAGGGCTGTTACTTAACACCAACCAATTGTATCCCCATATATACTCTCTACACATTATTGACATAAGTCTTTTCAGATGACCCCATACATATCTAACATTAACCACAGACTCCATCTATGCTGCTGCGAGGACACCTTCCCTACACGGAGTCGACCATACGCGAAGCCCAGCGCATCCGCACCATAGTTCCTTCCTCTCTTCCCCACGAGACGACAGGTCCTGCTACAATCCTGGGACAGCAGGTGACCACTTAGTGTGCTTCTTGAATACTGTTTACACGTGTGATAGTTTCCTGTCCTGTCATAATGTGCTTTATCATCGCCATGAATACTAGAGATATAGTTTTGGGTGTGTCTGTGTATGTGTCTTTTTGTGTTTCCGCGAGCAGAACTCTAAAACATCTGAATTGGTTATAATGGCCTTTGATATGCGGGTAGTTGTTGGGTAGACAAAGGAGAAGGTTGATTTTGGTACTGCAGCAGAACTCCTCTTTTTGCATCTTTTGACCTGGACGTGCTATGATGTTGATTTTTTTGTGGCAGATAGCTTGTCATGTAAGGAAAGGAAAAAGCTCTGTAGGTTTTGGCCCCCTACGAGCTTGCCCTGGAAATGCAGGGCCGTTTTTGTCAAACTCTTCTAAGGAGAATAACTGAACGAAGGAACGACGGATTTCCATGATATTCTGTAAGCAGTTAGCTTACACAGCGATGTTCATGATGAAATGAAAACCATTCAAATTGGGACTTAATTTGCATAATTTATGTGGAAAATCTATATTTGCAATTTATTCTATTATAGGACTCAAATATGCCTTTTTAGTTTATGTCAGGGGGAACATAAACAGATATCATAACATAAACCAATTATGCAAATACAGTCCTACTTTGCATGATTAATGCAAAAGAGCCTCAATTCATCTAAGTGATAAATGGCTGGACTGTCAATATTGCGACATGGGGAAGTTAGTTAAAGGTGTACATGAGATAGCATATAATATTGAAATGTGTAAATCATTTTCACAATCAGAATAGTTAATGGAGATATGAGGTCTCTAAACTCTTGTTTGCACTGAAGTGATGTAGTTCCAAACATGCCTTACCTCCCCCAGATCCCTTCCGGAACGTTCATAGTGCCCAACTTGTGGTCTCTCCACATGGACCCGAAGTACTGGCCCGACCCGGAGAGGTTCGACCCGACCCGTTTCCTGGACGCCGACGGGCAGCTGGCACCGCGAACAGAGTCCTTCTTGCCATTCAGCACAGGTAAGGCAGTTTTCTCCTTGGAATGAAAGTTCATTTGAGCTATTTGAGGACGCATTGCAACTGGCTTATCCGACACAAATTATTAAAACTGATCCCAAGTTGTGTGTATGATTATATCTAGAAAAATATTCTATAATTTCTGTAATATCAAAGGTCACTGACATGTCATTTTCTACCGAACCAGGTCCTCGTAAGTGCCTCGGAGAACAGCTGGCCAAGTACGAGCTGTTCCTGTTCTTCACCTCCCTGCTGCAGCAGTTCACTTTCAAGATGCCAGAGGGCGCTCCACTGCCAGACACAGAGGGAATTTTCGGGCTTGTGTTTACACCGAAGCCGTTCGAAATCAGTGCAATTTCTCGAGTTTAAGCATACCCTTTCTTCAAGCATTGTCAGTGGTACTCCAAGTGTCGCTTAGGTGTTTAAAATGATTGTAACGTGGTGCACATGGGATAATCATAGTGATGCAAAGCATAGGTGGCTAGGAGATTACGTATTATTTACAGTTAGTTTAAACGGAGGGCAATTTCAATGTTCTTTATCATTTTTCCTTGAGCAATAAGTGAGCGGTTTGTTTGAAAGACCTAGTAGCGAACGTAATAATTTAGTACTGCGTGAGGACCTCAATAATGTGGTCGTGTATGCCACAAAACATGAGAAGGTCGCAAAGTAGAACACAGTATGTGCCCGTCACCCCTAAATCGCTAAAATTCCGGTGAAATAGAGTTAAGAATGGTCAAATATAATAAAAAGTGTCAAACAGTGACTGCTAGAAAATCCTGTTATGAAATCCTGTTTGTGGCCTGGTTTGTTTGGTTACGTTATCGTCGGGAGGCTGCATTACAGCTGACCTTTGAGAACGGAGGAACCGAGGCGTACGTCCATGTAACAAGGCAATTAATGTTTGTTACGAATACCGTGATCTTATGTTACAGAAATTCATTACATTTTATTATCAATACAATTGTAGGTACGTAAAAACCATTGAGGTAAGAGCAAAGATGGCGCATATGCCACAAAGTGGATAAAACCTTGAATAAAACCTTGAATGAAGTGGCCAATCCTGGTCACACATGAAGAGTGGTAAGAAATTCAGCCCTAGGCTAGCGCTAATGATGCACGCTCTCCATTGTAATCAGCCACGATACCAGACGGATAACATTTCAGCCTCACCTTGCAACTTATCGGTCATGCCATTCTCTTACAAACGTGTTGAACAACACTGAATACGTCAACAACAGAGATAGCTATGGAATCACTCCTTGTCGTAGTTTTGGCACTGCTTGTCTTCTACCTGTGCCTCCAAAACTTCAGGTTGAGGCGGAAATACCCACCCGGGCCTCGTGCCTGGCCGATCGTCGGGAACCTGCGCGACCTCGCCCGGGGACAACATCGAGTGTTCGCTGAATGGCGACTGAAATATGGCGACATCTTCACGTACGTAAATATGTTACAACTCATCTAACGTACAATTGATAAACTTCATCGTTAAAAAGACACACGCAAATCATAAAAGGTCGCAATGTTGTAATGTCCAGTGTGTACAACTAGGTTTATTTCCATTGATTCACGAATTTATATGTCATTTTAAAATCGCCCAGGACTTGTCACAGTTTTTATGTTAAACGCCAAGGCGGATTGCAAAAGGGTGATCACTTATCCTGCCTGGTCATACCGGTTTTTATAATGGGTGCTCGCTGGTATCGCGTTACACTGACACTACGCACAAATATGGAGCATATATATCAACGTACAATATACATATCCGGACATTCACTGGGAAATAGGGGGCGTTTTTCTTTGACTGTTTAATGACCGTTATGGTGATCATTTTTAAAGTGATATCTTCTATATACCTAACCATCTATTCAATTGATACTTCATAAATGTATCATTTATAGTCATGTGAAATTTCGTATATCGATATCGAGATGTTGCAATTGCTTACATTTCAGGAGGGAATTCAACAGTTTTGATACATAGTGTAGAGGTCTTGTTGCATGGCATCACTGAAGCCAGCAATTGGTATAGATTAACAATTTGTTTCAACATCTTCACTCCTATATAAAATTCGTAATTTTTTTA
Source organism: Branchiostoma lanceolatum (assembly GCF_035083965.1). Taxonomy (NCBI): domain Eukaryota; kingdom Metazoa; phylum Chordata; class Leptocardii; order Amphioxiformes; family Branchiostomatidae; genus Branchiostoma; species Branchiostoma lanceolatum. The sequence goes on from NC_089724.1 coordinate 25,961,525, forward strand.
TTTCTGTTCCCGGTGTTGTTTTTCCAAACTGCTTCAAAATGTCCTGATTACCCAGTGTCTGGCTCGGCCCTCGCCCAGCAGTCGTGCTGAACGGACAGGACGCCGTGAAAGAAGCTCTGCAGAAACATGGCGACATCTTTTCGTCTCGTCCGGATTTGTTCCTGTGGGGAAAAATAATACCGACAAGAGGAAAAGGTATGATAAACAACCATGATGAGTGTTTGTCAGCCCTCTCTGAGTTTTCATAACCTCCACCAAGTCTTCCTACAGGAGTATGGATCGTAGAATTTGGCAAAAAAATGAATAATTAGCCAGTAGAGTCAGTCCACGGTAAGGTAAACATTCCCCCCTTCGATGTTATTATCTTCGCCGAGTACTTGTACTCGGAGAAGATTATGTTTTCGGTTGAAAAATCTGTTGGGTGGGTCTGAATGTTTGTCAGGAGCATTACTCAAGAAAGCTTCAATGAATCTTTATGATTTTTGGTAGGTGTGTAGTGGTTGTGCAAAGGAAGGTCAAGTTCGAAAATGGTACACCTTGCGTTTTTCAACAGTACTGCAGCGGACTTTGCATTTCTTTGTGTTTGCATGTAGGCAAAAAAGTGACGGAAACGTTGATGGATCTTCATGATTTTTTGCATGTGTGTAGATGTTGTGAAAACGGAGGTCAAGTTCAAAAATGGTTCCCCTTGTATTTTCCGTCGGTACTGCAGCGGGCTTTGTGTGGATGTGTATTTGTATGTCGCCAGCATAACTCAAGAAGCTGTTGATGAATCTGTATGATATCTAGTGGATGGGTAGGGTTTACAGAAAGGAAGGTCAAGTTCGATAATGGGCCTTGTAGCGGGCACCTAAGGTACTGTAACAGAGCTTCAAAATTTGGAGGCATATTTTCTGAAAGTGCTATGGTCATGATTTTTGTGTGGTAGATAGTTCATGCCACAGAAAGTAAGTTCTGTAAATTTGGGCCCCCTAGCGGCTTGTTAAGAACTGCAGTGGGTGTTTTTGTTTTGACATTCGGACATGAATAACTTGAGAGGGGGTCGACAGATCGTCGTGATATTTGGTATTTACAGAGCTCAGATGGTGCTTTACATAATCAATGACTAATTATGAAAATCAGTAGCTAATTTGCATAATTAGAAAGGAAAGTTTGTTAACCCGCTGCATTTCATAATCGGACATGGGACTGTCAGGTCATGTAACCAGATGGCCTTGCATAAACGTACATGTAGGTCAAATAAATAAACTATCCTCCAAGCAGAGGTGTGGGTCCTACCGGTTTTTAACGCGTTCAGTTTAGGCATTTTTGTTCACCACGATTGGCGACATAATGAAAAGGGGACAAAATAGAAAGCCTGACAAAAACAACTAAAAACACGTCAAAAACCAGCCAGACCCACTCCTCTGCTTGGAGAGTACACTGTACCAGAACTGCACCACTACTAGGTGCGGAAAAGTCACATGTACAATGTACTATGTCTTTCAAAATGTGTATGATATGGAATAAAGATCTATTCTATTCATATATATTGACTGTACCATTTCATCATCACTTTCAACTTACAACACTGCAATATCGAACCTTTGTCCCCATATAATATCAACATACTCATATTTTTTCATGACCAGTTTTAACATATACATTTGTATCAGCACACTCTACACATATACTAGTCCTGTACCACCAAATGATTTTAACCCCATCTAGACTGGACTCATTCGCCCCATCATAACTTCCAAATGGTATGGTGTATGATCAAAACTGTAGGGGGTGATAAGCACGTAAATATCAATCACTCTCCATAATAAGCCTTGATTATTTGGCGAAGATAATGTGTTCGTGGAACTCTAGTTCTCCATATTAACCAGCTCAGTTAGCCTGGTAGAGACTAGAGTTTTCATGTCTCTCAATGCAAATATGGGCGTCTTGATCAGATGTATAGGGGTGGTGGCCATTTCCATTTCAATAGCCTTCGGGCCCCACATTTGTGGAATCACTGCAGCAGGTGGCTAGTCTGCTGGCACTTTTGTGTTTGAACTACAATGCGCTTTGCCATAAGTGCTGAATGCTAAGCAGAGACAGCAGTATGTGCTATTTTTCAAGATTTATGGCATGACCCGGCCACACTGGGTATTGAACCTGCCACCTACCGGATTACCAATCGAGCACTCTACCATTAAATTATTGCGCTGCTTATACCACTGACGATTACCAATATCAATATTTCTTTATTGGTCATGATGTTCATAACCAATCATGGATGCCAGCACCTGTTGGAACATTATTCCATTGTCAAAGATGTTGCAGTTCTCCTGTGACCATATATCAGCAGTGTTATCGAAGAGATATAATGTAGTCCTGTTCTCACCAGGCCTTACAGCTGCGCCTTACGGCCCCGAGTGGAAGGAGACCCGAAAGGTGGCGCTGACTTGGCTCAACACCTTCGGAGCAGGGAAGCAAAGTTTGGAGCCCACTATCGTGCAGGAGGCGCAGGATCTGGTTCAAGTTTTCAAGGATAAACATGGCCAACCTTTCGACCCCACAGTTCCGATAAGCCTCGCCGTGTCCAATGTCATCTGTTCCCTGGTGTTCGGCCAGAGATTCAACCACGATGACCAGCGTTTCTCTCGTCTGGTGGAGCTCCAAAATCGGTACTTCCGCGCAAATGCTTCCGCTCAGGTGTGTCTCATTTTTTATGTGTTCATACTGCCAACGGGACCTGTGTTACTCTTTCATGAGCGCAAGGATGTCGTACATTAGTTCAACTTTATGTGTCAATCGTCGTTTTGTTTAAAGAAACTCTTCTTCTGTAAGCATCATTCTTGCGCAGTTCAACGCACGTAGCTGGATTACTGTCTGTGTTGCACTGAAACTGTAACTGACAGTGTTGCGCCAATGGTTAATTTACACCTATGATAATGTCTTCTGCTTGTTTTCCCAGGCATTAAACGTCTACCCAGTGCTGCGGCACGTCCCGTCTGTCCGGCGGAAGATGGAGGAGGTGGTGACGTGCAGCGAGGAGATCCGCAGCTTCGTCATCGAAGTCATCCAGGAGCACAGAGAAACATTTGACCCGAACAACATCAGAGACGTCATCGATGGTTTCTTGCTGGAGGAGCACCGGGGTAAGTGGTGAAAAGAGCAAATCTGCAAGTCTCATGATGATGCGGATCATTATCATCATCATCATCGTCGTCGTCGTCGTCATCATCATCATGACCATCATCTCCTCCTGGGCTCTTCATCTACAGTCGTAGAAAGACAGTTGCAATTGAGCTCCATTCTTGCGTTAATTGCGTCAAATCATTGTATTTAAAGCAGTTCCTCATGAGATTGTGGCTGTAACATAGACTTAACGCTTTAACATCGCTTAACCGTTGTCTTCAATCATCAGGGAACAGAATACTGTCCGAACTACCAGAGGACAACACCATCAACGTCATCAGGAACCTGTTCGTGGCGGGATCCGACACCACCGCCACCACACTCCGCTGGGCCCTGCTGTACCTGGTGAAGAACCCGGATGTACAGCGCAAGGTGCAGGATGAGATCAACACGTCGCTTGGAAAACAGGTAACGTCATAAAGTAGCGCGATTGTTTGGTGGCTCATGCTTACAACGTACAGGTCGTGGGTTCTAATCCTTTGATTTCCGGGTCATTAAGGACTAAACAAAGTCTTTTTTTGTTTGAGAAGCGCATTATTACCGTACACTTTAACTGGTCAATATCCCTCCAGACCCCTTCCATGCTGCTGCGAGAACACCTTCCTTACACTGAGGCGACCATACGTGAGGCCCAGCGGATCCGAACCATCGCTCCTTCCTCTGTTCCTCACGAGACCACGGCTCCTGCTACACTCCTGGGACATCAGGTGACCACACTGGGCTTTCTATAAAAAAAATTAACGTATTACTCCGTCGTCATGTTCTTTCTTTGAACTTTTTTATTCCGATTTAAAACTTTCTTTAAAACTTTCCATTTTGCCTGCCATAGATCCCCTCTGGCACCTTCATACTACCTGTGGTCTCTCCACATGGACCCGAAGTACTGGCCCGACCCGGAGAGGTTCGACCCGACTCGTTTCCTCGACGCCGACGGGCAGCTCAAACTCAGTTTAGAGTCCTTCTTACCGTTCTGCACAGGTAAGAGAAGCCTAGTTTGTATATACGTATATATATGGTACAAAGAAATAGTGGTTCCTATGCGAATGCACTACATAGCTGAATATATACCAAATGTATGTGTGCCTATCTAGTGCTGTCAGCTCGGTCGACTTCTGATCAATGTTAATTCACATTCTTCGGTCTCTTTATTGTGATTGTATGTTAAGTTCCATATGCTGTGCTGCTTTTGATAATAGAGCACAACAATGTTTGTTATTGTATGGTAACAATACTTATGAGGAAATAACAGTCATTTAAGCTTCCCTTGCTTTCGCATCAGGTCCCCGGAGGTGCCTCGGAGAACAGCTGGCCAAGTTCGAATTGTTCCTCTTCTTCACCTCCCTGCTGCAGCAGTTCACTTTCAAACTGCCAGAGGGCGCTCCACCGCCAGACACTGAGGGAATTTTCGGGCTCGTGTTTTCTCCGCAACCATTTCAAATCTGTGCATTTCCGCGATATTAGACATGATCTGTTTTCGGTGCCATTTTGTTGGTGGGTAGGTGCGTAGTGTTGGTTTGCTGATTCGTGGACAGCATAACTGGAAAAGTTGTGGATGAATCTTTATGAGATTTGGTGTGTGGGTAGGGAGGGGTAGGCAAAATTCAAATTTGATCATGGACCACCAGGCGGCTTTTTATGGTACTGCAGCCGAAGTGTCGCTTTTCGTATCTCGTGCTGTGGACATACTATGGGCTTGATATTTCGCTAGTAACTACATGCAGCTCCAGGGTTAGGAAAGAACTGACGCAGTTTGGTCCACTTTTGTATAGGTGGCCTTTTTATACGAGACTTTGGAAGACAAGAACTCAGTAAGTGACTGATATTATCATAATTTTTGGCATGTAGGTCACTTAAGTAAAGATGAACATAATAAGGACAACATTTACATAATCAGTGAGGAAGTTTTATACTTTTCCTGCGTTCTATGAAAGGATTTTCAAACATGTGACATATGTAGCCGAGAAAGAGAGAAACATTAATACTAAGTAGATATCAATTATGCAAATGATAAGTGAAAATTAAAGAAAAATTACTATACCCCAATAGTAATAGATTGCGGGAATATCTTACCTGCAGTGTTTGGAAGTCTGTTAAAGGTGAGCATCCTTAGACATAGATTATGCAGATCGGCTTGATTTGAATAATCGATAAGAAAATACTGTATTGCTAGGACAGGACTAGCATACTTAGGAGTTGGAACATATGTTATTAGGGTGAAGATGATCATCACTAATAATCAATTATGTAAATGAGAACTTCATCAGAAATACCCGTAACGTGATAGTGGTAAATGATAGGAATTTAATATTTGTGCCATACTCCACTTAGGTTGAGGTTGATATCATACATAAAGTATGAAAATTTGGGCAAGGAAGACAGGTTAGGGTCAAGATATCATGTAATGTATGTAGCCTTGGTTAAGAGCTTTGCTCTGAAATGCTGTGTTAAGCATTAGCACATTAAATGCCAGAGTTTTAAGTAGGTGACATCTGAGAAACTTGACTTATTGTCCATAATAAAGCTTTGCACAACTATCTAATCGTGCCAGTGGCAAGGAGCTGACAATCAAGGTCAATTAAGGTTGCGGAGGACTGCTGTGTTTATGGGCGCTCTAAACTTACAAGTCTATAAGTGACCACACAGATATCACTGAAACACACTGCTATCTTAAATGAAATCGACGACAAGTGATTCAGTTTCAAGCCTTTTTATCGTCATCATCTATATAACTACTACATTTGCTAGTAGCCTAACAGTAAGCTGGAGTTGCTGAATGAAGAGTTAGACGTGGCCACAGGATGGCGACTCTTCTCAAGTTCCCCTTCTTTACGTGGAGTCCCTATATAGACAAAAGAACAGAAGTTATGAGCTTGAGAGTTCATCCGCGTTGCCGTGGGTGGAAATGATTCAGAAGCAAAATCAAATTTCATTTAATTCATTTCCAAAACAAAATTTGGACTTACCCAAACCTGTCCAACTTCAGTCTTTGCCAAGGAGTGGAGTTTGAACTGTTGAAAAAGACTGGAGTTTGACAGTCGAAAATTTAGGTAAGACCATTTTCTGTCTTAAATGACAGTTCGAACGTTCAACTTCGCTTCTGAACAGGAGTTATATTCGAAGAAGGCAGTAGAAGGTTACAGAACCGTACAGGAATATCATCAGCAAGAGAAAGGCATCCTCACCGATGATTGTTTAGTATTTCATATCTAACATATTTTTCTTGTGGATTTTTATACATTTGCTTATTAAGACTAAGAAAGGACAATAACAGATGAATGAATAAATCACATAGAAATAAAGATCAGTGGAAGGACTTAAGTGTTAAAACATTCAATGTTGACCAAGGCTGTATTGAATGACTTTCCCACTCTTCAAGTAGAGTTTCGGCTCCGGCTTGTTTTTGACTTCATTCTATGCGTTTTTGTCAGGGTTTCTAGTTTGTCAGGTATTCGGATTTGATGTCTGCCAGCACGATGAAAATGCCTAGAAAGATGTCAAAAACAATTCGGAGCCGAACCCTTGCTTGGAGAGTATTACTGTCCAACAGAGTTCATGACAGATTTGACAAATATTTTGCTCACTTGCTCTAGGCGCGTGCGCCACACTTGAAGGAGAGCTGCCCCACGTCCTGACAGGACCAGCCGTACGGACAGGAGAAACTCTCACAGCGGTACGGGCCCGGGTCAGCCCGCCCATAGCCTGGGGAGGAATTAGACAGAGAAAATTGTTACCAGCTGAAAGCCCTACACTCAAATGTATCATTTGTAAGCTCAACAGCTGCTGTGCTGAGAAATACAACGGTAAAAACTCGCCATAGAAACAGCAACTCAAACAACCGGGTATGATTTTTCCCAAAAAAATCATATCCAGTTGCTTGCGAGTAACTGTTTTTTTGGCGTATCTTACTATCTGGATGTCTAACCTTCATCGAAGTAACAGTAAAATTGTTATTAGTTGAAAGCCCTACATATCAATACACCATTTGTAAGCGTCAACGACTGCTGTGTCCCATTCGGCAGATCTTGCCGACTCCTTGTGTTTCATGTGTTGCAATAAGACGCAGACATACACTGCCGCTATGTATGACTCGGCTTTGAAACACATGTTAGCTTTGCTCACCGTTGCAGATGTAGTAGTGGCCGAAGTCATCGCAGCCCCAGTTGGGTGGGCAGGGGTTGTTGATGCAGAGGTCAACATCTGAAACAAATAACAGATACATTTATACGAACTATTGCCCTAGTATCTTTAACCTTCTGAAATATATATCTGTATAATCGGTATTACCGCCCTTTGGCGTAACACACTAGATCACAATAAGTAGGGACATGACTGATGTTTAAGAGATTTTTTAAAACTTCACAGGAAGTTATAGGTGGGCAGAACAACATATTCACAAACATCACATTTCCTACCATTCTCGCAGTCGTCTCCGATGAAGCCAGGCACACACTGACAGGTGTAGGAGTTGACGCCGTCCACACACGTGCCGCCATATTGACAGGGATCCGAGGCACACTCGTCAATATCTGTAAAGGCGAGATGTTTATCGAGAAAGTTTATGTCATGGATGAAAAACCGTTAAGAAAAAAACATTCAGCTGACATCTTGTTCAACACCAAGGACAAAAACAGCATTGGTAACATGATGTCACAATAAGACAAAATTGTCTCACCTCTGACGTTACAGCAGAAGCTTTTGATTTGGAAAAAGATATATAATTGACATTATCCAAGACCCTTGCGTCATCTACTACCAAGTGTTGTGTACATGTGTGGGGGTGGCACTTACTGATCTCACAGCGGTCTCCTACAAAGCCTGGTGCGCAGTCGCAGTAGGCATAACTCTCGTTGAAGCAGGAGGTGCAGTTGCCCCCGTTCAGGCAGACGTTTTGCTTGCAAGTGACGACATCTGAAAAGGACATATTTTGGTCAATATATTACATGATAACGGGCCCTATGCACTAAATTATTTTTAAGACAGACTGCGGGGAAGTGATTGCTCTGAAATTTGTCACATATATCAGGTATCTTTACTAATGATAATGTAGCTCAAACTATGCTTTTCGACCCTAAACGTGTAAAAGAACGGAAAACGTTTGCCAAAGAAGATTGAAAAGTACAGTTTGCCAGCATTGTTGCTTTTGCAACTCTGATATTAGCCGTATTTTACATGTACGGCTTATTAACGTGTAAGGTTTGTTAACAGTTAACAGAACAACGGTGCTTCCAACTGGTCTTGATACAGATGATCTTGATACGTGGATATCTGCTTTATTTCAAATTACTTAACTCACCAGATTCGCAGACGTAGTTGTACTGTTCCGTGCTGAAGTCCGCGTTCAGGTCGTAGTTGCCGTTCTTGTCCAGCAGGGCACACAGGTTCTCTGGCTTTCCGGGCATCCAGCGCAGTTGAGCTGTGGTGCAAATGGTGAGGAAGTTAGACAACGAACAGGGGAACTACAAACCGACCGAGCAATCAGACAAATGACACAACCACACACACATTCACACACACATTCACACGCGCACGCACATTCAAACACGTTCATACACATACACACAAACACGTTCACACATGCGCACACACACACACACACATACACACATGCACACACGCGCACACACACACACACACACACGCACACACACACACACACACATACATACATACATACATACATACATACATACATACATACATACATACATACATACACAACTAGAATATTATATCAAGAAACTTGCGGCTCATGGTGGAGAAGTCGGTGTACAGGAACTGCTCCGGTCCGTTCTTGAGGCCGATCCAGTGAGACACGTTCGTCCCCAGGCGGATCTCGTTAGCCAGAAACTCCTGTTCAGCTACGGTCTTCACTCCGGCCAAAGTCCCTCCAAGAGTGGCGCATTGTCCCTCCGCCGCAAGGTGTGTTTTGGGATCCACCGACAGCTGGAAGCATTTGTCGGAGTCCAGAACTGGAAGAGAGGAGCAGAGATACTCATAAGTCCCGGCCATACTGTATTCATGTACCTCCGGATCCCCATTAGTCTAATCATAATCAGCCAGTTATAAAGCAGCGATTAAAATTTGCTAAGTACAACCAATGATGATGAGGCTGAATGAAATTTGTTGCATTCTTGCGGATGTGGTTTATCATGCTATCTTTGCAGAAAAACCTTTGAAAGCTTTGACGACTTGCTATTTCTTTCTTCTAAATTGTAATCTCAACTACTTTGTCATATTGGTCGATCATTGAGCATAATGCAATTATCGTAACTAGATGTAAAAGATCCTCAATTTAGTTCCCCGACCCGTTTCACAGTTCCAACCAGTCCATCCATCTCTACAAGTGCAGCTGTAGCTCCCATGTGTGTTCAGACAGGTGGCACCGTTCAAACATGCACCCTGGAGACATTCGTCGATGTCTAGAAAAGAGACGTTACCCCACGAATGCGTTAGAAATGTTAGAGGCGATGTCCCGGAGTTGCTTGTTTTATGTAGGGTATTGGTAATTTCGCATAGAAATTTGATGCGTGATTATTTCGTTATGATATTAAATATCACAATAATCTTCCTTCACTCATGATTCTCCTCCAGTTTGTACCGCTCGGATATCATCTTACCATCTTTGTCAACAAAATACTGAAAGGAGATCTGAACCAATTGCAACATGATATTTAAGAAAACTTAATGACAGAAGATGAATTGCACTTACAACAGCCAATCATGAATCAATCGATATCAATAAATGTTTGCATATAGATATTATTTTTACACATTCAGCAGTACAAGTACACCAGTAACTAAAGTTGAGCACATCATGAGCAGAATGATTAGCGTTTTGTATCTAAATATCCTAGTAGGTATTTTCTTGTTAGATACATGTAGTAACTGATGTTCAGAGGATTCCGTAGTAACGACAAACTGAAAGAAAAGATAGAATACAAAACAATCCTACCATTCTCACAGTTGTCTCCTGTGAAACCAGGCACACACTGACAGGTGTATTGCCTGTGTTTGTCGACGCACGTCCCGCCATGTTGACAGGGATCGGAAGTACACTCGTCAACGAAATCTGTAGGGACATCGTAAAAAATTCTCATTTTGGAAAGCCATATGCATCACGACTATAACTGTCGGTATTGTAACGTTACACTTACATGTGGAGAACGCTTTTGATGGCACAAACGTCATCGAGTATGCATACCATTATTGCTGACGTATGAATAATTCGGCAAAAGATTGTAATGCAAGCATAATTTCTTAAGCCCCCCTCTCACTGGACCAGCGGCACGCTGGTGGCGTCGCTGCGGCCGATCGAATTGACAAAATACTCAACGAATTTCATCGACAAACAACGAATCTTTTAAAGCTCTGTGTGTTTGTTGTCTTTTTTGTCATACTTGTACGTTTTGAATAGTATTCCCATTATAACTGTGCCGCTATGTGTTGTCATATCTGACAAAACAGGATATATGACAGAAAGTAACTGTAGCTGAGAATGAAAACCTAACGTTACAATTAAACGCCATGTGGCGCCCACGCTAAGTTTGGTTGAATGCTTCTGCATTGAATCTATGAAACGATTTATTTTCATATATAATTGATTATAAGTTTAAGCCTTTTTTTGCGATATTGATGGTCTGGATTGGCATCAATGGTCATGGCTGTATGTTTAGGAGGGTATTAATACAAGGGGACTGAAATCCGTTGAGCTATGATGTTGCGTTGTTAGATAGCCATAATTCTACTCACCCTTTGCACATAGGGCGAACTGGTTGCTGTAGTCTGCGCCATGAAACCAAGTACCTGGTGACGTCATCGGTAGGACACCGACAGCCCCATCATCTTGGCTGCTGTAGTATGCAAATATACCATCCATAGGAGAGCATCGTATTGCATGGTTTCCACATAGAACCTGGGAGATGTCGTCCATGGGAAGGCCGCATGTCCCCAAACCTGTGTTCACACAAGTCGAGGACATACCTGAACAAGACGGTTCCGCTGGACAGGGCATGACGTACCCAGCCGCTTCACACGTGCTCTTGATGTTGGATGACGTCATCGTGCCTACCGCGCGAACCTTGTAGTAGGCCCATCCCTGGAGGGAAGTCAGGTAGGCTTCCTCACCTTTAGAAAGAAATATACAGTCATTACTATGATATCCTAAGTATACGCATAGTAAGTAATTCCCAAGTAAAACAGTTATTCGCAAGTAATAGTAATTTGCAAATAAAACAGAAAGCTTCCATATCTCTTCATGTAATGATTCAGGGTAAAAACATTAAACAGCAGACTCACACATTTTGACCTCATTACATGTTCAACACACTGTTATAACGGTACATCTGAATCTCGACTTAAATGGGAATGTTGCACCTTGCAATTCATTTTACTTATTGGCTTCCATGACAAACATATGCTACATTTAAAAACCCAATGCATGTAACCATTCTATTGTCACAGGCCTATGTTGCAAATAAACTAATTAACTGACTTGCAAGGAGGAAAGCTTTCAAATTTCCACATGTTCTTCGGTGAACTCATTTGTCGTACAATTTTTTTTCTTTAGATATGTGGATACGTACGCGTGTGCATTGTATTTACGAGATAACAGCGTCTTCTTCCGTTGAAACCTGCTGCGCTTAAAATTCATTTGCTCCTAATGCGAAAATTATATGGTAGAAATGTACGCGTGGAAGTTCTTACTACTTACCTTCACAAGCTACCAAGGATACAGCCAAAACCCCAAGGAGAAGCGAACACCTCATTGTGATGTAGAGCTGTCGACATATGAAGTCTGAATGCCAGTACTAATGGTACGAATCTCCTTTGATGGTGCGTATTCACGATTGATTTTTAGTAATGCCAGATGCTATGTTCTCATCAACAGTGTTTAAAATAGGAGTGTGTAAAGTTTGTGGCCTCGCAGCTGCTCATTCCCAAGGACAGCGGCCAATGTTCGCGAGGTGACTCGATGCGAATACTCTAATCGACATCTCAGCTAGCCAACGAAGAGCCGAAAAGGCACACTACTTAGAGACGTAGTGACACTGTGCCCGATTTTTACATCTGCTTGGAAATTAAGTTTAAGTATGATGGTATGACCAGACCTATACCGTTATCAAACTTTAGCGGTGATATTTGTTGTCGCCTTTAATCTACCGTATGAATATAGATATCGAGCAACCAGTTTATCAACAGTATTGATCCTAACATCTGTTTCAGGTAGTGGATGACGATTATCAAATAAAGTGGTGACTGTGTCCTCTAGTTAATCTTTTGGAAATAGCGTCAACTGAGCAGTATATCAATATCATCCGGGGGGTAATTATACAATGGATTGTTAACGGTTGAAAAGCGATTACTTTCACGGAGTCTATAGCTTAACTAACGTAACAGAAACTTTCATAGATAACGGTTATCTAGACCTTTCTATGATGTTAAACAAGACTTCCGATTGTTATTTTCTTGTCATTACATAATGACTTGAAACATAAACAGGAAAGACGTCCTATGATGAGCTATGACCCCTGCCAGGCTGCAATAATCGGTGCCAGGCCTACAAGTCACATGTGGACAGTCGTGCAGCATAGCCTTTCAACTGACAACATTTGGAAAAAAAAGCAAAACCAGACAAGAGAAACGAGATTAAGTAAACCTTTTTTTCCATTTCTTGGTAGCTTTTCAACGTTACCAAGATTTAGAAAAAGGAAGGAAGACAAAAAAAGGATATGTCAAGCTACCCACGACTGCTTTAAATACTTGGCCGCGTGCTCTTGGTAACTTGCTAACACATCAAAATAAGATAAAAACATAATATGACGATTGTTCGTCAGCACAAGAATACTTCAACTCTCTTTGTAGGGGTTTCTTTGTTTGTGGATAGCATAACCCAAGACGTTGTGGAAGGATCTTTATGAGTGACAGAAATCTGCTGTTTTTTTGGGCGCTCTAGATTAACAAGTTTATAAGAGACCATCACCGAAACACAAATATCTCAAATAAAATCCATGACAAGTGATTCAGGTTTAAGACATTTATTATGAGCATCTACAGCTACTACGTCTGCCTATAACATTACACTAAGCTGAAGAGCAGCCAAAGGAAAAGTTAGACATCGCCACAGGAGGACACTCTTCTCAAGTCCCTCTTCTTCATGCGAGCAGCGGGGTCCCTATATGGACAAAGGAACATGAGCTATTAGCTTGACAGACGTGTTGGTGGAGAGCATTTTGAAGCAAAGTTGAACTGTAATTTCCAGCACAAAAATTGTTCTTACCGAGACTTTCGACTGTCCAACCCCATCCTTTGATAAGAAAAGAGTTGGATCTCTCACAAAGACTGGAGTTGGGCAGTCGAATTTTGGGTAAAACCAATTTTTCTGTTGGACATTACAGTAAACTTCGCTTCAGAACCGGAGTTATATCCAAAGAAGGCATTAAAAGGTTGCATAGCTGTGCAGGGATATCATTAGCAAGAGAAACGCATCCTCGCCACTGACTGTTTAGTATTTCATATCCATCAAACATATAGTATTCTTTCTTGTAGATTATAGATCATTTGCTCATTAAGACTAAGAAAGAACAATAACAGATAAATGAGATACATTACTTAGAAATAAAGAGCAGAGGAAGGACTTTGGTCTTAATTTGAAACATTCCATGTTGACCAAGGCTGTATTGAATGACTTTCCACTCTTCAAGCAGAGGTTCGGCTCCGGCTTGTTTTTGACTTCATTCTATGCGTTTTTGTCAGGGTTTCTAGTTTGTCAGGTATTCGGATTTGATGTCTGCCAGCACGATGAAAATGCCTAGAAAGATGTCAAAAACAATTCGGAGCCGAACCCTTGCTTGGAGAGTATTGCTGTCAAACAGAGTTCATGACAGATTTGACAAATATTTTGCTCACTTGCTCTAGGCGCGTGCGCCACACTTGAAGGAGAGCTGCCCCACGTCCTGACAGGACCAGCCGGACGGACAGGAGAAACTTTCACAGCGGTACGGGCCCTGGTCACCGCGCCCATAGCCTGGGGAAGAATAAGACAGAGAAATTGTTACCAGCTGAAAGCCCTGCACTTAAATTTATCATTTATAAGCCAAACAGCTGCTGTGCTGAGAAAAACAACGGTAAAAATTCGCCCAAAAAACAGTTATCCAAGCAACTGGATATGATTGTGTTTTTTTTCTTCAAAAACATATCCATTGAATAACGTATCTTACTATCTGGATGTCTAACCTTCATCGACGTAAAAATTGTTATGATTTGAAAGCCCTACATATCATAATACACCCTTTGCAAGCATCAACGACTGCTGTGTCCGGTACGACTTGTCCCATTCAGCAGATCTTGCCTACTCCTGGCTTCATGCCTTGCAATGAGACCCATACTTTAGTTGCCGATATGTAAAACCAAGCTGTGAAACATGTTTTGTTTGCTCACCGTTGCAGATGAAGTAGTGGCCGAAGTCATCGCAGCCCCAGTTGGGTGGGCAGGGGTTCTTGATGCAGAGGTCAACATCTGAAAAAAGTAACAGATACATTTATACGAATTATTGCCCTAGTATCTTTAACCTTCTAAAATATGTATCTGTATAGTCGGTATTGCCGCCCTTTGGCGTAACACACTAGATCACAATAAGTATCAACATGACTGATGTTTAAGAGGTCTCAACTTCATAGGAAGTTATCGGTGGGCAGGAAAACATATCCACAAACATGACATGATTACCTACCATTCTCGCAGTCGTCTCCGATGAAGCCAGGCACACACTGACAGGTGTAGGAGTTGACTCCGTCCACACAGGTGCCGCCATATTGACAGGGATCCGAGGCGCACTCGTCGATATCTGTAAAGGCGAGATATTTATCGAGAAAGTTTACGTCATGGATAAAAAGAGTGGACAACCGTTAAGAAAAAGTACAGCTGGCTTCTCGTTCAGCACCAAGGACAGTAACAACATTGGTAACATGATGTCACAATAAGGATAGGTTTATCTCACCTTTGACGTAACAACAGAAGCGTTTGATTTGGAAAAAGAGATATAATTCACATTATTCAAGATAATTTTTCAATCTTCTACAGAGGGTTATGTGTATGGTTGTCACTTACTGATCTCACAGCGGTCTCCTACAAAGCCTGGTGCGCAGTCGCAGTAGGCGTTACTCTCGTTGAAGCAGGAGGTGCAGTTGCCCCCGTTCAGGCAGACGTTTTGCTTGCAGGTGACGACATCTGAAAAGGACATATTTTGGTCAATATATTACATGATAACGGGCCCTATGCACTAAATTATTTTTAAGACAGACTGCGGGGAAGTGATTGCTCTGAAATTTGTCACATATATCAGGTATCTTTACTAATGATAATGTAGCTCAAACTATGCTTTTCGACCCTAAACGTGTAAAAGAACGGAAAACGTTTGCCAAAGAAGATTGAAAAGTACAGTTTGCCAGCATTGTTGCTTTTGCAACTCTGATATTAGCCGTATTTTACATGTACGGCTTATTAACATGTAAGGTTTGTTAACAGTTAACAGAACAACGGTGCTTCCAACTGGTCTTGATAAAGATGATCTTGATACGTGGATATCTGCTTTATTTCAAATTACTTAACTCACCGGATTCGCAGACGTAGTTGTACTGTTCCGTGCAGAAGTCCGCGTTCAGGTCGTAGTTGCCGTTCTTGTCCAGCAGGGCACACAGGTTCTCTGGCTTTCCGGCCATCCAGCGCAGTTGAGCTGTGGTGCAAATGGTGAGGAAGTTAGACAACGAACAGGGGAACTACAAACCGACCGAGCAATCAGACAAATGACACAACCACACACACATTCACACACACATTCACACGCGCACGCACATTCAAACACGTTCACACACACACACACAAACACACACACACACACACACACACACACACACACACACACACACACATGCGCGCACACACACACACACACACACACACACACACACACACACACATACATACATACATTCATACATACATACATACATACATACACAACTAGAATATTATATCAAGAAACTTGCGGCTCATGGTGGAGAAGTCGGTGTACAGGAACTGTTCCGGTCCGTTTTTGAGACCGATCCAGTGGGACACGTCCGTGCCCAGGCGGATCTCGTTGGCCAGAAACTCCTGTTCAGTCACGGTCTTCACCCCGGCCAGACTTCCTCCCATACTAGCACATTGTCCCTCGGCCGCAAGGTGGGTTTCCTTGTCCACTGACAGTTGGAAGCATTTGTCTGAGTTCATCGCTAGGGGAGAGGAGCAGAGTTAGAAATTAGTCCTGGCCGTACTTTATTTATGTAACTTTTTCCATTAGTGTCATAGTTAGCAACGTATAATCATTGAATACGATGGCTGAATGAAATATGAGACAATACCTATGTGATTACATCCCTGTGAAGTGGGACTTAGTAGTATAAGAAACATTTCTATTACGGTTTCATTTTTCAGACGAGCCTCTCAAGGTACTGCAAAGCTGATATCTTATTTCATCTCTCTTCTATAGATCCATCTCAACTACTTTCAAATTGTTATATTGTTGCGATAATAGTGGGTAGCGCAATACACCTAGTTTTTCAGTCAGTATATATAAGTTTGTAAACGATTCTCAATAAGGTCCCTTTACTGTAGGCGGTGATCGCTGAGCGACCGTACAGGTCTGGAATATGATTCAAGATGAAAAAGCATGATTTGAAAGACCATGCATGCACAAAACACACAAAACGTCAAAAAGTTCGTTGTTTTTATCTATGAGAATTCATTGTCAAATCTTTGGTTGCTCTGCAACCGCAGCTCGATCGCAGCCTCTGGTGGGAAGGGGGTGTAGTAGTAAAGTTACCTACCCGTTTCACAGTTCCGACCCGTCCAGCTATCTCTACAGGTGCAGCTGTAGCTCCCAGGTGTGCTCAGACAGCTGGCACCGTTCAAGCATGCACCCTCGAGACATTCGTCGATTTCTATACAAGATTAAACGGAATGAATACGTTAGAAATGGCAGAGACGATGTGCCGGAGTTGTTTCCTTAGGGTGAAAGCAGTGCAAACCTCTCCGTCTATCTTCTAAAGATGACATCTACTTGTCATATTGTGTGATCATACATGTAACACATAGCGTAATACTCCAAGTTTGTAAAAGCCTCCCCGACCCGTTTCACAGTTCCGACCAGTCCATCCATCTCTACACGTGCAGCTGTAGCTCCCAGGTGTGTTCAGGCAGGTGGCGCCGTTCAGACATGGATGTTGGAAACATTGGCCTAGAGAAGACATTATGGAATGAGTACGTTATACATCGCCAAACGATGCGATGTGCCAGAATTGTTATCTCCAGTATGTTTGTATCACCGGACGCTTAAAATCAGCATAACTGAAGAACGTGTGGATGGATTGTAATGATATTTGGTATGTGGGTGGGTGCTGGGAGGAGAAAGGTCAAGGTCAATTTTGGGCCCCCTGGTATGTGTCACTGAAACTGTATTCATAAAAATCTTCCAAGGAGAAAAACTGAAGAAAAAAGGAACGACAGATTTTCATGTTAGATTTGTACGCAGGTGGGTTGGACAGAGATATACAAACTGAAGTGACAATTATGCAAATTGGGACTGAATTTGCATAAGTAATGAGGAATATCTACTCCTCCATTGTAGGTATGTGCTTTGAGGTCGCCACTGTCACATCTGTTGGTCTCTTATCTAGGTCAAGTATTCCCCAGGTCCCAACAGCTGGTGGTCAAACAACAAATGGGTACACTACCAAACCTGTGTACTTGTTTCTATTATGTGGATACCCTCTGGCATATAAAACAAAACAACCAGTAGCAACAACATATAACTAGGGCAAATAAAACACATCATATATAAAAACAAATTTCATGGAGATTTTGGGTGTTCGGACTCTTGTTTTCTTTGTGTGACTTTTTGACAAAGTTTGATGTTTGACTTTTGAGTCTGTCTTACAGAGGTCAATATCGTGACGGTTATAATTCCCTTCAATTCTTAGTGGGATATTCTCTCCCCATTCTTGTCGGCTAACGACCAACAGAGATATCTGAATTTACATGTAAGCAATGATGATTTTTAAGAGTTATGTGGTACTATGAACAGCCAAGCAATCAAAACCCATGCAGTACTGCCCCCCCCCCCCTCGGACACCCTAAAAACAATCTATGATTGAAAATAACTAGAATAAAGATATGGACATAGATTTTATATTTCCATACAGCATGGGTTTCAGCAAAAGTTCAAGATCAAGCATTGAAATTAAGAGGGTGTACTAGGGGGTTATCAGAACCAATGAAAGCAAAATGTTCATGTCACTAAATCTTAGTCATTTTCAATCTGTCAAACCAGTCAAATCTATTCAGGGGTTGCAGCCTCTGGTGGAAATGGGGTTTAAATAACAACGGAAATGACCCACCTCCTTCCCCACAATACCCAGTGCAGCCCCCAGGTGCCATGGGCAGCTTGTACACGTAGTACCCGCCACTGCACGCCTTCACCTGGATTGTAAACTGCTCGGCGCAGCGGATACCATTCCAGTAAGCGCACGCCCGACGGGACACTTCTCCGTCAGCAACTGTCGGATGTACTCCGTCCATCCAAATCGGAGCGCGGGTGCCACAGACGTCATTTCTACCCGGACTCTGTGTCGGCATTTGAGTTCCAGCTGGACTCATGAAGCGGTACCACTCGCCATTAAAGCCTTGGGTCTGGTCACACCGTGCTGGGACTTCCAAGCCGTGGTTAACGTTCCTCGATGCCTCATTCAGGACACGGTACACACTCGGACTGCAGGAACCTGTCCACGTGAATGCAGAGTAATCTTAGAATTCTGAAACATCCTAACTGTAAACGGCATTATCTATATAAACAGGGATACAGTTCCAGTTATGTTTATTGGTAACAAGTGGTAACCATCTGGAGGACTACTGGTATATACATTACTCCTCTGGCAAAGCATTCAACCTATTTGGTCAATTTATACTATTCCAGTTACCCACGGAGTCTGTTAGAGACTACTGCAGCAAGACCGGGTCATCACCTAAATGGTCTTGAATGTATTGATTTATATGTACTCTTGCACTACATGGATAAGGTATGTCTTACCTGCAGCCAGACTGAGAACAGAGATCAGCGTGACGAGACGAAATGCCCCGCGTCCGGCCATCGTGTGTTTATACCTTCAGAATGCCTTCTCTCCGCATGTGCTGACTCTTTTTATACACGAATCATCAAGGACAACCAGATGGTTTTTAAGTAGAACCGGGCAGTGAATGAATAAAACCATCATCAATTCCTACATGTGACAGTTTGGGCTAAATTGATGTTTGCGGTATTTTCAAAACCACAACTGTCAAATATCCGGATATCTAAATACCTGGGAGCTATTACTGGTGCCCTTTCATAAATCGTTTGATTGTCAAGGAAAACGCCTGGTGAACTGAACTGAGCTGCTTTGCCAGCACTTGTAATGGAGCTTTCAACAAAGCTCAGGCGGATCCATATCAAAGTCCAACAGTAAGTTTTACTTTTGATAACATAATGCATTATATGTTTCTCAAAAATGTATGGTCATCTGAGAACTAGCTACATAGTTGAAGAATGAATATTGTTTCATGTCCTTAGACCTTATAACACAACGTAGTAGACCTGTGCACTTCATACAAGTGTTTTGTTTGAAAGTTTGTTCTAAATGGTGGCTACGATGGCATTGTAACGTAAGGTGCGTATTTGGTGATATGTACCGTTTACACACATCTCAACACATGCAATAAGCTACTAAAGTTTGATGTATTTCACGAATGTTTTTATGAATTGAAAAAAAAAACATCCCGATGAAAATATAGCTCGTAAATGAAAGGATTTAAAATTAAAGGATGAATGGAAGGAAGAAAGGAAGGAAGCATGGAAGAAAAAGAACAAAAACAATTTTCTCTTATCAAACACGTTGGCTTACCGCAGGGAAGAAAAAAAAATATCACCAGTCTAACAATACATTCGTTTGCTGAAACCTTCACAGCAGCGAATGGAGGCGAGGGTGGGGTTCAGTGTCAGGGACATTTCTAAATAGGCTTAAAGATTAAGTATCAAAATCTATAACATTTTTTTACAAAGTCATATAGTGAACTAGATTAATAAATGACATTGAAATGTAACGTCTGTGTGCAAGAGCTCTAGATATGGGGCGATCGTCCTTGAAAAGATTACTGATTTTAGTCTATTGTGGATATTCTCGACTTGGGTACACTTACGATATGTATGATATTGTGTAATTGACCCTATCAACCGTTGGAAAAACAAAATCATTTCTTCTGCTAAGTAGCTTAGCGACTTCTGATACATTGCAAAAGTATTTTGATAGTGACTGTCCTGTTTCTTGCGAAGGCAGTTCTGAACATAAACAGGTGAGACGGCCTATGCTGAACTTTGACCCCTGCCGGGTGACAACAATGACCGGCCCAAAGGTCACCATACACCACGGAAGCGTCAGACGTACACCTCATCTGCAGACAGACAGGCGTGCAGCATGACGTTTTTAACGGAGATGGTGACGACTGTTCGGCTGTACATGGATGCTTCTACCCTCCTCGTGGCGGCCTGTGTATGTCTGATGACGTACCTGTACCTACAGACCCCCCGGAACCTCCCCCCTGGGCCCTGGGCCTGGCCCGTCCTGGGGAACATCCCTCTTTTCATGACGTCAAAGGTCAGTTTTGAAGCACCTGCTAACACCCCAATGTATATTTTAAAACGCTCTGTGTGTTTTGTTGTCTTTTTAGTCTTTTGTTGCTTTTACATTTTGCATGATACTCTACGTATGAAATCAAGGGTTACCCAAATCCAATTCATAGGTCGCAGCGAGATCGAAGCGCGATCACCTTCTACCGGAAAGGTAGCCTTAAAATTACCAGCGGAAGGCTTGAGATACATGCACTGTCGTCGCAACCATGTAAAATTTGCAATGTTCGCATTACGTTATGCACTAGATAGCTTTAAACAACGTCAGCAGTTAGATGTGCAAAGGTTTTTTGGAACAGGTTGTTCAGTGTAATATAATCATCTGCTGCCGCGCCTGCAAATCTTGTACGTTGCACCGAAGGCAGATATGACGGCTATATAGATAGAGATACAGATTGTGTCAAATATTATGGAAAACCCATATGTTATATACCCCTATATGATATTACCCCACTCATTACGATACATGGATCGAGTGTCAGTACCGACGATGTGAACGGACAAATTATTGAGGGAAATTTCATCACTTTTTTTCTCACGACCCACTGACGTAAGCAGCCCTGGCGTGTGACCAGCACCATACAGAGTGACAGGGCAAATGGTAGTCTATTTTGTTAGATGGGAGATGAGAGAAGAGAACATTTAGGTTTCCAATATAGTAGCAATCCACTTTGCAGCTGCAATCAGTCAAATATTGAGTACATGTGCTGTCGTCGCAGCCATGTCAAATTTGCAATGTTCTCATTACCTTATGCACTAGATAGCTTTAAAAAAGGCCTAGCCTATATATAACAACACATACAACGGAAATATGATCGACCAAAACGAAAGTTCCACAGTTTTCTATAGGGTTTAGTTCAGGCTACCTACAAACAACTGTGACTAAACACTTTCAGCAACGTTTGGTCTGAGAACAATTGCAATTAAAAGGAGAATTAGAGAACATGGAGACATCGTGTTACTTAGTGTGTGTTACAATTACATGTTATTTCTTCATTTGTATGTGATTTGTAAAATGTTCGCGATATTCAAGTATAAAAAAAAAAACATTGCGTTCCCTGACTCATTGCCAACTGTATCACAACCAGATCGAGTTCTTCCCCGACACCATCACCGACCTGGCCGAGCGGTACGGTGACATCATGACCTTCTGGAACGCCCGGGACCTGAATGTCGTCATCAGCGGGTACCAGACCATCCGTGACGTCATGGTGAAGAGGGCTGCAGACTTCTCCAGCCGGAAAGTTCCTCTCGTCCTGGTGGATCTACGTGGAGATGGAAAGTCTAGATATACAACCAAAGGTAAAGTTATCATATCTTAACATGTCAAACTTAGATCTCGATTAACGTCCAGAAATACGAAGTTATCATATTATGTCGAACTTATATCTTTATAAACATCTATAATTGTAAATACACCTGAATGCAAAGTTATCATATCTTACCATATCAAACTTATATCTTGATTAACATCCAGAAATAGGAAGTTATCATATCATATCGAACTTATACATTGATCATTGATGAATGTCTACAAATACAACTAAAGCTAAAGCTATCATATCCTATCATGTCAAACTTATATCTTGATTAACGTCCAGAAATACGAAGTTATCATATCATGCCGAACTTAGACATTGATGAACGTCTAGAAATACATCAACTAAAGGCAGAGTCATCATATCGTATCATGTCAAACTTATATCTCGATTAACGTCCAGAAATACGAAGTTATCATATCATGTCAAACTTATACATTTATGAACGTCTAGAAATACAACTAAAGGCAAAGTTATCATACCTTATCATGTCAGATTTATACCTTGATTAACACCTCTGCACATTTTCCTTTCCTTTGATTTAGAATATGATCGAGTAGCTGTATGGTTGAAAACCAGTAATTTGCTCTTCTAGACTTAGATGTAAGAATAAGATAGAATATTATGGGATTTGAATTGACACAAACATGTAAGGGTTACGCAATGATGTCCTCAAATGTTTCTCTAAGTTCTGTCAATGACAAAAAAAGTTAATTAGGCAGATTAATTAGGCCTCAAGTGCCAAATTGATAAAAGATGTACATTCAAGAACGATTGTTTGAAATTCTATGTGTATAATTCCACCTTTGCCTGTCTCATTTCTAAAACGGGGCCCGGCCGGGCAGCTTGTGGGAACGAAAAATATCAAAAATATAAAAGACAACAATAGACACAAAACGTAAACAATTGTGTAAGCTATAAATTGTGTATTTTCTTGATATGCATTTCTTATTTTCGTCTTCGAAAACAGCCCGGCCGGACCCCGGATTCGAGATGTGACCCTAGCATCAGAGGTGTCATACATGTAAGCTAACATAATGGTTTATTTTCAGGTATAATATTCGCCCATTACGGACCTGACTGGAAGGAGCAGAGGAAATTTACCATGAAGACCCTCCGAGACTTCGGCGTCGGCAAGCGGAGCCTGGAGGGGAAGATTTGTGAGGAGGCCGCAGCTCTTAGTCAGGAACTCGTGGCGAAAGACGGTCAGCCGTTCAACATCAAGCATTTGATGCAAAACGCAGTTTCTAACATCATCTGCTCCATCGTCTTCGGGAAGCGGTTCGAGTATGGCGATCCCGAATTTCTGCGGCTCAGTCGCCACATAAGCGAGCTGATAGATTCCACGCCCGGTAAGGACCTTCTCGTCAACATCTCCCCCGTGTTTCGCTATCTTCCTTTCGGGTCGCCGGAACATGAGAAGATATCAAGGAATATTCCCAAACTCCAGACGTACTGTAGGGGGCAGATAGAGAAGCACAGGGAGACCTTTGACCCTAACGACATCCGGGACTTCATCGATGCCTTCCTGTTGGAACAGCAGCACGCCGGTGGAGAGCATGCGCAGTCCAGCTTCACAGACGAACAGCTACAAGAGGTCAGTCGTCTGTTGACATAGGTGTTGATCATTTGCTTGTGTTAAAACAGTAATGATACAGGCAACTTGGCAAATGCATTCTTCAACAGTTGAACATCATATGTATGATCAATTGATGAAAAAATTAAGCAGACTATAGTATTTAAACATTTAGAAGTATTTGCATTGATGTAAACAAACGACACAAACAACTTTAAATAGTAAAATGATAATGGTAAGTAAGGATCACATTGGACAGATTTGGATAATAGGTAGGTGTGAAGCAAGGAATCTTGAAAATAGTTTATGGCATATTTGCTATTTAAAAAATAGGAAAAAAATGTTTGATGTATGATTGAGTCAAATTGGTCTGTTGCATACGCCAATCAAACTGCCATATATAAATGTCTCCAATGATTATATATAAAATCTTAAATCATTGCTATCGTATCTATCTACAGCTGGTACTGGACCTGTTTCTGGCTGGTACGGAGACCACCTCCACCGCCCTGGACTGGGCCCTGCTGTACATGCTGCTGTATCCGGATATACAGGAAAAGGCAAGTTTATCTGCGTTCGCCAAATTCTTCAAATGTCCGTGTATTGTTTTAATCATTGTTTCTACTTGTTATAATCCAAACAAACAGGAAAGGGCATGTTTAGTATTGTTTGGGTGCAACCAGTACGCTACAATTTTTATGTCACTTTAAACAGAGAACTAGAGTTAAGTATTTGTGCTACACTTAAGGTTTGCTATGTTAGTTTAGCGATATCGTGGTATTTCTATAAATATCAATTGGTATTGAATTTTTCTTTTTATTTGAGTTGAATGTGTGATGGTTGTGTGCCGATTTGTCAAAAATAGAGAGCACGCTAGCGACTCAAATAAACACCCCTCCCAATGAAATGGTATGGCTACCCTGCTACGTCACAAAATCAAGATGGCGGCCACCACACATGCCGAAACCAGCAAAGGTTTTGCTACCTGCCTGCCTGCCTACGTGCTCAGGTCAGCAACTGGCCCCTTACTTTTGCTACTAATTTGCTAAAAATCTATGGAAATCCCCAAATAGGTGCACGAAGAGATCGACTCTGTCCTGGGACAGGCTGTTCCGTCCTACGCCCTCCGGGACAAGATGCCCTACACAACAGCGACCCTAGCGGAAGTGCACCGTATCAACACTGTTGTACCCCTCAGCATTCCCCATTCTCCATCCTCGGAGACGGCTCTCAACGGTTATACCATCCCAGCAGGCACCAACATCTTGGTAAGATATCGATATCTGTGGCAAATTTGAACTGTGTAGCAAAATCTATGAATCCTCATAACCGTTTTTTTTTCATTCCAGCAAGGTTGTTTAGCGATTGCCCAATGCAAATGACACACTGTACAAATGAATTTGACGATTGGTGTCTTTATGCGACAATGTACGTTGAATACAGACAAATAGGAACAAAAAAAGAATTGAATAAGACAGGTGTAGTTGGAAGACTACGCCTCAATTTCCTAAGGCATTTAAGATTGCGACGAAGCCATTTGTTCAGTGGCAACCCACCCCTAACACATCTCTAATACTTGACATAGCTTTACGTGTTTTGTTGCAGATGAACCTGTGGTCCGTGCACATGAACCCTCAGCTGTTCCCGGAGCCGGACAACTTCAACCCCGACAGGTTCCTGGATCAGGACGGAAACTTCGTCAAGCACGAGGAGCTCATCCCGTTTTCTGTAGGTGAGTGGTGTGGGTTTTCGGTATCAGGACGTTTCTGTACCATGAACAGTTCGACCCCCTAGCCAATAAGGACAGTTCGGCACCAGGATGACTCGGGTATATGGTTCGGGTAACGGTTAGGGCTGATATTAGGCTTATGATTATGATTGAGGTTAGACAGTTTGTCGAACTGTCCTGGACCTGGTGCCGAATCGCTCGGGTGGGCTTGGGGTCGAACTGTTCATCTGCATAGTAACGCCATGGAGTCCGTGAGCTCTCGCGACAACAGGCTTCAAATTCTCTCTATACAACACAAATTCTCGTGGATGTCCAAGGAAGGTAGCATATTAACAATGTTGTTGTTGTTGTTGTTGTCCGCTGCAACACCGCTGTCTAGTCGGTTGATGGTCACATCTGCTTTTTTGGCAGTGATATGTCATATCAGATAAGAGCCTTTGTCCTTCTTTTTCAACTATTGTAATTCCTATACAGAAACGACTTTGTCGTGTCATCCTCAAGTAAATGTACAGTTTTGGCTTGTTATGGCGCTTTGTCATTTTCTGGAGCACCTAGCTTTTTCTTAAACAACCAGCCGTAGCCATACATATAAGCACCTTCCACGTTTTCATCACATTGGTCTTTTATCCATTGCTTCAGGTCCTCGAGTGTGTCTGGGCGAGCAGCTGGCCAAGATGGAGGGTTTCCTGCTCTTTGTTTACCTGATGCAGCGATTCACATTCAAACTGCCAGAGGGCGCCACTAACCTATCCACGGTCGGGACCATGACGGCTCTTGTAAACGCCCCACGTCCTTACGACCTGTGCGCCGTTCCACGACAGTAGGCTTCTACGGCTGAAAGAAAAATTAAAGTTGAAATGATTCTCAAAATGTGGTTGTCATATCTTGAGTCATAACGTTTGTAGAAACACGTACAAGAACACTTAAACAGCAGAAACCACACGACCACCCCTGTAACCAAGTGGACAACTCCTGAGAGGTATCCGCCCACACATAAAGCTAGAATAACTCGTTATAAACACATCAAACAGTCTCTTTTGACCTTTGAGTTTCGGGGAAGAAGCCACGACAACGTAACTCTCAGGTAAGGACTTACCGATGTGTAGTGTATCTTCCACATGCTGAGGTTTCCACTAATATGAAGATATCAGAATATTGGCCTTGTTTTCGTCCGCGTCTTTGGACGAAGTTTTTACAATGTTACTGACTTCAATGGTCTTCATGCTGATTTAAATGTTGTGCTAAGAAATGCTGAAGGACATGGAGCCGAAATTTGATAGATTTGTCCTGGGTTGACTTGTCATTAGAGGTTTGGGGAGACAGTTTGATAAAATGACGTAAAAATATTTTAAAAAAATATTAGCTTTTGACCTTCATAAGTAGGACACGAGAATAGATAGATTATATGACCAGGCAGACATGTTCTGAGTCTGAGCAACGAGGTTTAAAACTTCTAGGTCTGAGTCTGATTGTAAGCAAACCTTGTAAGGGTGTAACAGATGACCTTCACTGTCTTTTTATGTTGTGGCGATAAGTTGACTCTTGGTTTAGTAGCAAATAAAGCAGAACCTGTCTTATTGAATATGGAGGTAAAGTCTTGTGATGATCACGAGATATGTGTGTTTGTTTTAAGGAAGGGTTATCGTGGGAAACATTAGATTATAAAATACGTATTACTAGTATCTTATTTCTGTGGACGACGTCTTTAGCTGTGTTTCTGCGCATACTGTGAATGGTTTCATCATAAATATTGGTAAATCACTACACAACCAAAGAGTTGATACCTAGCCGACGTTTCGACGACAGTCTGTCACCTTCCTCAGGGCAATACCTTTTGTTTCCACTTCGCACTGTGACAAGGTGTTGCTTCGCGTTGCAGCAGCGACACCTAGCTTTGCATCACGTTGCAGCAGCGACACCTAGCTGCAGTGTGAAGCAGAACCAGGTTATGTTCATTGGCTGTGTACACCAAAATGTATGCACTCTTTATTGAGATCTTACCCACTTTGTAGCAAATATAGCAGAACCTGTCTTATCGAATATGGAGGTAAAGTATTGTGACGATCACCAGGCATGTAATGAAGTGTCGTGGGAAAAATTAGATTGAAATTACGTACTACTAGTATCTTATTTCTGTGGACGATGTCTTTAGCTGTGTTTCTGCGCATACTGTGAATGGTTTCATCATATATATTGGTTAATCACTACACAACTAAAGAGTTGATACCTAGCCGACGTTTCGATGACAGTCTGTAACCTTCCCCAGGGCAATACTTTCTGTTTCCACTTCGCACTGTGACAAGGTGTTGCTTCGCGTTGCAGCAGCGACACCTAGCTGCAGTTTGAAGTAGAACCAGGTTATGTTCATTGGCTGTGTTAACAAAAATGTATGCACTCTTTATTGAGATCTTACCCACTTTGTAGCAAATATAGCAGAACCTGTCTTATCGAATATGGAGGTAAAGAATTTTGACGATCACCAGACATGTCATGAAGTGTCGTGGGAAAAATGATTATAATTAAAATTACGTACTACTAGTATCTTATTTCTGTGGACGATGTCTTTAGCTGTGTTTCTGCGCATACTGTGAATGGTTTCATCAAAAATATTGGTAAATCGATATACAACCAAAGACTTGATACCTAGCCGACGTTTCGATGACCGTCTGTCACCCTCCTCAGGGCAATACTTTCTGTTTCCACTTCGCACTGTGACAAGGTGTTGCTTCGCGTTGCAGCAGCGACACCTAGCTGCAGTTCGAAGTAGAACCTGGTTGTGTTCATTGGCTGTGTACACAGAAATGTATGCACTCTTTATTGAGATCTTACCCACTTCGTAGCAAATATAGCAGAACCTGTCTTATCGAATATGGAGGTAAAGTATTGTGACGATCACCAGGCATGTAATGAAGTGTCGTGGGAAAAATTAGATTGAAATTACGTACTACTAGTATCTTATTTCTGTGGACGATGTCTTTAGCTGTGTTTCTGTGCATACTGTGAATGGTTTCATCATAAATATTGGTAAATCACTACACAACTAAAGAGTTGATACCTAGCCGACGTTTCGATGACAGTCTGTCACCTTCCCCAGGGCAATACTTTCTGTTTCCACTGTAGGTGTTGTATCACGTTGCAGCAGCGACACCTAGCTGCAGCGTGATGTAGAACCAGGTTGTGTACACAAAAATGCATGCACTCTTTGTTGAGAACTTACTCAATTCCATTTTAAAGAAAATAAGTGACTGGTTGGTTAATTGGCCACGTGTAAACCGCCGTAGATTTAGCCTTTTATGCAAACCTATTATAGCTCCCGAGCCTATATTTGCGGAGAGGAGACTTGGGAGCTGTAATAGATTTGGATACCGGGCTACCGTATATTTCGACGTTCCTAGCACATCCCTCTTTGTTTACGCAGTTAACAATGACGGCCTTTATTTTCCAGAAATTCATTGGACAGGAGTAGATTATGGCTTGCATTTCCCTTTTTTTTCCGGACTGATTTGAAGTCCAAATGTAAATCCACCGGCGCCCGCTCGACCCCCAAATTAGCCCGGCAGCCACCGTTACTTCCTGCCACTCTTATGGTAGTGCATTCAAATATCTACGAACACACACCAATCCAAATAAACAGACATAAACACCGAAAACATAGTCCCCTTCCATGGAGTCAATGACATCATAGTTTGATGTGATCTTAATTTACTGATATCTATTGACCTAAGATTTGGGAGCAGAAACCACGGGCGTACAATCGTGGACCCTTTTTCGTAGCTGCTGACTATTGTGGCTGAAAACAGTAGGGAACCTTCCTGGTGTGAGTGGATCAAATAAATCTTTCCGGATGAGGCTTGTACTCGTCAGTAAAAACCTGGTGTGTCACGCAATGGGGCTGTTTACCGGGTATGCAATACAAACGCCCAAACAAAACGACACTGGCAAGCTGTAGTACGGAATCTGGCACCACGTCTACTCAACACTGATATCGTGCCCAGGAAACATGTCAGATTAAACTTAATCTCGTACACAGGGAACATGGAGGTCTTCACCTTACTTGAGATCATCGCGGTCTTATGGGTGACGTATTTAGTGTTTACCTGGTGGTTGGAGAAAGGACGTGTATCACAGGTCAGTTTGTTTTTTAATTTTGTTTGTTCAATTGCAATTTTTATATAAGAACACGATAAAGGCTATTTTCGTAAGTTCTATACCACAGGACCTTTTGTGTCAAAATGAAATCATATTGGCCGTACTTCGATTTAACGGCTAATGTTGTGTGATGCATTGTATTGTATTGTATGTATACATTGCATTCCATATGTACCTTACATTGCATTGGAACCAAGGTATGCACGTAATGTATTCAAGACTGTTACATATCTATTAATCTGCACGACTGTATGGTACAACGTATGACAACAACTATTAAATATAATGCAACGTAGAGAATAAATACATGATGAGAAGAAAATTGATAAATACATACTACCTGGCTCATACGTTTACCGCCTTTTGGGGCACAGGTAGTTATGATTGAAGGTAGCAGATTTAAGAGGATGATCACAACTGTATAATGGAGGAGTACCCGATGTGTGTACAAATTACCAGTATCGTGATTATATCAATTTTATTTACTTACGAGAAGTAACCGGGACATTTTGAGGGGTTTGACGAGGATGAAGGTAAAATACCCAGGTAATGACTCAGAGATACATAAGGTAACAGTTACTCAAGCAACTGGATAGATTTGAAGAGATCTTTGGAAGATTTGAAAGACTTTTTTCGAAGGTTTTCCGAAGATTATGGAAGACTTTGAAAATTTCTTTGCAAGATATTTGCATTTCTAAGCGGGGTTCTATTTGTCTACTAGCTGGCAGACAAAACCGTTGTAATCACCGGGTGTGACACCGGGTTCGGTAACCTCCTGGCCAGG
This sequence comes from Branchiostoma lanceolatum, assembly GCF_035083965.1. Lineage (NCBI taxonomy): Eukaryota > Metazoa > Chordata > Leptocardii > Amphioxiformes > Branchiostomatidae > Branchiostoma > Branchiostoma lanceolatum. The sequence goes on from NC_089724.1 coordinate 25,992,002, forward strand.
CGGCTGGACCAGCTCGGCCTGCGGGTGTTCGCTGGCTGTCTAACCGAGGCAGGCGTGGCGGAGTTACGGCAGTCCTGCTCCGAACGGCTGCAGCCGATCCAGATGGACGTCACCAGCTCAGACAGCGTACAAGCCGCGTTCCGGGTGGTGGAGAGGGCTGTGGGGAGTAAAGGTAGGAATATTTGCCGATTGGACAGAATCTTCCAGCTTCTAATCTTTTACATTCTAGTCAGATGTTTCTGACCGACACACGCTATCCCCTCATTAATTGCTGATTTAGAGCCAAATAACTATGTAACTGTAAAGAATGGGGAAATTCTTTGATTCCAGTGGTTTCTATGATAAGATTTTAATACATGTAACATGCAATTCATGGCAGGCGAAACATTAACAGATAGATACCAATTATGCTAAAAGCATAATTGCCCAATCAATGCAAAAGTGCAATAATTCCTAAGTGGTAAATGATGGGAGGTTCATTCGAAGACTAAAGGTGTACATCGACATTCATAGATTATGTAATTATGAACGTCATTTGCATAACTTGTAAACATGTAAACAAGTATAATGTAATTTTGATACAAAAGATAATCAATGAAAATAGATGTATCAACGAGACAGAAAATGTACAAAAAAATCTGAATTTTCATGGAGGTTATAAGTATTCGAACTTTGTTTGATATTGTAATTAAGCTGCGAAACATTTCTATTTTCCTTCAGGTACTTAGCTTGTAGATGAATTAAGATAAACGTAATTTCCTTGCATAGAAATGACGGCGTGTGGTGAGTGGCATAATTTTCTTTTTCGTTTTTCCCAGGTTTGTGGGGGCTGGTGAACAATGCAGGCATTCTAGGTTCCGCGGTAGCAACCGCGGAGTGGGTAACTCTGTCCGATTATAAGGTTTGTATAGCCAGGTTTTCTGGCGACATTCTACGGTAACTGCAGTGAAAATTCCGGTTTTGATATCTCGTGTTTTGGACATGCTACGGTTGTGATGTTTGAGAGGTAGATAGGAACAGAGAGGAAGTTTGGTCCCCTAGGGGCTAGTTTTGTTGTAGTCTTTGAAAGAGGATAATTCAGAAAGGGATACATGAATCGTTATGATTTGTGGTATGAAGATAGCTTAAGTTAAGATTAATTTACATAATTGGATGATGATTATTCAAATCAGGCACTAATTTTCTTAATCAGTGAAAGCACCTTATAAATCTGACACATTGTACGGTAGAACTCTCAAACATATAATATATGAAACTGAGAAAGAGAGGAATATTCAATAGATATCAAATGAAGCTCTAATTTGCATAATTCCTGAGAATATACTTTCATAATGGTAAAATAACGGACGGGAACATTATAAGGCATAAATCATGCAAATTAGGGCCTTATTTACATAATTATTAGAATCAATTAGTGAAGTTAGACAGTCGTGGAACTCTAGATACTAAATTACTTTCTCTTTTATTCTAATCATCAGGCCGCCCTGAATGTGAACTTGTTGGGGATGATTGACTAAATACTTAATTACTTTCTCTTTTATTCTAATCATCAGGCCGCCCTGAACGTGAACTTGTTGGGGATGATTGACTAAATACTAAATTACTTTCTCTTTCATTCTGATCATCAGGCCACCCTGAATGTGAACTTGTTGGGGATGATTGACTAAATACTTATTTACTTTCTCTTTTATTCTAATCATCAGGCCGCCCTGAACGTGAACTTGTTGGGGATGATTGACTAAATACTAAATTACTTTCTCTTTCATTCTGATCATCAGGCCGCCCTGAACGTGAACTTGTTGGGGTTCTTGTTGACAAAATACTAAATTACTTTCTCTTTTATTCTAATCATCAGGCCACCCTGAATGTGAACTTGTTGGGGATGATTGATTAAATACTAAATTACTTTCTCTTTCATTCTAATCATCAGGCCACCCTGAATGTGAACTTGTTGGGGATGGTTAACTAAATTACTTTCTCTTTCATTCTGATCATCTGGTCGCCCTGAACGTGAACTTGTTGGGGTTGGTTGACTAAATACTAAATTACTTTCTCTTTTATTCTAATCATCAGGCCGCCCTGAACGTGAACTTGTTGGAGATGATTGACTTAATACTTATTTACTTTCTCTTTTATTCTAATCATCAGGCCGCCCTGAACGTGAACTTGTTGGGGATGATTGACTAAATACTTATTTACTTTCTCTTTTATTCTGATCATCATGCCGCCCTGAACGTGAACTTGTTGGGGATGATTGACTAAATACTTATTTACTTTCTCTTTCATTCTGATCATCAGGCCGCCCTGAACGTGAACTTGTTGGGGATGATTGACTAAATACTTATTTACTTTCTCTTTTATTCTAATCATCAGGCCACCCTGAATGTGAATTTGTTGGGGATGATTGATTAAATACTAAATTACTTTCTCTTTTATTCTAATCATCAGGCCACCCTGAACGTGAACTTGTTGGGGACGATTGATTAAATACTAAATTACTTTCTCTTTCATTCTAATCATCAGGCCACCGGGAATGTGAACTTGTTGGGGATGGTTGACTAAATACTAAATTACTTTCTCTTTCATTCTGATCATCAGGCCGCCCTGAACGTGAACTTGTTGGGGTTGGTTGACTAAATACTAAATTACTTTCTCTGTTATTCTAATCATCAGGCCACCCTGAACGTGAACTTGTTGGGGATGATTGATTAAATACTAAATTCCTTCCTCTTTCATTCTAATCATCAGGCCACCCTGAATGTGAACTTGTTGGGGATGGTTGACTAAATACTAAATTACTTTCTCTTTCATTCTGATCATCAGGCCGCCCTGAACGTGAACTTGTTGGGGTTGGTTGACTAAATACTAAATTACTTTCTCTGTTATTCTAATCATCAGGTCGCCCTGAACGTGAACTTGTTGGGGTTGGTTGACTAAATACTAAATTACTTTCTCTTTCATTCTGATCATCAGGCCGCCCTGAACGTGAACTTGTTGGGGATGATTGACTAAATACTAAATTACTTTCTCTTTCATTCTAATCATCAGGCCGCCCTGAACGTGAACTTGTTGGGGATGATTGACTAAATACTAAATTACTTTCTCTTTCATTCTAATCATCAGGCTTCCCTGAACGTGAACTTGTTGGGGATGATTGACTAAATACTTAATTACTTTCTCTTTCATTCTAATCATCAGGCCGCCCTGAACGTGAACTTCTTGGGGTTCTTGTTGACAAAATACTAAATTACTTTCTCTTTTATTCTAATCATCAGGCCGCCCTGAACGTGAACTTGTTGGGGATGATTGACTATTAGTAAATACTTAATTACTTTCTCTTTTATTCTAATCATCAGGCCGCCCTGAACGTGAACTTGTTGGGGATGATTGACTAAATACTAAATTACTTTCTCTTTCATTCTAATCATCAGGCCGCCCTGAACGTGAACTTGTTGGGGATGATTGACGTCACCAAGACTTTTCTACCTCTTCTCAAGAAGTCACGTGGTCGTGTCGTCAACGTCGGGAGTGCCGCTGGGAGGCTGCCCATGCACAGCAACACACATTACTCTGTCTCTAAATACGGCGTGGAGGCGTTTTCTGACTCCCTCAGGTGAAAACTACATTTTCTCGCTTTTCTGTGTAACTACGGCATAAGTGTGTACCGTGTCACGTCAGCTGGAGACTAGAAACTGGGGATTTTTCAAAAGCAACGACAAGTGATTTTTTTGACATCGACATATCGCGATGTCTCTGTACTCGGAGATGATGTTTTATAAACGTGGTCAATGCCTTACATAATGAACACTTAGAAGTACTATACTTACGCTTTGATGCAAATTTGACCGTCCCTTGCCCAGCTTGTCATTGACATCGTCAGAGCCAGAAACACTTCTATCATGAATGCTCATTCGTTAAAAGCTGCCAGAGTTTCAGCCCAGTAAAAATCGTAAATATTTGACCCCTGACCTCCCTCACGAAACAGCTGGCATCCTCACTTCCGCGCGCAATGCTATTTTCTTCCGGAGAATACTCCATCCCGGTTATAACCGGTTGCGTCACACAGGGCATGTTCCTGTATCCCTAATATAACCGGGCGAGGCAACTTAAGGATCTATTTTTTATGACTTATTATTCCGTGTCAACTCTCACAACTCCACTAGGTACCCTAAGACCACCACATCTAAAGCAAGTGTGTTCTCGAGGCCGTTTTAAGAATATCTTTAACACTTATTTTTTAAGCGTTTACCTTAACCTTATCTAGACCGGGGGGGGGGGGGGGGCAAAAGGTGCCCGCGGCAACTTTGACGTCCAATAGCTGCTGCACGACGTATGCTAGGACTACCAAACTAGTTGGCAACAATTTTATAGTAATAGTATAAGCTTATGATTTTTTGTGTTGCCATGGCAACGACTTTCTGGCATATTTTACAAAATTCACCAATTTCGGTTTTAACAATGAGGTCTCAAGGCTTTCTTGATCTACCACATTTGTTTTCCTACATCATTAAGATCCTGTGTTATCTAATGTAACTTTCATGATTAAATATTCATAAATTAAGCTAATTTGATGACGTCATCGGTCGAAATCCAAGATGGCGGACAACGATTAGTTAAGGTGTAAACAGGCTTTTCCCCTACTTCAGATTCGTCCATACCTGCTATGTTTTCAACAAAAAAACATTAAAATCAAGGTTTCTAGTCTATTTTGATTGTGTTTTGGGGTCTGAAGTAGCAAAAATTGTATTTCTAAAAAATTCTAGATCGCCAATCCAAGATGGCGGATCCCATGGGATGGCTGAAGCCTGAAGGCATATGACGTGATTCTATGACCTCATTTTGACGTCAACGCAGTTACCATTGGCAACAGAGGTCTTGTCAGACTTCATTATCAAAGAAATACCCTTTTTTGTTAAATGATCGGTTAATACCATCATGTATTACAGAAATTCCCTATTTACACGATTTTAACAAAGCAATTATATTTATGACGTCATAATTACGTCACATTACGTCATAACAAAACCAAAATTTCAGGAATTATTAAACTTTACATATACATCAGTCTATACAAATTTGGTGATTATACCACATACCGTTCTGAAATTATGGGGGGGGCCGAATAAGCCCCCCCCCCCGTCCAGGAAGTCTAAAAAAAGCCCGGTCTAGATAGGGTTAAGGATTTCTGATACTGCAAAACAGATCTCTTGAAATTTACCCTCTATTTCAATGCGGTGGTCTTGGTTACCCCGGGATTATGAGAGTCAACGCTATGTATTTTTTACAACATAGCGTTGGCTGAAAAGTTTTACAAACGCCAGAATTTACATATGAAGTATTTAACTTTTGGTTCGCCCAGGCGTGCTATGAGGTGCTTTGGGATCAAAGTTCACATAATCGAGCCTGGCATCTTCCGGACAAACATCAGCAACCTGGACATCCTCATTCGCGGTCTGGACGATAACTGGCAGCGGCAGAGTCCAGAGACGAGGGAGGAGTACGGAGAAGAGTTCCTACAAGCTGGTTAGTTATTAGCCCTTTCGCAGATTCGAGTACGCATGTGCAATGTCAAAGGTGAAGGCCCCTGAGACGTAAACATGCCGCCTTCCCATTGTTTTGGAAATCCAGACGATGTCGAGACGAGAACTGTTCATAAGCCAGGGGCCTTCGCCTTTGACACTGCACATGCGTACTCAAATCTACGAAAGGGCTTATTCAAACATCTTTGTGTGTTTAGGTTATGAGGTGTAGTTCCAGGATGCAAGATATTCTAAATACAAAATGATTCCTCTTACATGTAATAACATTTTGATAATGAAATATTTATTGACACAACAAATATGCATGCCCTTTATCTGAATAAGAATAAATGCCTTCTATTTCTATCGACAGCAAAGGACACCGTGGTAGCTATAGATCGGATTAAGGAAGATCCAGTAACTGTCGTTGATGCCATGGAGCATGCGCTGTGCGCTACCCATCCCCGGAGCCGTTACGTGATTGGCTGGAAGGTATGGCTGGTCGTTGTTCCCATTTCCTGGCTTCCCACGGACCTGGGCGACCTGGCGTATCGCCTAGTGCTACGGAAGGAAGCAACACCAGCGTCTTGTAAGAAGGATGAATGATAGTTGAAGCGTGTGATTTCGATGTTGATTTTAACCAAGAAAAAACAAAACTTCCATCCTCCCTAGAAAGTTAATTGAACAAATATATAATGCAATGTACGTAGTTTTAGCATGCTTCCAATGCATGGGCAAGGCGCTCCCTAAGCAATGGTGGAACATTACATTGTTACCATCTCAGCACCACCTCGTTAACCTTCAAATTTAGTTGATTTTACTTAAATTCATTCATGTTTGCAAAGGGTTTCCCAGAGAAACAGCACCACCAAGCTGTCGATTCGACGGATTCAAAAATTTCAAAAAGTATAAAATAAAAAAGAGTCAGTTGTGATAACGAAACGGCTGTTACTTGTACGTTGTACGTTATCTAGTAGTTCAGCTCAATTAATAGAGGGCTCGGATGGGAGTATCAGTACCCAGGAGCATGTCAGAAATTTGGCACCTAGCATCGATGACATTTGAGATAAAACATGACTATAATCACGATCCGAAATATGCCCCATGAATAGGTTAAGCCTAGCTGAAATTATGAAATTAAAATTGCCCGGTTTCCAGCTCATGCGTTCGCCGGATCCGATCGGATCGCGCTGACATCACCTGGTAGGGCCTTAGATACGCTGTGATGATGGGCGACATCTTGAAACACCTAATATCTGCTGTTACCGTAGCAATTACATATGCTAGCTTCTGATTGGTTGTGAAAAAAGGACGATCCTGCCAGCAGTACAAAAATTTGCACTGCATACGGGACGATCCTGCCAGCAGTACAAAAATTTGCACTGCATACAGGACGATCTTGACAGCAGTGCAAATTTTTGTACTGCTGACAGGATCATCCTGTATGCAGTGCAAATTTTTGCACTGCTGGCAGGATCGTCCTGCCATTAGCCTTTGGCAAAGGTTTTTGTTAAACAGTGAGTACCCACCTGTTTCACATTTGTCTCCAGTTGTCTCCGGAGGGCAGGCACAGCTGTGTCCGGTCACGTGATCAAGACACGTCCCTCCGGATAAACACGGACCGCTAGCACAGTCGTCAATGTCTGCGGCAGTAAATAAAGGAAACAGGTCAAACAAGACTGGCAATGATAAAAAGACATTGCCATGGCGACGGTGGTTGTTGTTTTAATTTTTACTGTACCCTGCTTAGTTTACGGCACAGTGATAGGTGGTGCTGGTCATACAGGATTTCTAACGAAAAGGGCTGTTCTACTGGACAAATACACACACAGACACGCACACGCACACACACAGACAGCGACAGTTCCACTAGATTCTATCAGACACACCCCACTGCCAGAACGAACATCGATTTCATCACAGCCTGATCATGACAACTGAAAACAGCCCACGGCCCGGGTTCCCACCATACAAAATGACTATTCTACTCTGATAGGACTGCTGTTTACAACATGTTAGGCCAAATCTACACAAATTTTAACATCATAGTCCACTTACCAACAGACACAGCATACACCATGCAACAGTTTGTACACTTATGTTCCCTGAACTATAGAACTAAGTCCTCTAGAGCGTGAATGGCCAGGGATGTTAGCTAAGGATGGAATGACAGGATGGAATCCCATGATGGAATGCCAGGATGGAATCCCATGATGGAATGCCAGGATGGAATGCCAGGATGGAATGCCGGGATGGAATGCCAGGATGGAATGCCAGGATGGAATTCCAGGATGGAATGCCAGGATGGAATTCGAGTCCCACTGGAATACCAGGAACACCAGTCATAAAGGAATTTGCCAGTAATTCCTGGAGCCCTAATGAAATGCCAGCCCGGGAATCTTAATCCACAGAAATGTTGTTGTGTAAAAATGTGTCCCATGTGTTCTTGGAAGTGTACAGGATTATATCAGCAAGAAAGTGGCATCTTATCAGCAGGATAATCATCTAGTACTAGTACAACTGGCTTGCTAAATTTCCTTGCGACAGTGAAATTTTTCATTGATCGATCTGGCTTGGACATGTTCCCAATGTCATGAATGAGGTTAATGCCCTTTGATTAATCTGCTTGTATAGGTAACTGAAGCAGCGTGTGCACAATCGTTATCAGTACAGAGTTGATGCAGTTATGACCTGTTCCCTGAAGAAAGACATTAAATCTTACACATGTAAGGACCAGCATTAGGGCATCTAAAAACATTGTAACAGACACACATCGTTTTAGAAAAGAGCAATATTACTGTAGAGCTGAGGTCTTAAATGGGTCATGTATACATAAGCCTGGCACATCTGGTAGACAGATGTAGCTGCCTGTCTAGGTTAATCTAGGAGGAATTTCCCGAGGGAGGCTTTCTGTCTGACTAACATTCCTAACATTCTTATTGTCTTAATATGCCTATGGACACATGCCTGTACAATTCCTAGAATAGTTGCAATCTGCACACAATACTATATCATTTGGCTCGCCCCTGAGGCGTCGCCAAAAAGTAAGTAAACCAAACCAGGACATATGTGTGTAAGAGGTCTCAAGGCCGATCACAGACTCGTGGTTCCGGAAGTTATTTAACTTCTCTTTACACTGCAAATGGACTGACACACACCTGCGTAAATCATAAGTTAACAGACTTTGCGAAAAAATCTTAAGAAATTAGACGACTAGGCGCATAGGGTGAATAATTCGCCACAGGAGTTAGTTGTCTGGCCAAAAAGCGTCCAACTGGATCAATTTTCTCAGCAACCAAAGCACGTTTACAGAGATTGTGAATTTTTCATGTTCATCATCTTAAGACCATAAAAACATGTGGTTCACAGCCTCACCTGGTGAGCCATTGACGTCATCAAAGCAGGTGGAATTTACTGGACAATGTGAGCTGCTGCACTCGTCTATGTCTGTGAACAGGGAAGTTGTAAACAAAAACTTTCGGAGCAAGACGTTGTGAGTTATTTTGTTTTGAACTTATCATATATAATGATCATAAATTAGAATACGTTGTATATGGCCACCTCCCTCACCATTAGACACCGCTGTTTAAACAATGTTGATTATGTTTATAGCACCCAACTTTGTAGACGACATGGTGTGAGCAGAGTGTTGATGTCTATCAATAACTCCTTGGGGGGGGGGGAGGGCGAATAGAAATATGAAAAGTTGTGACGTTCTTGGTAAAGCTACCTGTTTGACAGTCCTCTCCGGTCCATCCAGGTGCACACTGACAGGTGAATCCGCTCACGTGGTCGATGCAGGTGGCGTTCTGTGGACAGGGCGAGCCGTGACACTCGTCTACGTCTGAATTACACATGTTCGGGATAACCAAAGGATGACTATATAGAAATGATATGTGCAGGATGTACGCCTATGCCTGAGTTAGGCCACAGCAAGTAATTTTTATGGATGACATCAGCGCGCTCATTAATTTTCGCCTGATTTCGAAATAAAAAACAAGAAATTTCATTGTCCTCCGACGGTGGTCAAGATGCCAAAAATTGGCAGATATGTCGTAAAGGTTGACAGTCTAAGGTGTTTCATTGCATATGAATACCCAGTGTAGTTCCTGCCCATAATGGTATGATAACAAGCTGTTTTCTGCGGTTGTTCTAGTTAGTTGAGCTGTATACACATCTTTAAGAACAGTTTAATGTTGACAGTCTAAGGTGTTTCATTGCATATGAATACCCAGTGTAGTTCCTGCCCATGATGGTATAATAACAAGCTATTTTCTGAATTTGTTCTAGCAAGGACATTATGTAAATAATGGGGGGGGGGGTCTAGTTAATTGAGCTGTATACACAAGGTGTTTCATCGCATACGAATTCCCAGTGTAGTTGCTTCAGATGATGGTACAACAAGCTCTTTTCTGCATTTGTTGTAGTTAGTCTATTGAGATGTATACACATCTATTTGGTTGAATACAGGAATATAGCTGTTGGTCATGATATCATATTTCGTCGCCTCAATTCTTGTTTAACAAGACTTATGATCTCAAAATTTGAAAATATAGGAATCTTGTTTTTTTTGGCCCGCCTTGTTTTTTTTCGCCCTATCTCATTAATTTTGGAGTCTGCGGAGGATGTCATCCATAAAATTTACTTGCTGTGGCCTTACAAGTGCATGAGGATGAACAAAGGATGACTATAAAGTTAACGTTGATGAAAGTTAGACATCCAGGTAGTAAGATACGCCAAAAATAATTACTCAAGCAACTGGAAAAAGTTTTGAAAAAGTCAGACGTTTCAGACAGCATCCACTGCCTTTCGTCAGTGACCAACGATAGGACTGAGAACACCAGGTTTTATACCAAAACTCTGAATGGGTATGTTAATGAGGATAAGACAATTAAGGATGTCTTAAAGTACAAAATGATGACTATAAACATTTAAGTTTGCATGTCGTCTGATAAAAAAATCTACATTACAGCCAAGGGCTAAACATCTAGTACAATATGTAGTTTGGGAACCTTAATTTCGTCTTCCGCATACGAAACCCTATGTCATCTAAATACGAATAATAATGTCTACTCAATTAGATAATAAAGTACCCCATTTACTATACCTGATCGAATCAACTCAAGGAAAAGTCCATACAAGTAAAATGTGGGAGTCTTGGGTGCATCTGACATTGTCTTTCAATTTCCCTGTAAAATTTAAGACTCATGGCACTCTTTTTAATGACGTCTGATTTTAGTCTCGTAAAAAAGCATAATTTCTAGGGGTGAACATAATCCAACGGGCTCGCCTGTTTCGCAGTGCACGCCTGTCCAGCCCGGGTGACATCCGCAGGTGTAGTGTCCCAGGTGATCCACACATGACCCGTGAAGACAGGGGGAGCTCAGACACCCATCTATCATGTCTATCACAACACGGATATAAAAAAAAGGTAAAGCAGTCATCCTCAATTGAGGTGAAGCATGTAGATAGTGGAAGTGCAATGCGGCTTCGCCACGGCTTGAGTTTTTGACCAAGCACAACGGGTCACCCCTACTCTTCTCGATAAGTATGTTGGGTTCTTTTACGTGCAGAGGTTTGACGCTTGAGGCTTATGCCCGAAGCTCCTTCAAACACGGGGCCACATCAAATGTGCATGCATTTCTGTGAGTGTATGTCTATGTATGTTAGGCAGACCATGTACCAGCAGTTTGCCCAATATTGAAGAACTGGTGGTGACTTTCAGTGTAGCTATCAGGTAAAGAACATGTCTGGCTCTGACCTGTCTCACACTTGTATCCCGTCGCCCACGGGGGACATTGGCACAAGAAGTTGACGGGAGTCCCTCCGTTCATGCAGGGGAAGTCCAGCAAAGCCTCTCCGACTGCACGTAGAACAAATGTAGTAATATAATCATGAATCATGAACCTGGAATCCAAACTGTTGCCAGGGCCTCATCCAGGCCAGCTCTTCGGCACCAGTACCAACATGTCCCCGATTAAATTTTTGCCAAAGTCCCCCTAAGATAGTCAGGTACGGCCGCGGGTTCCCGAATGAATCCTAGTCGTCCTTTACCCGACGAGTCCGTCATGTGGTAGGGCTGAACAAGACAGATAGTCAACTTCTTCCAAACTTGCTTGAACCTTCTCAGTCCAAGTGTCATATTGGACGAACTTTGCCACGTGACAAGCATTCGTACTAATAATCACTTGGCCCAATTGGACTGTTACACTAAAACCCTCTGGGATTTATCGGGGTATTTATTTAGTTAACAAATCATCACAGCGTACGTAAGAAACTGGCTCGAACATTTCGCCGAGAACGTTTGTAGTAACCTGTAGAACTGGTTAAAAACCGGCATACACCCAGTTTGAAACGTACATGAAAATGTTGCTAGTTTTTGAAATGGTTTGATCCGGAAAGTGGTTCGACCTGCTGAACATGTCGAGAAAGGGCATGTCGTGTTGTTCTCTACAGCCCCCTGGCGATTGCAACCACAGGGAGTTGGCTGGTAGCTGTAATTTCCGAGCAGATGTTAGAAGGAAAAGCCGTGCCGTTTTTTGATGGTCTGGGCCCTTTCACTGATCCACTCTTGTTTGGCCAATATCATCATCATTGAGTGTTTTTTCAAAGGTAAACGTTACAACAACAATAAGTGCGGCAATTAAAAATTATTGCCATAGCGAAGGTGTCTGGATTGATCTTACTTCACTGTAAGGAAAGTACCAACGTAGCACTCTAGATCTTAGTTCTGCCGTAATATTGTGCAAAACGCACTTAGAAATCAGAAAGGCATCTGCCAAGCAGATATAGAAAGGCACCATGTAACTCGAGGAGTTCCTAGCATATGTGGAAAGGCCGGAGTACACTCCCGTTGTAGTGTCTTTCTTCTCTGGCATTGTTGGATAGGTGGGGTGAGAAAGTAGGCCAGAAGTTTCGAAAATCGGTATGATGGGGCTCCTATGATCGTTTTGGTTGTTATTCTAGCCCTGTAGGATGTGTTTTCGAGGAGCTACTGTTGTTTTTCCTACACCGCACGCCTCCCCGTAAGGCGTTCAGTGTAGACTGCCCAAGCGGTAACCCAAGTTATTTATCGTTCCGTTTAAAACTTTGCCTTTCTTTATATGCTTGGATCTCCTCAAGTTTTGGTTTTGACAGAGGTTTTTTGGTGGGAGGCATGGTGTTCAGCACGTTCTTGTGATAATAGATCAACTGGGATGCGCAAACCCTTTTCAAAGCTAGAATACTAGATTCGGTGAACTCCCTGACACACTCCGGACAGTACGAAATCGGACACCACGTAAAAGTAGGTCATCTGTCATCGACAGCAGAGTGCATGGATGCCAGACGTGCTAATGAGGTATCAAGTGACAGGAGGGCATCCACAGAGTTGGCCGGACGGATTCCTGAAATTCCTGTGGAATTCTGGGAATTCTTGCCAATCGGGCCTAAAATATACTATTAAGCTTGCCCCTCAGGCTTCGCTAAAAACAAAACAAATATAAATCGTGACAAAATACTGCTCGGTTCGTTACCTCCATGAATTGCATTGGAGTTTATATATTTAGTAGCGTTTCTGTGTCTGTGTGTATCTGTTGGTCAACAAGCTCAAGAGAACGGCTCATTTGATGTGATACTAGTAGTAGGTTTTGACAAATATTGGAAATGATTACCTTTTTGGTCCCTAGTGACTTACCTAGGTATTGCAGCGGAACTTTCAGTTTTGATATCTTGTGTTCTGGACAAACTATGCAAATGTTCTTTGGCGGCAGATAGCTCTTGTGCATAAGATTGGCCTATTCGTGTTATGCGAATACGGACTTAATTTGCATAATTAATGCGAAAATTCTTTAATTCCATTAAACAACAAAAACTAGTGTTCCACATTCGCCAAATGATATTAACTTTTACGAATGATGTTTTATAAAGCTTTCTCATTGATCACGCAAACAGGTTGTATTATTAACACACCGTCATGAAAAGCACTGCCCACATGTTGACCAAACAAAAAATTCTATCCCCGGTCACAATGTCCATTTGGTGTCCTGTATATATGTCGCCATCGGAAAAATAGCACATTGAAAGGGGATTTTAACTTTTCCTCATTAATTATGTGAATAAGGCCCCCCGATTTGCATTTCATTATGTTAATCATCATCAAACGTGTCTACCTGCCCAAAACAATGAAAATCCACCAAGCCCTGCTTGAGTTATCCTCCTCCAAATTTTTGATGAAAACCCCCACTGCAGTTCCAAACAAGCTACTAGGAGTGCCAAACTAACACAACTTCTTTCCTGCCAAAAGAGCTATCCATCACATAAAAATCACGACCACAGCAAATCCAGACATGAACTCAAAACCTTGAAGTCCCGCTGCAGTACCGTAGGTAGCCGCTGGGAGGCTCATGATCAAACTTGACCTTCGTTTTCCCGACCTCCACGAACCCACCAAATTCTATCATGGTCAACCAAATGCCTCTTGAGTTATCCCGCCAACAAACAAACCAACAAACACCAAAGGTCCACTGCAGCACCGAAGGACCCCCCCACACCCCCCCCCCCGAAGACCCATCTTCGAACTTGACCTTTGTCTCCCCAACAGAAACTTACCTACCGAAAATCACCAACATCCGTCCATTGCAGCAAGAGTTATATCGCCAACACCATCACTCCACAAATCCCGACCAAAAATATACCCTTCTGACTACGGCGAAGGCAAAAATGACCTTCTGCTAAGAGTTCGGAGACGCCATACCTCCCTGAGATATTCAGAGGTTTTGTAAATTTCTTCTTTCATCGAGAATTGGCCGTTCCATAGCAACAGTAGCTTGGTAACTAGTTTGTGCCTAAAATCTACTTATAATATTCAAAACACCAAGTGTATTAAACATTAATTCTTAAATCAATTTCAAATCATTGTTACAATACGTCATTCAAGTCCAATTCTTCAGTGATAATTTGTAGAAAATGTGTAAATGGCATTTCTATACTTACCCCAACAGTCATTATGTCTGGTAGCTTCAGTAGGTAGTGTGTTTAAACATACAACTGTAGGGATTACACACAAACGCTAACAAAACTAGAGTTCCACGAACACATTATCTTCGCCAAATAATCAAGGCTTATTGTGGAAAGTGATTAATATTTACATGCTTATCACCCCCTGCAAACTTGATCATACACCATACCGTTTGAACGTTATGATAAGGGGGGGGGGAGAATGAGTCCAGTCTAGATAGGGATAAAAATTCATTGGTGGTACAGGACTAGTATATGTGTATAGTGTGCAGATATATGTTATAACTGGTCATCAAAAAAATTGAAAGCTATAATTAAATGGTACAGTCAATATATATGAATAGAATAAATCTTTATTCCATATCATACACATTTTGCAAGACATAGTACATGTTACTTTTCCATACGGTGCTAGGTAATACCTAGCAGTGGTGCAGTTTTGGTGCAGTGTACTCTCTGAGCAGAGGAGTGGGTCCGGCTGGTTATTCACATGTTTTTAGGTGTTTTGTAAGGCTTTCTATTTTGTTCCCTTTCCGTTATGTCTCAACCCGTGTGTTGGACAAAAATGCCGAAACTGAACACTTTAAAAACAAACGGACCCACACATCTGCTTGAATTGTAGTGAGACTGCCCCATTTGTTTATTTAGGTACCCCATCTGTTTATTTATACTTCTAGGCAAGGCCTTCTGCTGGCCTGTTTCGGGAACCCTGTCACATGCCCCATTATTGAATGTAATGGATTTACAATTATCCTTACTTATTATGCAGATTAGCCCCTGTTTTCTATAATCAGACATCGATTGTGCAAAGCACCATCTGAGCTCTCTACATACAAAACTTCACGACAATCTCTTCACCCCTTCTCAAGTAATACGTGTCCGAATGTCAAAACAAAAACACCCACTGCAGTTCTGAACAAGCCGCTAGGGGGCCCAACTTACAGAACTTACTTCTTGTGGCATGAACTATCTACCACACAAATATCATGACCATAGCACTTTCAGAAAATATGCCAGTAAATTTTGAAGCTCCGCTGCAGTACCTTAGGTACTCGCTAGAAGGCCGATTATCGAACTTGACCTTCCTTTCCGTAAACTCTACCCATCCACTAAATATCATACAGATCCATCAACAGTTTCTTGAGTTATGTTGTCCACAAGAAAATACACATCCACACAAAGCCCGCTGCAGTACCGACGGAAAATGCCAAGAAAACCATTTTTGAACTTGACCTCCGTTTCTACAACATCTACACACCTGCAAAAAATCATGAAGATCCATCAACGTTTCCGTCACTTTTTTTGCCTACATACAAACGCACGAAAATTAAAAGTCCGCTGCAGTACTGTTGAAAAACGCATGGTGAACCATTTTTGAACTTGACCTTCCTTTGCACAACCACTACACACCTACCAAAAATCATAAAGATTCATCAAAGGTTCCTTGAGTTATGCTCTTGACATACATACAGACCCACCAAACAGCTGGCTCAACCGAAAACATAATCTACCCCGAGTACTATAATACTCGGCGAAGATAAATATGCAAATACATCTCCCATGGCTTTATATGTTGGCCAAGTTGTTTCCAAATGTCATTCAATTTTCAGAGGTAAGGATTTCTAAATAACAATCTGTATATTTATCAAAAGAACACATTTGAACGCATGCATATGGCTGTTAAGTACCATCAACTGCCATCGCTCTGACGTACATTACTAGTAGTACGACAGTACCCCAAACCGGAAAAACCAGGTACAAGGACAGCTTACACCAGTACAGTGCAGAGATAGCTGTGTTGGGGCATGCTTATAACCGGAACATTTGGTTCTCTTCGACACGCTGATTGAAGTAGGTAATTCTTATACTGATTTTGTTCTGATCGAAGACTAAAACTGGTGAAACATTTTCTTGAAGTACCGCGTACCGTTGACTATCGAATTTGAGCCCGGTAGTAGATATAACGCGGATGTGGTTTTCAAGTTTGGGAACATGTACGCTTCAATTTGCAAGGTAGCAGAAGCGATGGCCTCACAAAGATACCATTCATGTATCAAGATCAAACGTCTTTTGTCATCCTTCCCTTAGAGTCGAAACTTTCTCAAAAGATATTGTCTTTCACGTTTTGTGTTGTGTTCCACATTTAAAACTAGGTCGCATATAGCCTTCAGCGAAGTAGTCAAGGACTAAGCATTTTGATAATGCATGTATTCTCACAAGGCCTGTTTGGGAAAAACGTCGCCAGACGACAGCGATGTTAACGTTGTTTTATTTTGTCGGCTTTCTTCTCAACAAACACTGAAAGACCAAAGGTTTTAGTGTTTTATGAAGTGATATTTCTTATGCGTATGACAGTTGTGTGTCTGCTTGGTACCCCGTTCACACTCATTTTTTTCAATCGCGATTGAAGTATAATCGCGATTGTTCGATCCGATCGCGATTGAACGCAAAGAAACTTTTGCGTTCACACTGCTTTTCGCCAAGTGGATTAAAGTACGCCGTGATCAGATCGTGATTGAAGCACGATTGAGGCACGCTTATTATTTGAGGTCATAGGTTGAGGTACGGTTCGTCGTCGCTTGCTACAAAATGGCGGGAGTCCACCAACTTTGGAGAATGTTCTGTAGCCGTGGAAGGGAAGGCAATCGGCGGGCTATGATCGCGAGAAGGCGTGAACAACGAAGGCTCTTGTATATTAGCCTAGCTGTAATACAGGTAATGAACGCGGCAAGAGCTGTAGACAGGACAATCTGGGAGCGTGAACGAAGCGACGATTGGTGATTCCCACCCCCGGAACAAACCGAAATACACACCGATCGCGATGGAATGAATGGTAGTTGCGTTCACACTCAAAATTTGATAGGATTGGATTGGATCCGATCGCGATTGATCCTCCCCAAACTACCTCCGGAGGTGGATCAGAAACAATCGCGATTGGATCGATCCAATCGTGATCGGGAGCGTTCACACTGAAAAAATCAATCGCGATCGGATCGATTCAATCGCGATTATACTTCAATCGCGATTGAAAAAAATGAGTGTGAACGGGGTCTTAGAGGCGCGGGCCGTCTCCATGCAGTGACCCTCTAGTCATGCAGCGCTACCATCATTATTGTCAAAATACTATTTTTCGATAAACAAGAATCGAATATGTACATGTATATTTTGAATGCAAATGACAGCTATGTGCATGGACTTGGTTTATTTACATGCCTTATCAGCATAGCCAGTGGTCACAAACACGACGTACTTATGTATAATAAGATCAGGAAAAAATCCGTGCGATGTTAGGGTGCGTGCGATGTTAGGGCGCCCCCCGTTATCTGTAATAATACTGCTTTTTCAAACACACAGGTTGTATCGAGTTTATATCGGCAAACCGGCACATTAGAATTTAGATACTAGTATGATTTCTCAGCTGGCCTGAACAACTTCCAAAGCTCATAGAGGCGTCCGTCATAAAGCGGTATGTTCATATCCCTTTTTTTGCAGTACTAGTATTTCATACAGGTCACTGATATAAATGGAATTGAATGCAGCTACCTTTCAGTCAATGTAGATGTATGTCCTCAAAATGGTGCAGATTCCATTCTACGGAAGGTTCAATTTTCCATGATGTAGACATTTTCTCATTTTCAATCGGCGGCTATTCATCAAATCAATTTTGAATGATGGTCTTGATGTATTGTATGTGTAAAAGTCCCTTCCTTTGGTAGAATTGCATGTTTACATTTCATTATGTATTATACACATGACTTCCGCGTAAATACACAATCTATGAATGGTCATGCACATCTTTAACTTGCTTAACGTTACATGTCACAAGCATGAAATCCCCACTAGGGAAATAAGGCACTTTCGTCTTGATTATGCAAATAAGACCATGAATTGCATAATTTGTATCCGTCAATGTCTAACCTGCCGCACGTTAAGTACGTTACTATATCAGACAAAGTCCTAATATATATGTAATACAACACGGGGTATTCTGTATCACCCGAGGTACCAGCCCGACTGCGGGTAGGATCGCTCGAAGGCTGGAGGGCGATCCGACTCGCGGGAGGGCTAATGTGTTGTATTTTATTTATGTCATACCCACCCGAGAGAACACATATATTGATGCGGAATGCGCCAAAAGTTTAGGAAGTTTGGGTCCTCGAACACAAAACTGTAACATCTTGATTTTATTGGGCGAAGATATGAGGTCGTGGAACTCTAGTTCTGTATCATTTATATTTGCAGTGGTGAAGATTCAGACGAAAGACGCTCAGGTTGAACACAAACGAAATCGTCCTCGCCATGGCGTCGGCTAGAATCGCCATTGTGATCGTGTCTGCTGCTATCCTGCTTCTGCTCTTCACCTCTCCACTCCTGTTTGACGTGAAACAGCCGGACATGGCGGTTCCCGCGATTAAGGCAAAAACACAGCAGCCAGAGGGAAACACAACTCAACAACGTGCGTCAGGTACTGTAAATCGCTTTAATAATGCGGTCGGTAATTATAGCGGCTGGGTGAAAATGGATCAGCTCACGGTACTCTCCAAGCAGAGGATGGGTTCCCTACTTCATACACCTTAGTGATACAAACAATGTTTCCCTACTTCATACACCTTAGTGATACAAACAATGTTTCCCTACTTCATACACCTTAGTGATACAAACAATGTTTCCCTACTTCATACACCATAGTGATACAAACAATGTTTCCCTACTTCATACACCTTAGTGATACAAACAATGTTTCCCTCCTTCATACACCTAAGTGATACAAACAATGTTTCCCTACTTCATACACCATAGTGATACGAACAATGTTTCCCTACTTCATACACCTTAGTGATACCAACAATGTTTCCCTACTTCATACACCTTAGTGATACAAACAATGTTTCCCTACTTCATACACCTTAGTGATACAAACAATGTTTCCCTACTTTTATACACCTTAGTGATACAAACAATGTTTCCCTACCTCATACACCTTAGTGATACAAACAATGTTTCCCTACTTCATACAAGCTGGTGTGTTACGCCGAATGGCGGTTATACCGGCTATACAGATACAGATACAGACAGATACACCTTAGTGATACAAACAATGTTTCCCTACTTCATACACCTTAGTGATACAATGTTTCCCTACTTCATACACCATAGTGATACAAAACAATGTTTCCCTACTTCATACACCTTAGTGATACAAACAATGTTTCCCTACTTCATACACCTTAGTGATACAAACAATGTTTCCCTACTTCATACACCTTAGTGATACAAACAATGTTTCCCTACTTCATACACCTTAGTGATACAAACAATGTTTCCCTACTTCATACACCTTAGTGATACGAACAATGTTTCCCTACTTCATACACCTTAGTGATACAAAAAATGTTTCTCTACTTCATACACCTTAGTGATACAAACAATGTTTCCCTACTTCATACACCTTAGTGATACAAACAATGTTTCCCTACTTCATACAAGCTGGTGTGTTACGCCGACTGGCGGTTATACCGGCTATACAGATACAGATACAGACAGATACACCTTAGTGATACCAACAATGTTTCCCTACTTCATACACCTTAGTGATACAATGTTTCCCTACTTAATACACCTTAGTGATACAAAACAATGTTTCCCTACTTCATACACCTTAGTGATACAAACAATGTTTCTCTACTTCATACAAGCTGGTGTGTTACGCCGAATGGCGGTTATACCGGCTATACAGATACAGATACAGACAGATACACCTTAGTGATACAAAACAATGTTTTCCTACTTCATACACCTTAGTGATACAAACAATGTTTCCCTACTTCATACAAGTTGGTGTGTTACGCCGAATGGCGGTTATACCGGCTATACAGATACAGATACAGACAGATACACCTTAGTGATACAAAACAATGTTTCCCTACTTCATACACCTTAGTGATACAAACAATGTTTCCCTACTTCATACAAGCTGGTGTGTTACGCCGAATGGCGGTTATACCGGCTATACAGATACAGATACAGACAGATACACCTTAGTGATACAAACAATGTTTCCCTACTTCATACACCTTAGTGATACAATGTTTCCCTACTTCATACACCATAGTGATACAAAACAATGTTTCCCTACTTCATACACCTTAGTGATACAAACAATGTTTCCCTACTTCATACACCTTAGTGATACAAAAAATGTTTCCCTACTTCATACACCTTAGTTATACAAAAAATGTTTCCCTACTTCATACACCTTAGTGATACAAACAATGTTTCCCTACTTCATACACCTTAGTGACACAAACAATGTTTCCCTACTTCATACACCTTAGTGATACGAACAATGTTTCCCTACTTCATACACCATAGTGATACAAACAATGTTTCCCTACTTCATACACCTTAGTGATACAAACAATGTTTCCCTACTTCATACACCTTAGTGATACAAACAATGTTTCCCTACTTCATACACCTTAGTGATACAAACAATGTTTCCCTACTTCATACACCATAGTGATACAAACAAATTTATATCTCCAACGAGTTCAGACAAACCTTCTATGAAACAGATCTGCTTTTACATTTTTACCATTACAAAAAAGGGACAAGAAATCGCCTTTACTAACATTACTATCCATGTCGTAACTTGACAATGTATAAACTTATGTGTCTGTTAACTGTTCTTTTGTTGTGACCTTTACTTGATCCTGTGGGTATATTATGTAAAATAAAGGTCTTCATCAATCAATAAATTAATTAAGTCATTAATTGACATATCTAAGAAACTGACCAATAATGACCAAAAATGACTACACAGTAGTCATAGAGAGTAAAGGTTTTTGCATCTTGATGATAATCTAAATCCTAAGTAGAACCCTGGTAGATTGTCAATTTGATTGATTAATTGATTAATTAGTTAGTTCAATCATTCATTCATTAGATTAATTTATTAAATCATTCTCTCTTACCTTCATTCATTCATTCATTCATTCATTCATTCATTCATTCAGTCATGCATTCAACATCAGTCTATTGCGGAAATCAATTCAACCACTTCCTCCTCAAATATCCCTCTGTTTTGCAGACGAAGAATCTCACAGTCCATACGAGCGCCGGGCGGGGACACACCTGATTAAAGACTACTGCAGGAAAAACATCAACAGATCTGAGGTTAGCTCAAGTATGACAGTCTCTATCTAGTCTTTATCAGTTTTAAGCCCCTGTCACACCTGTGTGTTAATACAATTACAAGTCCGCATGGGTTGCATATTAATATGTTTTTCGTTTAGGTTAAGTTTGCAGCCGAATAAGTGATTTCTTAGGTTCGATCACTAGAATGCACAACGATTGGTCAAAGTAGAAAGCAAATTTTCCCCGCAAACCTTACTTTAACCAAAAAATGTTAATGCGCAACTCACGCGCACTTCAGTATACGCTCCAGTGTGACAGGGCCCTAACTACGCTGGCTATACATTGACGTCAAATTGATTATAACATGAATCCACGGCCACCATGTTGTCGGGTAAAGCCCATGTTACACTTTCAGGACATTCAGTTACCCCTCCCCCCCACGACCTTGCTGCAAGGTTCACTAAAAGTTGGCGTAAGGTTGGGAGCAGCCTGTCCAGGTTTAGGCCTTAAGGCCACGGACCAGTAATTAACGCAGGCGCAGAAGACCCACTTTTAGCTAGGTTTGGTACCCTTGGTAAAAGTGACTATAGAGTGGCTTTTCTTTGGGACATGTTTGTATTTGGGAGCTGGATATTACAGGTAAGTTTTTACCTTCTTATTGTGTTAAAAAAATCAGACTTTTAGCCATGTTTGTGGTGTCTGTAGGCTGTAGAAGTTTGATGTTTTGGTGTGGTTATCAGGTAGTATGAGGGGTCAAAGGTCAATTTTTGTAAACGTGTCTGAGTACGTACGGGCCACAGAAGCGTAATCAAGCTTCCTATCTTAATATATGGCAATCATGTAAGAAAGAAGCTGTCAAAAGTCACCTACCTGAGTTTTAGTCCATGCAAAACATGCATTGGCAGGGCTGTCAGGCCTCTAAAGTTTCAACCTAGAGCATAATTTCAACTTTCTAATCGGCGCAACCCCTACGAATCCGACCTTGTTTGCCAAAATTGACCTTTGACCCCCCTCTCCACCTGATAATCACACAAAAACAGCAAACTTTGCAGGCCTACAGACACCACAAACATGGATGAAGGTCTGATTTTTCAACTTAATACGAAGGTAGAAACCCTTACCTGTAACATCCATCTCCAAAATATCAACATATCCTGAAAAAAGCCCCTTTACAGCTACCTTTACCAAGGGTACCAAACAAAGTTGGCCTTCTGCGCCTGCGCGGATTACTGGAGTGTCGCCTACGGGTTATGCCGTGTAGAATGTAAAAACTCTGCTCTAGATTGAAACTTTTGAGGTCGGACACCCCTGTCAATGCATGTTTTTCGTGGACTTTTGACAGTCTCTTTCTTACATGAATACCATGTACATGTATTAGATAGCGAGTCTTGATAACGAGCCTGTGGCCTTAATAGGCGGTAGATAATTAGAGGCTTCCCACCTGAATGGCTCATTACATGTAGCATGTGACGTGGGTGAGTCTGGTAATGCTAGGGTCACATTTCCTAACCGGGGCCCGGCCGGGCTGTTTGCGGAAACGAAAAATCAAAGTGTATGTCAATAAATTTGCACAAGCTATGCTCTTAAAAAATTTTGGGTACGTTCTGGTTTTTGTTGTCTTTTATATCATACTTTTCGTTCTAAAAGACTGCCCGTTCGGGCCCCGGACTAGAAATGTGACCCTAGCTTAACCAGGCCATCCTTGAAAGGAAACTCCGGAAATGTACTGGAGACAATTCTCTTAATCTTTAAAGGCAACCCAAGCAATATTAGGGACCGAAAATCGGATTTTGAAAGTCAATTTATTTACATAAATGATAAGTTCAAACAACACTATCACAATGTTTAACGACGTCCATGATTCAAACATATGACTTCGTTGTAATGTGAGAACTCACTGAAAATCGTCGCCGGAGTTTTCGTAGGCTCACGAAACTAAGGGGATCATCGCATGCCATATTTTTGCAAGGTTTTTAAATGCTCAAAGTATGAAGTTATTACACACATGTGCTAGACAGTGTTAGTAAATGTCACTACAATACATTTTGTTTTCATTTCCATTGTTTGGTCCCTAATATTGCTTTGGGTGCCTTTAAGCAGATGTTGGGAGGCAAAGTCCCCCAACATGTGGCAGCTTGTAACAGAAACGGGCAGCTGGGAAACGTAGCGAGTTGGCCTCCCAAAATCTGCTTGGGGACTACCTTTTTCTTCACATACTGACCCCGACTTCACACAGCAGATACTAGATAGCTCTACTAGAACTAGTGTAGAGACCATAGCCATCAACGAGAGATGACCAAACCTAGGAGTTTCGATCACCCTCTGCAAATTGAAGCTGGTAGATACAACCGAACTGTAGATGCGAGTGCAAATATGTATCGCAGTTAATTCAGTGTATGTACAAAATGTATGTACATCTACGTTCCGTTACACGCACTGTATTGTCCTTGATCAGCGGGCCTAGCACTTTGTAACATAGAAGTATGGTCGTGTGTCTTGAACAGCAGGACCAACAGATTGATAGATGAATAAGACATTTCGTGTCTGCATTGGTTAAGACTTAATATCGAAGCAGATCTATCGGTGGCAATGACAGTATCCAAAGGTCAAAAGCAGCATTATTGGCCATGGCGTTCGGGTGGCCGATGATACTGCTGTTGCCCTGCTGTTGCCCTGCTGTTGCCCTGCTGTTGCCCTGCTGTTGCCCTGCTGTTGCCCTGGATACTGTCATCGCCACCAATAGATCTGCTTTGAAATTAGTTAGACGTCTTTTGGTAATCCTGCCTTTCATACGATTTTTCCTTTGCATTTTATTTCATTTTATTTCAGACACCCCCAAGAGACATTTTAAAAAATCTTGTCGTCGTCGATAAGTACAAGGTCTTATATTGCCGAGTGTATAAGGGCGGGAGTTGGTCAACCCTCCAGCTGCTCTACAACCTTGAACTGGGGACTAACATGAGTCGAAATGAAGTCAGACGGCTTGCAACGAATACTAGTCAACCCTTACCGGTCCTCGCAGAGTTCCCTGAAGACGAGATCCGTGTGCGTCTCAACACTTACCGCAAGTTTTTGGTGGCGCGCAACCCACTGGAAAGGTGAGTCATGATTCTTTAGAGAAGAACTTAATTGCACGACAATTGTACGCGATACAATGCATGGCAACAACTATTTAACATTGTACAAAAAACGAGGTGTAGAATAAAACTTAACATCCTAATTACTACATGTAATACAGTAAGGGCTAACATATATAGTGTTACAATCGAGCGCGAGTGGGGCTTGGGCTAATCATGAGTTTCGGTATTTTCTAATGAGAAAGCAGTCATTTTTGTATTTACCCATCTATACGTGTTACGATATACAGCTATGTCTAAAAACAAATTGAGTCACTGACTGTCAGGCATGTCAATGCCAATGATATATGTAAATGATTTACATATCAGTGACATTTACATACTAGTACTACGATTATGAGTCAGTGACTTTGTCCTGTTTAACCGGTTTTTCTAGTTACATCTCGTGTTACACTAGTATTAACTTTTTTCTTTTCTATAAGTGTGGTAGGCTCTTTTACGTGATCGAGGCGTGGCTCTCAGGCCAAACGTTCTATCCGAGAAACATCCCTAACCGAAGCTAGGTACCCATTTTACACCTGGGTGGAGTGAAAGTCCTGTAAAGTACCTTTGCCAAGGGCACAACATAATTGGCATGTCAGGAGATTCGAACCCAGTACCTCTGGGTTCTAGGCCAAACAAGTTACATGGTTTGACTGGCCTGAAACATGCCTATGTGCTTACGTTGTTTGTCCTGATATCGGTTGATGACATGTTTCGTGATCGATGTAGAACGGAACGATGTACTACAGAAACTAACATTCACCTTCCTTCTGCAGGCTTGCATCTGTATGGAACAGCTTCTTTGTCGGATGGCCTATGTATAATTGGAATGAGAGATACCAACGTATGAGAGAAGCTGTATGCCCACCGACGTCACATAATGAGGTTAGATTGAATCTTTGTTATCTGCAAACGTCATGTACTTTGGTAATCACTGCCAAGTTAACATTCCACCTTTAGCCGTGTGCCTTAAATGTATTGTTTTCGAGAAGCAAAGCATATACGTGAAAAGAATCATCGGCTAGGTTTTAAAACATAAACAGTGTCCTTCTGCATTACATTTGAATTAGTGCTGTGTTCTTAAACGTAACGTCAGGTACAGGTACTGGTACAGAGGTTTAGGTACAGGTCCGGACCTGTACCTGTACCTGTACCTGAACAAAATTAACAAGTGTTTTTCTGAACTTCTTCAATGACAAAACCATGAACTGTTTTCCACTTGTCAGTATCTTTATTATTTATAGACTTTGTCAACATTGTAATTTAAATCGAATAGAAGATGAGCAACATTTCGTCTTAGATTGTAAATTATACGATATCGAAAGAAGTGTACTCTTTAACTTTATCAAAGAAAAATTCCCATATTTCGAACATCTTAATGCAACAGACGAATTCATATTTTTTATTACGCCTGGATAATCCTTGTATAAGTAATATTGTCTGTTCATACATTTACACATGTACAAAGAAGCGAGAAGAAGTCGACACTACTGGACTAGCTTAGTTTGATAACACGTTTGTCTACTCTATATGTTTACAGCTTGTATTGTTGTATTATGTCCTTGTATGTTCCATGTGT
The DNA here is from genome assembly GCF_035083965.1 of Branchiostoma lanceolatum. NCBI lineage: Eukaryota > Metazoa > Chordata > Leptocardii > Amphioxiformes > Branchiostomatidae > Branchiostoma > Branchiostoma lanceolatum. The sequence goes on from NC_089724.1 coordinate 26,018,353, forward strand.
TAAGTTAGACGACCTGTATCTAGGCCCCCGGGGCATGAATGTACAATAAAGGTCTTTCATTCATTTATTCAAAGAACATAACTAAGTTCCTTACCACCAAACTCCATTGGCCTTGCTATCAAAACTCCCGGCCTACCTGGATTATCTGTTGCATATTAGTTACGCTGTCCCAAGGTGTCACTTTGGTCACGTTTGGTGTTGCATGAGGTCAGGAGATTAGTCACAAAATAAGCACATACATGGTGTAAAGTTATATCGGTTCAGTACCGGTACTTCATGATCCGGTATTTTGGACCTGCATCGAATCAATTTTTACGGTACAGTACCGTTACACAGTACCGGTGCGCAGCACTAATTTGAATGATTTTCCAATATGTTCTAACTAATCACCCAATGACGTATTTTTATTGCAGCCGTTCTGCAATGAAATGACTCAAGGCCACAGGCTTGTCCCCTTCAGAGCCCTGGTCAAAGCTGTTGCGTGGAATATGACGGAGTATTACAATCAACACTGGCATCCAATTTCGTCTTTTTGTCATCTTTGCCAAGTAAGTACCTTCGTCAGCAAATATATATGTCACAGTACAGATGGGAATCCAGTACAATCTGGAATTCTACTAGTACAGATAGGAATTCCAATCTGTACTAGTATAGATTGGAATTCCGATCTGTACAAATATAGATTGGAATTCCGATCTGTACTAGTATAGATTGGAATTCCGATCTGTACTAGTATAGATTGGAATTCCGACCTGTACTAGTATAGATTGGAATTCCGATCTGTACTAGTATAGATTGGAATTCCGATCTGTACTAGTATAGATTGGAATTCCGATCTGTACTAGTATAGATTGGAATTCCGATCTGTACTAGTATAGATTGGAATTCCCATCTGCACTAGTATAGATTGGAATTCCCATCTGTACTAGTATAGATTGGAATTCCGATCTGTACTAGTAGGATTCCAGATCCTACAAGTACAGTTGGGAATTCTAATACAGATTGGAATCCTACAACTGAACTGTATTGTAATTCACCTAGCAGGGCCCGAAATACTGGGTGCATGTGCACATGTGTGCATCCAAAATTGGAGTTGTGCACCTAATTTTTGACTGTGAGTGCTCTGGTGCACAATATATTTTTGAAGGCCATAGGGTATACAGACTATTCTTGAAATGTAAGCAACATTAATTGATGTATTACTTGTTTGAAATTTTGAAGTTAGCTTTAGAATTAAAGATTGAAGTTCTTAAAAGCGTTAAACTTTGTAATTATGTTTTGCTGACACTCAACTTTATTTCATGTGGTGCACCCAAAATTCTTTCCGTGCACCTATTTTTTTGGGGGTTGGGTACACCTATTTCCAAAAATGAATTGCGAGCCCTGCCTAGAATAGTAATGGTGAATGTAGGCTTACCTAAACTGAAATTTTAGGTATGAAATGATTCAGTCTATTTTCCCAATCATTTTGGTTAAATTTGATACAATCCGAATTTCTCCTATTACAATTACAGATTGTCCAGCTAGAATTCCCATTTATCCCAGGACAGATTGGAATTCCAATATTCAGAACCCAGTTCAGTAGTAGGATTCCAATCCGTACTAATACAGATGTGAATTCCAATCTGTACTAGTAGGATCTGGAATCCTACTAGTACAGATTGGAATTCCCATCTGTACTAGTAGCATTCCAGATTGTACTGGATTCCAATCTGTACTGTGACATATACATTCATTGTATTGACTTCATGCTGTATTCTACGGATGGTGTATCAATACAAGGTAAAACATATTTGGCCCACATTTTCAATACTTAAAGGATTCCGTCTACTTGAGTATAACTATGTACTGATTCTACCTACGAACCTCGTCTATTTTGTTACTAATATTTTGTCTGTTTCTAAATCTGTGTTTGAATTTGTTTGGGTTTCAAACGATTGCTTACCTATAACCCGCCATGTTTGTCCGTTGATGAAGGTTAGACATCCAGGCAGTAAGATACGCCAAAAATAGTTACTCAAGCAACTGGATAAAATTTTGAAACAGTCAGACGTTTCAGACAGCATCCGCTACTAGTATCTTTCGTCAGTGACTATGGAAGGATCTGGCAGAACTATGTTTTATACCAACTCTGAATAGATATGTTAATGAAGTGAACAAAATTTCAGATGGTTCAATAGAATAGTAAGTTAAGACAAGGTTGTATGCTAATGTTCATGTTCGTCCTTTCCAGGTAAACTACGACTTCGTTGTTCACATGGAAAACTATGCGGAAGATCTGGAAACCTTTTTCCGGCAAGTTGGAGTCGTTGGAAGGGACAACCTTTTCCCCACAAAGCGCGCGAGAAAAGGTGCTAATGTGCTCGTGAAGGCTTTTAAGAATGTCCCGATTGAGGACGTTCAGCGAATGCAAGAAAGATACAAAGATGACTATGCGTCTTTCGGTTACTCTGTTCAGGAAGACTTGAAAAAGATTAAACAGCCTTCCTCGTAAAGGTACCACATAGGCAATGGCAAAGGGAGACAGCCCCCACCCAAAAATAAGGCAAAAGAAAACAACAAATGCTAATGTTTGAGCAGAAAGGTATTATATAGCTTATTTTCTATGATATTGCCTCATTCATGTCCTACAATGTTAAATTCTTGTTAGGCCACAGCAAGTAAATTCTTTGGATGACATTCGCGCGCGCATTTTCGCCTGATTTAACAAAAGTCTTTCCTCTCCGGGAAGCAGAGGCTAGGGATTTCCTGGAGGATCCACATGGAAAATAAGGGGTCAGCTTCTGGCCTGTGCACGTAGGCAGTAAGCAGGCGGGCTATTCTCTCCGACTTGTGTGTACTTGTAGTGATACAAGTTCGGTAGGTGTATAAACTTGTGATACTAATGCCCCTAATACTAATTGTCCCTGATGTAGTTGTAAAGTATAATGATACTAGGCTACTATAGTAGTGTTACTTTTCGCACTTCTTGCACACAGCAATACTTGTTGGCTGTGATACCAAGTTTCATCGCTTCAGTTCTTGTCACGACGATTATGATCTCTGTTTTCATGATTTAGGCATCTTGTTCATTTCGTCTATCTGCAGAGTCTGCAAAGAATGTCATCCGTACAATTTACTTGCTGGGCCTAAAACGTTTACAACAAGAGAATTATATTATGTCCATTAATGTGTTATCTTTTGTTCATCTTAGTAACAAGTTGATGAACTAACAAACAGATACAGCTGTGTTTTCCAATTTTTTTTTAAAAAATTTCTTTTAATAAAGGATATGTTTCAAAAGATTTGTTGTTGTTGTAACGGCTTGAGTAGTCTAATAGTAAGCTACGGATATCTATGGTGGTGTTGTTTGAGACTATTGGGTTATTAAAGGCAAATCATTTGTCAATTGTGGAATAGAGCATTTTGTGAAATAAAAATCAACTTTAAATTTTTTTTTTCTGTATTTTAGATCGTACTCGATATAGACTTGTGATAGTACACATCAATAGGCGACTGTGCCTTGTGGGTGGCTACTACATTCAAATGGTCGAGACTTTGACACTTTGAATTTGCCTATCGGGGTCCAATATTTCCAATCAATGGAGATCGATATACATCCCTGATAAACTCGTGCAAAACGTAGAAATGCAAACAAACAAAAACGTACACATCATGTCAGACTATAAAGGAGTCCTAAACTCCAGAAGTCGGTGTTATTTTCCACTAGATTATGTATCAATCAATACATAATCAGCCGATTTTGTACAGAATTCCGCTTGTGGTGAATTGCACAAGGTGTGTTTTTTAAAACAATATGATACTCACTAAACCCCTGCAGACTCTACCAGTGTATTCCCTATGCGTAAACATTTTTTTTTAAACGTGGATATTTTCGGCGTACATGGGGGTGGTTAAGCACAATAAGAAGGCCAATTTGTTAATAAGATATAAAAGAACATATAGCAAGACGAGTTTTTCTTAACCACCCTGACATTCTTTTTGTAATCTAACTTTTGTCAGGCATTGTCAGGCACATTGTAAAAAAACACATAGGCTGAGGGTCACCTGGGGAATTCGGTAGAATACTGAATGGTTTTGGATGCGCACGGGACAAGTGGGTACTTTATCGTATACTGTAAAAATATTCATTTTTACTTCCTAAAATTACCATCCATTGGAAAATAACTCCCCCCTCTGGAGTTTAGGACTCCTTTAATCGATGTATATTCATTTATTCCCCAAGCAGAGGTCGGGTGGGAAGATTGTGAACTTCTTCTGACTCTCCCCGTTTTAGTTCAGTTCATCCTCAGTGAGGTGACACAAGTGTCTCCACATGTTCTCTCTCCCCGTTAGTTAACTGCTATCCCATCTCTTATTAGAAGGATAACTAATGACATTAAAAGGCTTTGGAAGTTATTGTGATTACGAAAATGACATTTGTTGGCTGTCGATTTAAGGTACACACACAACCTGTGGTGCTAAGGTCGCAGAACACAGTATTCATCTGCAACCCAGGCGTCCCAAATAGTAGTTTTGGTATATAAAGTAGTGCGTCACAGTACCTAAAAAGGCGTAGATATTCTCCTGTGCACAGAGTTTGAGACTTGCTCCATAATAGACAAATAGAATGTTTGTTTCTTCGTTCGCCTGAATATTGTTACCGCCAACTGTGGCTACATTTATCATGACCTGCATAGGGCATATAAAATTGGGTTTAAAAACAATGAACCGGAAAAGTCAAACATATTGAATATTTCATTTTTTTGTGCCATTGTGTTCCCAACTACAAATTTTGAAGCGTCAATTCAGGTTCTCAACAATGTAAATAAATCATTCTAGGCGAAAAACTGTGTTCTGCTACCTTGAATCTGATAGTGGCGCTAACCACGTGAGAGGGCACACAGGTCATAGGGGTGCGGCATGTTGATCAGGGCGGTCATGTTGCCTTCGGGGGACGGTGCAGGTGCGCCCTCCGGCAGATGGAAGGTGAAACGCTGCATCAGGGAAACGTACAGCAGGAAAAGCTCCATCTTTGCCAGCAGTTCTCCCAGGCACACGCGAGGACCTGTGATTTTTTTAGAGCAAAATTTTCAGAAACAACTCGGAAAATATACTCCAAACAACAAAACATTGACAGAGTATGGAACGAAAGTAAAAAATTATAAGAATAGGGGAAAGAATCATCTAGGGCTTGAACTTTGATGAGTCCAGAGAGACATAAAGTCCCCCAACTCACCGACGGAAAACGGGATGAGCGCCTCGTGCTTGACGAAGTTTCCGTCCTGATCCAGGAACCTGTCGGGGTTGAAGTTCCGCGGCTCCGGGAACAGCTGAGGGTTCATGTGCACGGACCAAATATTGGACTGAAACAAACACGACATCATGCATGTAATGGAATATTGGGTTGCACAGTACATTGTCATTGACGAGTTGTCTTGTTTTCTGAAATCTACTTAGAAGATGTAATGACAACAATTGCAGTAGAACATTCGATTGCTACCTTCAAAGTAAACATCAGAAGGGAGATACATTTTGATCACAAGAATATTGCTAGTCCAATATGTCAGAAGCCCAGTTCTCCATTAGAGTTTTGCCACCCCCACCCTCAAATTATGACATTCACGAAAAGACGTACTATGATGGACACGTCAGCAGGGATGGTGTAGCCGTTCAGGGTGGTTGTTCTGGAGGGGGAATGCGGAACGCCGATCGGAACTGCCGAGTTGATGCGCTGTACTTCCGCTAGGGTCGCTGTTGTGTAGGGCATCTTGTCCCGGAGAGCGTAGGACGGAACGGCCTGTCCCAGGACAGAGTCGATCTCTTGGTGCACCTAGTATAGGACAAGAAAACATACACAATCAATCAATCAATCAATCAGCCAATCAATAAAAATGGTTCATTCTTCAACAGACCTGGAAGCACTACGTGTAGGGTGAATTGCGCCTATTGTTACATCGCCATCATACATACTACGCGGAGATAGCATGTCAATGTACAAATATTTCTGATTGGATTCGCCCCTTGGGCGTTGTCAAAAAGGCAACTTGCCTTTTCCTGTACATCCGGATACAGCAGCATGTACAGCACAGCCCAGCACATAGTGGTAGCAGTGGTCTCCGTACCAGCCAGAAACAGGTCCATGATTATCTGTCATAAATTTTGAAAGGGAAAAACGGCAGGTATTTTTGCTTAATGCTACAAAATGAAATATAAATGACTATCTTCTTTAATTCGTTTCAAACTCGAAGAAAGAAATTGAGGAAAGAGTCAAATGGTACGACAAAGATGAAATATGCTGCACTATAACTCACTCTAAAACGAATATACATTTATTTAATATATATAGATAAAACACAATCAAATACATTTTTTCTCAGAGAGTCCAAGACAGTCTGGCAGTTGTGTTATTCTTAAATCACAATTTATTCGGATCACAACATAACTCAAGTGCAGTACAGGACACATATTCCGGCTCAGGATTAAACATTTCCTTGTGAAACACAACAGTAAGAAGAACTCAGACCAACCTCCTGCAGCTGTTTGTCCGTGAAGCTGGACTGCGCATGCTCTCCTCCGGCGTGCTGCTGTTCCAACAAGAAGGCATCGATAAAGTCCCGGATGTCGTTAGGGTCAAAGGTCTCCCTGTGCGTCTCTATCTGTCCTCTACAGTACGTCTGGAGTTTGGACGTGCTTTTTGCCAGTTTCCTTTGTTCCGGAGAGCCGAAGGGAAGATGGCGTAGCGCGGGGTGGATGTTAGCCAGGAGGTCCTCTGATGGCTTTACATTTACATTGTCATTCAATACCTCAATCAGCCACAGGAACTCAGGGTCGCCATACTCGAACCGCTTCCCGAAGACGATGGAGCAGATGATGTTAGAAACTGCGTTTTGCATCAGATGCTTGATGTTGAACGGCTGACCGTCTTTCGCCACGAGTTCCTGACTAAGAGCTGCGGCCTCCTCACAAATCTTCCCCTCCAGGCTCCGCTTGCCGACGCCGAAGTCTCGGAGGGTCTTCAGGGCAAACCTTCGCTGCTGCCTCCAGTCGTGTCCGTACTCGGCGAACAGCACACCTGAATATAAAATTGCCTTTTTGTTTAAAACGCGTTCTGGTAGTAAAGAAATCGGGTTTATTTGCTTAAGCCCCCGTCACAAATAAGAAATTCAGCTCGGCCACGTGTTGGCGAGCTTCAAATGTGCATTTTCGGCCGAAGTACGGCCGACGTCCTGTCGATTACGCGGGCTTCGGGCGATTTTTAGAAATCAAAGTTGATCCAAATATTGGCCTTTTACCAGGTTAGTCGATACTGACTTCGTCCATGTCCAATAGATAGTACCATCTCATGGGGGATTTTTAGTTTTTAGTGTTCGACGGACGTTGCCCGAGATTTTCATTGGAAAATACGGTCGACGCTCGGGCGATTTTGAAATTCGGCGAGCTTCGGGCGATCTACAAATTCGGCCGACGCTCGCATGAATTGTGACGCCGGCTTTAGAAATTCAGCTACAGAAAATGCTATAAAATAGCTACAGAAATTCAGCTACAGAAAAGCAAAGAGTAGGTTCCTTTTGCCTCACCTTTAGCTGCCTTGGAGGACGTCCCATCTCCACGGGTGTCCACGATCGCTGGCGGAACTTTCCGACTGGAGAAGTCCTCGGCCCTTCTGACCAGGACCTCTCGGATCGTCTCGTATCCACTGATGATGACGTAAGGTTCCCTCGCGACCCACATGGTCATGACGTCACCGTACTTCTGAGATAGCTGGTACAAGGTATCGGGTGGGAAGGTAGACTAGTGGGCCAAAGAAAACAGATATAGTTGTAGTGATTTTCTACACGCTCCACAAGGGCTGGGGATCACCAGAACTGACTGGAAGGTCTACGCCGAGAGTAGACAAACCTGTTGAGACCTCTGCATGTCTGTAGCTGCCATGCATCAGACCCTGATACTTGCGAATGATTGATTGTATCAAACTTAAACTGCAATTTTCCGAAATTCCCATGTGAACACAGTGTCTGACGTTAGCAGCGGAATTTTGGCAATGAAATAGATTTCCAATGACATGTTTACCCATACAGTTGATTAAGTATTTATTGAAATAGGATGGACCGAAGTCATGTTTTCTAACTTTCTGCGCCCGCCCGGAACTTTGATCAGCAAACTGGACTTCGGCACTACAAACTTAGTACAAGCAAATCACAACGCAATAAAAAGTCTCCAAAGACTGTGTACGACCAATACTTTTTTTATACATCATGCATTATATGACAATTTCTTCCATTTGAACACCGGTCCATTTTTTCTTCATTTCTTTTTTGCTCAATGGTCACCACGTAATGCTAGGGTCACATTTCCAAACCGGGGCCCGGCCAGGCTATTTTCGGAAACAGAAAATTAAAGTGTATATCAATAGATATGCACAAGCTATGCTCTTAGATAATGTTTGGTATGTATTGTGTTTTTTTGTCTTTTATGTCATATTTTTCGTTCCCAAAGACGACCCGGCCGGGCCCCGGATTGGAAATGTGACCTAAGCATAACAAGACCCGAAAGGTCACTTCAAGGTGCGATGCAAAGGCCACTCCGATGTAATGCTAGGGTCACATTTCCAAGCCGGGGCCCGGCCGGACAGCTTGTGAGAACGAAAACTATGATATAGAAGACAACAAAACACACAAAACTTTTGAAAAACTATTCCTTACCATACGTTATGTATATTCTTGATATGCAGCTTTTATTCTTTGTTTTCTCAAACAGCCCGGTCGGGTCCCGGCTTGAAAATGTGACCGTAGCATAACGGGTTACATATATATAACTGTAACAGTGACTCTTCTCTCTTCTCGACTCTAGGATAGAAACATCTCCACAAGATAGAGTTACTACAATGGTTACCTTACTTATACAACACGTACCCCTTTCCAATATATCCAAGCCATATACGGGATGTTCCCTAGTATCGGCAAGGTCGGGGGGCCGGGCGGTAGGTTCTTGTGACGCTGCAGGTACATGTAAGTCAGCAGACAGGTCGACATCGCCACCAGGATCGTCGGAAGATCCACATAGAGACGAACCGCCGCCACTGCTTCCATCAACGTGAACATTTTGTATGGTTTGTGTCCGTCGAAGGCTCGCCAGCGAACTTTGCGTCGCAGTGTTATCTTATCGACCTTTGACCCACGGGACACACCACTACAAGCACGGGGGAGTCTTTCGTATGCTTACAATGTATATACAGATTCTACAAATTGCATGTAATATCTATTCATATACATTTATGTATAGGTTAATTCACTTGTATCCACTTGACTGTTGGTATGTATAGATGTAGTGGACCTTATGAAAGTCCTTGTACTTTTGTTGTACCAAAAAAGATCGCAATGTAATCCTTACTTTGCACAGAAAATGTATGAGTCTACAATGTGTTCTTTGAGTATGACAGGAATTTCAAACACATGCAATATGTAACATAGAAGGAGACGACAATTAATAGAAATCAATCATGCAAATGAGAACCTAATTTGAATAATCTAGGAGAAAATATGGTTGGCAACATAACCTCCCTGATCAACATGGCGCGCCCCTATGACCTGTGCGCCGTCCTACGTCAATCTAGTCAGGGTTAGCACTATCACCAACATCAACATCACATGTTGTGTGTGTCACTAACCGCGCGGTCTTAGCTCCTGATCGACCGCACGGTCTCAGCTCCTGACCGCATTACACCAATGTCGTCTAAAAAAAGGCCGAAAAAGTTAAAAAGTTGCCCGTTTTGTAACAATTGCGACATGACATGCAAAATATTATAACGCAGTTCACCCGTCCTCTGACGGAGTTTTACTGCCCAAGACCCGGTAGTTTTTTTTAGATAACCCCCTCCCTCCCGTCGTGCTACTACGAGCCAGGCGGGTTAGCGCTCAGGCCGTTATAAAAATGGCCAAAAGTTTCCGTGGTGAAGCTGACCCAAGAGAAGCTGGTCGTTTATTTCTAATCTCCAAGCAGATCTACACGGGGCGCGAAAATCGTATATGCTAGCCAGAGAAGGTCCAGTCAGCCAGATAAGACTGACTGGAGCTTCTCTGGCTAGCTTATACGATTTTCGCGCCCCGTGTAGATCTGCTTGGAGATTAGTTTATTTCTTGCTACGCAATGGGAGCATGCACACGTCACCCTTTTTGTCGAGTGAAGGTCGTGTTTGTATTTCGCCACTAATCAATAACCGTGCACAAATATCCCCGTGTTCATGCATAATGACCCTGCGAACATACAGTAATACAGTTGTATCTATCTATCTATATGTCTGTATATACATATGCGTTCATTAAATCGAGTAGAAGATGAGCAACACTTCGTCCTAGACTGTAAATTATACGATAGCGAAAGAAGTGTACTTTTTAACCTTATTAAAGAAAAAATCCCATATTTCGAACATCTTAATGCAACAGACAAATTCATATTTTTATTACGCCTGGATAATCCTTGTATTAGAAATATTGTCTGTTCATATATTTACACATGTACAAAGAAGCGAGAAGAAGTCGACTCTACTGGACTAGCTTAGTTTAATAACACGTTTTGTCTACACTATATGTTTACAGCTTGTATTGTTGTATTATGTCCTTGTATGTTCCATGTGTTAAGTTAGACGACCTGTACCTAGCCCCTCGGGGTATGAATGCACAATAAAGGTCTTACATTCAATAAAGAATAGCATTAAAAGCCGAAAGTTGGCCTTAAAATGTGTTTCCTTGTATGAAAAAATTTGAGGTTTATATGTATGAATTCGTTTGACATCTGGTTTTACTAATAATTACCAAGGTTAAATGTTATGGTTAACTATTATCTGTTACTACAAGGTATGCGAAATACCTATAATTTATGCGTCCTAATAAAAACACCCTCGACATTTCCATGTGCGCACTAGTAATCGTGCCGTTTCCATGTCAAAAGGTAAAGACGTATAAATTATGAATAGGAGGCCTCTGCAGAATGCGTTCAACTGTGAAAATGTTCAAATGAATTCAATAATTGTATTTGAACGAATATTAATGCCATTATTGATATTGCCACTTGTGCTATTCATTAGATTCATTATAGACAATTAACACTGCTAAGTCTTAAAGGAGGACCATCTATTTCCACATACATGTGGTACGAAAAAACACCGTATCTACCATTGTGTTCAATTTCGAAATTCCCACGCACCGTTTCACTCTTGGTTAGCTTCCAACAGGCTTCGTATGCCTGACAATGCACACGTACTTTTATTTCAAGATTTTATTTGACAATACGCATTTCTTTATTTCTCCACCCCATTCGGTTCTTTAAAGACTTCGTGTGTGAAGTTTGCTCTGTACATTTAGCAGTCGCTGCCAAACTTTGACCCAGTTTCTGCCTCGATGGTAATCAGTAATCAGTCGGACCCACGATAAAAGCAAATATTGTCAGAGCGTACAACCCTATCCAGTTCACTCGGGTAAAGGGTCGGCGCTCTTTCCCCTCGTGACCTTTTTGCCCCAACAATCTGTTAACAGTCGCCCGTACAACCGCTGCAGAACAGGTGTAACATGTGTGTTCTGATGGAGGCCGCGACGGCCGCCCGCCATTCCGTGGATCTTCCGACGATCCTGGTGGCGATGACGACCTGTCTGCTGACTTACATGTACCTGCAGCGTCACAGGAACCTACCGCCCGGCCCCCCGGCCTTGCCGGTACTAGGGAACATCCCGTACTTTATGTGGTTTAAGGTGAGTGCTGTGGAGCTTACATCATATGTAACGCTGTGGTATATTTCTATGTTGATGCACAAACGCCCTCGCTCTTAAAAACAAAAACTCTCATTGGAGTTTAAAGAATGTGCTGCGCAGTGATCTATCTCTTTCTCTCTCGAGCTCTTTCTGGCTCTCTCTTCAAAGTATGTACGTAATCCGATCATATGTAGGCGTAAAGGTTCCGTTTCTTCACTCATGCTTCGAGGTGTGTTTAGGGATCGCGTTGTCGTAAATACAACCTCTTTGGTATATAGGAGGGAATTGAACACGAGAACATTCAGAACCTGGATTGGTGAAATATTCACCTAAATCTGCAACAGTCACATTGCTGGAATAATTCACGGACCGCCCAAAAGATAGAGGGACAAGATTTCGAAAACAAAAACGGTGGCGTGATCACAATGTATATTTGCCCTCCACATAATGTTTACATGAGCCAAATACAGGTAGGATTTTGAAAACGGTCAGACGTTTCAGGTAGCATCCAGTACCCCTCACCAGAAACATTGTAGAACAACAGGTTTGTAACCACCAGCTATGAATTGATATGCAAATACAGTGAGTGGGAATAAAGAGAAGACAACTTCAGATAGTCCAATAGGAAACAAAAGTATTAGACTGTATAAGATTTTCTTCACTTTACCGGAAGAATACGATTTGTTGTCAAGCTGTCAGATGAGCAGTGAAGCATAAACGTTAACATTGCGGGGAGATCTAAAGTGTCAGTCGTATAGAGTAACGTAAAATAGGTTCTTTTGTTTTTGTTTTGTATCGCATAACTGGTATATCGCCTTTAGGCATAACAAACTAGTTTTGTACAGTCGGCACATACCAGACTAAAAGGTTTAATCCACTTTTACCGGGATGGACCCCTACTATTTTCGAAAAGTGTCGATGGATCTTTAACGTGCTCGAAGTGTGACGACCCTCAATTATATACACGGGAAGTTCAGTTTTAGGTCTCATCCGAGAGGACGTCCCTAACCGAAGCTAGGCTCGCATTTACCCCTGAGTCAAGTGAATAAATAGATGAAATGTACCTTTCCAAAGGGCACAGCATGGCGGCCTGCCCGGGATTCGAACCCAGAACCTTTAGATTCTAAGTCAACAACCTAGCCACGAGCCTTGCCGCCTTAACTTAAACTTCTAGTCACTGTGAAAACGTCAGATGATCGCCCTATTTGTCTCCACAGCCCGAGTTCAGTCCCGCCTTTTTGACGGATTTGTCCAAGACGTACGGTGACGTCATGTGTTTCTGGCTCGCCGGCAGTAGACTGCACGTCGTGATCAGCGGCCGGGACGCCATCCGGCACGCTCTGGTCACCAGGGCTGACGACCTCTCCAGCCGCAGGGTACCGCCAACAACCGCGTACATCCGAGGGGATGGGACGTCTAGTAAAACGGCTAAAGGTAAGGCGATAGGTGCCATTATACTCCTGCTCATTCCGGACACTATTCCAGCCGGAGAAGTACCGCCAACAACCGTGTACATCCGAGGGGATGGGGCGTCTAGTAAAGCGACTAAAGGTCATTGCAAGTGTCATTACAAGAAAGTTCGAAACATGGTAGATAGTGTCATTTATTTAGTCATTTTGCTTTTGGACAGACAAGGGCGACGTGGCACTGCACTCAGGTTTTTTTATAACTTATACTAACAGTGCCATGTAAAGGGATAACCCATTTTTACACCTGGGTGGAGTGACGAAAATCGTGTAAAGTGCCTTTCCTAAAGGCGCAACATCTGTGATGTCAGGGGATTTGAACCCGGGACCGCTGGGTTGTGGGTCAAGCACGATAGTGGTTGTTGGCCTTAGCCATCAGTTTCTCATCTCTGTGCACATAGGATATTGGTTGACCTTTGACCGTAGACGTTGTTTGATTTACGCGATGATAGAGATATAGATTGCATCACTTTATTATGCGATGCTTTCCCTTAAAGTTTTCTTGACAAAAATACGTTTCACTGCCATTTTGAGTTATTGAGCTCTCCATGGCCAGTGTGTACGTTTAGGTGCTCTAGCCCGTCGTTTCCTAAAACGAATCCAAAGATGAAATAAAAGAAGATAAGCTTATTTTAATTGGTTTTATAAAATGCTTCTGAAACGCTAAACGAAAGCCCTTTGCTACTTTATAGGTGTGCTGTTCGCCGAGTACGGACACGACTGGAGGCGGCAGCGGAGGTTTGCCCTGAAGACCCTCCGAGACTTCGGCGTCGGCAAGCGGAGCCTGGAGGGGAAGATTTGTGAGGAGGCCGCAGCTCTGAGCCAGGAACTCGTGGCGAAAGACGGTCAGCCGTTCAACATCAAGCATCTGTTGCAAAACGCAGTTTCTAACATCATCTGCTCCATCGTCTTCGGGAAGCGGTTCGAGTATGGCGACCCCGAGTTTCTACAGATAATCACCTTATTGAACAATATCGTAGCAGCAAGGCCTGGGAGAGATATTCTAGTCAACATCCATCCCATATTTCGCCACATCCCCTTTGTCTCTCAGGAGGACAGGAAAGTCAACAAGAACTTTTCAGAAATGCAGGCGTTCTGCAGGCAGCAAATACAACAGCACAGGGAGACCTTTGACCCTAACGACATCCGGGACTTCATCGATGCCTTCCTGCTGGAACAGCAGCGCGCCGGAGGAAACCAGACACAAACCGGCTTCACGGACAAACAGCTGCAGGAGGTTGGTCTGAGGTCTTCTTACTGTTATGTTATGCAGGGAAATGTTTGTTTCTGAACCAGAATGTGGGCACTTTACTGTATTCATTCATTGTCAAATGATACAGTACATTACACCGACTCTCGAGGCAGCGTAGCTGATATTGGAGAGTCGACATATATGGACAGATACATAGGCAATGGAAATTTACACAACACCGCACTTTACTGGACTTCACTATAGAGTATTGTTGTGATCCAAATACATAGTACATGTAATTAAAAAGGAATAACTGACAAACCGTGTGTTTGTGTGTGTGTGTGTGCGTGTGTGTGTGTGTGTATGTATGTGTGTGTGTGTGTGTGTGTGTGCGTGTGCGTGTGTGTGTGCTTGTGTGTGTGTGTGTGTGCTTGTGTGTGTATGTGTGTGCGTGTGTGTGTGTGTGTGTGTATGTATGTGTGTGTGTGTGTGTGTGTGTGTGTGTGTGTGTGTGTGTGTGTGTGTGTGTGTGTGTGTGTGTGCGTGTGTGTGTGTGTGAACACAATAACTCAGCAGAATGCCTGGGTGGATTGATATTTGGTATATAGGTGATGAGACCTTAAAACTATATGATAAGATTTTTGACCCCCCAGCGGCTTGTTCTGGTACTGCAATGGAACGTCTGGTTCAAGTTGATGTCTCCTGTTCTGGACAAGCTATGGTCACGATTTTGGCCCAAAGGTTTGAGCCCCTAGCAGCTTGGTCTGGAACCACAAGGGCGTTCTTGTTAGAAATCTTTGAAAGCGGATAACCCGGGAAGGGGTTGTGATTTTTGGTGAATATTCTCAATACGTACGTACCCGAATGCTATCGACGAATGGTGAGGAAGAGTCAACATTAGCTTCAAAGTTCAATGCTTCATGCCCTACATTTTCGCGCAACTGAAATGTCCAGGACACTGCACAGCCATTGAACATTGTTCACTCTTATCAGAGGTTGTAAACATGATCACAGCCGCATTACAGTATACACAAGACGGCTAATAAACTACGCACAAAAAGTTCGGAAACTTAACTTTGGTCGATCATATTTCCGTTATTTTTTTACCGATTTCAATGTATTACATATCATTTTAAAGCTTATTTGATTTCCTTTCCCATGATACCATACTTATTGTGATTACGAGTTCATGAAACGAGCATCAGGCCTGCTAAAGTGAGTGGGTCGAAGAAATAAAGTGCCCAGATTACCTTACTATAGTCAAACATGCTATTCCGTACATATTCTTCTGTTGATATTGACTTCTGTACGAGGGTATTGTAAAAAATTAACAAGAATAAACAAGACATATTCATGAAAGCTAAGTTTATTCTGTGTCTTAGTAACGGGTTAGCAAGGAGTCTTAGTAACGGGTGGCCTAGCCACGCGCTGTCACTACAGCACGGCACCTCCTCCTCATACTCATCGCCAGTCGCGCAATGCGATGCTGTGGAATAGCGTCCTATTCCTCCACCAGCAGTCGTCCTAGGTCAGCCAGCGTTGTTCTCTCGGTCACTCTTGCACGGACAGCTCGCCCAAGCTGATCCCATAGATGTTCGATGGGGTTCAGGTCCGGGCTCTTAGAGGGCCACTCCATCCTCTCTATACGCATGCTGGAGATGGTCGGCGATGATCCCTGTCCGGTGTGGGCGGGCGTTATCATCTTGCAGCAAGGCATTCGGCCCCATGTTATGGAGGAAAGGGATGGCCACCGGATCAAGTATTGTGTCACGATATCTTTCTGCATTGAGGGTTCCTGGTACAAGTCTTGTCTTTCCCATGGAGGTCATGCCTCTCCATACCCCAAGGTTTGTTGTGAAACAATAACAAAAAATAACACCTGTGGATGACGATACCGTTGCAGGACGCAGGTGTTTATGTGGTGTAAACAATTGGATCTTCGATGTGCTAAAAATAACCTTGGATGTTCTGTGTGCTAGAAATAACCTTGGATGGCCTGTGTTCTAAAGATAACCTTAGAACCTGAGGAAACAATATATTGAATCATCATCCGCGCCCATACCAATGTCACAGCGCGCGTATGACACCAACAGGGAATTTTGGGCACTTTTTATCCGTGACCCACTCACGTTATTAGTCCTGGTACTTCTTCCGTGGGTTTTCAATCACAATAAGTTTGGTATCATAGAACAGGGAATCACACAAGCTTTATAATGATATATAATGCATCAAAATCGGTAAAAAACAACGGAGATATGGTCAACCAAAGTTAAGTTTCCGAACTTTTTGTGCGTAGTTTATATAACCACTGTATAATGTAATCGTCCATAGGTACAATTGGACCTGTTCCTGGCTGGTACGGAGACCACCTCCACCACCCTCGGCTGGGCCCTACTGTACATGCTGCTGTATCCGGATATACAGGAAAAGGCAAGTGTTTTTTTTTACAAGACGTTTGAGGGGAGCCAATTTTTTTGCATGCAGAGAAACATCCTGCAATATCCAAATCTTTTTTTTACTGTATTTTTTTTTCTTTTACCATACGAGATGCACCAAGTCTCATAAAATTTATTTCAAATACATCTAGTTACAACGTTTTTTTTCCTTCGCTCTGGTGCATGGTCCTTCTTCTTGCACTGTTATAGCGTCTTACACAGTTACAGTGTCCTTTCACTTGCACATCACAGATGCCCTTGTTCAAGGTTCACTTGCACTAACTTGCACAGTTGTAACAGTTCCAGGGTCATTCCACTTTCACTGTTGCAGAGTCATCGCTTGCACTGTTACAGAGTAATTCACAGACTCTGTTTTAGTCTCTCTTCCCTTTCCGACAACAGGTGCACGAAGAGATCGATTCTGTCCTGGGACAGGCTGTTCCGTCTTACGCCCTCCGGGACAAGATGCCCTACACAACAGCGACCCTAGCGGAAGTACAGCGCATCAACACCATATTGCCCTTCAGCGTCCCGCATTCAGCTTCCGTAGACACCACTCTCAACGGTTATACCATCCCAGATGACGCAACTATCTTGGTAAGTGCGTTTTCATACTGTACATCTGTGTCAAATTGTGCCATTTGAATGGATGATAGTACTTCTGGCTCATACAGGTATCTAACACCGAAAAGAATACATGGATGATATTGTCAGTGGTATCTTGTTGAACTTTCAGGCAATCATCCTTTGTGGAATATTTGATATCGACAGTACTGCTCAATTTAACCAAGGGGGTTAAATATATATATACGGTATGCCGAAACACCTCAACCGAACTCAATCGAACTCAACCGAGTCTAAAATGCAGGGACATTTTTTGACGCTTTGGATACATTATACATGCACTTATGAATACAAAACAAGCAGCAAACTCTAAGTATTCACCAGTTTTTATAAGTTTCTCTGCTCGTTTCCAAGATAGAAGGGATTTGTGGCCACCATATTGGATTTTCACTGTTGGGGTCTGCATGGGGAAGTTCTTTGTACCTTTTTTTTTATTTTTGTCCGATAAGACGGTGGGTACTTATTACATTTTTATCGCGATCCACTCATAATAACTGTACATAATAACTGTACACAAAGTGTTTTTCAGCCCAACAGTTAAAATTCAATATGGCGGCCACAAATTTATTCTTTCTTGGAAACGAGCGGAGAAACTTCTGAAAAGTGGTAAATACTTTAGAGTTTGCTGCTTGTTTTGAATTCATAAGTGCATATATAATGTACCAGAGCGTCGAAAAATGTCCCGGCCCTGCATTTTAGACTCGGTTGAATTCGGTTGAGGTGTTTAGGCATACCTCCTTGATTTAACGTACTTACATTACAAATATGAATGTATAAAATATTGTTTCTTTGCAAAAGTCAAAGTCTATGCCAGGAAAATATAGAAAAGTGAGCTTACACTGATCCCTGCACTGATCGACAATGCTGTAAGAAAATAGGCGACTTTCATAGTAATACATGCAACATGTGCGTGCTTATAAATGACTATGTTGTCCGCGATATTGCTTGCAAGTCTTCACAAAGATGAGGATATTCGTCATCTCAATTTTCCTGGATGGCGTGCAACCAGATTCCGTGGTGTAGCGGTTATCACA
Source organism: Branchiostoma lanceolatum (assembly GCF_035083965.1). Taxonomy (NCBI): domain Eukaryota; kingdom Metazoa; phylum Chordata; class Leptocardii; order Amphioxiformes; family Branchiostomatidae; genus Branchiostoma; species Branchiostoma lanceolatum. The sequence goes on from NC_089724.1 coordinate 26,036,830, forward strand.
TCTGCCTAACACGCAGAAGGTCCCCGGTTCGATCCCGGGCGGAATCATTTTTCTTGTGTATATACGACTTTAACATTTGGATCTGATCCAAAATCCTTTTTATCACCTTTAGACAATCATTGGGTCCGGAGGAATTACCATCCTGTTAAAATTGTTCACATGGTCATAGTATGGTGGGACAACACCATAGCACTGTTTTTACACACCTGTGTTGTTTTGTAGGTGAACCTGTGGTCCGTGCACATGAACCCTCAGCTGTTCCCGGAGCCGAACAAGTTTAACCCCGACAGGTTCCTGGATCAGGACGGAAACTTCGTCAAGCACGAGGCGCTCATCCCGTTTTCTGTAGGTGAGAGACACATCTTACATCTGAATCATCGACGTTCGAAACTCATGTATTATCTTTTTTTCAGACAAGTATGAGTTTTATCGAAAATATATATCTGACGACAATTTTCTCTGAAGCTAACCTAAGGCTCTCTGTTTGTGTGTTAATTTAACTACTTGCTTAACTACTGTTTGGTAAGCTAGAGAAAATCGATCAAGGCAGGGAACTTCCAGTAGTCTTATCGGCATTCAATGTGAACAAGTACGTGACAACAATGGGATTTTAAACGCTCATCAATGATTACAAAACATTGTTTTCAGTATCAATTCACAACATTACATTCGATTGACAATATAACATTCAGATGACAATACTACGTTCAATTAACAATATTACACTCAATTGACAATATTACATTCAATTGACAATCTTACATTCAATTGACAATCTTACATTGAATCCACAATCCTACATTGAACCCACAACTCGTTGGTGCTAAATTACCGATCATTTGACCACAGGTCCTCGCGTATGTCTGGGGGAACAGCTGGCAAAGATGGAACTTTTCCTGCTGTTCGTTTCCCTGATGCAGCGTTTCAGCTTCCATCTGCCAGAGGGCGCCCCTGCACCGTCCACGACAGGAAATATGACCGCAATAATCAACATGCCGCACCCTTACGACCTTTGTGCCGTCCCGCGTGGCTAGCTCTTTTGAACTGATGCCAATTGATATCAGACCAAAGTCAAAATGATTCCGCCCGGGACCGAACCGGGGACCTTCTGCGTGTTAGGCAGATGTGATAACCGCTACACCACGGAATCTTCCTTGACTCGTAAAGCTAAAATGATTTGGATATCTGTAATATTTCATTAAAATGAATGATTGACAGGCCTATATTGTACGTTTATGCTCTAACAAGCTAAGTACATGTCATGATGATAAAGCATAATTATCATAAGTATAATCACAGTAATATCAAAACGTCATATCTAATAACAACATCTAAAGACTAATTTTAATTAGTCTTAGAACCTCTACACAGTACTATTAAAATAGTACTATGTACAGGTTCAACTTTACATTTCTTGTAATATTGTTACCCCCTTATTCCGCGGGCTTCCTCTATCACGGCTATAGTAAATGACGGCGGTGCCTTTATCAATGCGATGCAGATATTTTTGTCAGTTGCCAGATACATACTCCCATATTAGAAGGACAATCGTTGAAAAAGTGCAATACTAGAAATAAGATCTATATGTATTATGCAAAATGATGCAAAGGTGTAAGACACTAAAGAATGAGACGAATACTTACATCTACAACAATTACCACTACTTCAAGCACAATATGAATATGTTGCGGGTAAAGACAGGACCGACACATGTTCGAGTCAGCTTATTCAAGTTATTGATCAAACTTAGAACCACGACATGAACTCGATTAAACAATACCAAACGTTAACGTTCCAATGATTCATATCATATCATGATTGTTGTGTCGTCTATTTCCATACACCAATATTGTGATTACCAAGAGTGTTATGGAATATTAAAGAAGATAAAGTAATTGCTGATGTCATAAAAAATAAGAGCTGGCAGCGGTGGGATTCGAACCCACGCCTCCGAAGAGACTGGTGCCTTAAACCAGCGCCTTAGACCGCTCGGCCACGCTACCGTCAAGATGATTCTTTTACGACATGCCTTCATCCACAGCACTATGTTGGAGTTTCAAACAAGACAAGAACTAAGTTTCAAATATCAGCGCCACCGTCCGATTCTAAGATCAAACAAGACTTTAATCGGACATGAGGCAGAAAAGCTGTCAATGTAAATAAAGTAGAAATCAATCACTTGATAAAGTTGTACACTTGTGGTCTTGTGCTGTGGAATTGGGGTGACCTGGGCTACTTTTTTGTCGTTTAACCCTATCTAGACCGGGCTTTTTTGAGACTTCTTGGACCGGGGGGGGGCTCTTTCGACCCCCCCGTCATAACTTCCGAACGGTAAGCTCTATCATCACCAAATTTGCAGGGAGTGATGATCACGTAAAGTTTTATAATTCCTGTAATTTTAGTGACGTTATGACGTAATATGACGTAATTATGACGTCATCGATGTGATTTTATTGGCTAAATAGGGAATTCCCATAATTTCTAAAATTATTAGACAAAATGGTGCGTATTATTGATTTAAAGGTAGGGCAAGACATTTGACGTCAGTTGTGACTTAGTTGACGTCAAAATGACGTCGGAGAATGACGTCATGTGTTGTTAGCGACCCCCTGGGATCCGCCATCTTGGATCGGCCATTTTGAAATTTTTAAAAGTACATTTTTTCCATGTATGATCCCAAATATCAATCAAAATAGACTAAAAACATTAATCTGAATGTTTCTGGTTAAGAAAATTCCAGGTTGTGACGAATTTAAAGGCGAAAAAGCCTGTTTATACCGAAAATAATGATTTTGTCCGCCATCTTGGATTTTGAGCGATGACGTCATCAAATTAGCATAATTTATGAATATTTAATCATGGCAGTTACATTAAATCACATGTGATGTTATACATATAGGAAACTAGTGTGGTTGAGCAAGAAAACATTGGAAACAACTATGTTTTTATCGAAATTAGTGAAATTTGCATAAAATGCCTCTTCAGAAACCCGTTGCCATGGCAACACGAAAAATGCTAAATTTATACTTTGATCATAATAATGTTGCCAACTAAATTTTAGGAAAAGTCACCAAGTTAGGTTGTCCTACAATACGTCGTTTGGCAGTTATACGATGTCAAAGTTGGCGCGGGCACTTTTAGCCCCCCCCCCCCCCCGGTCTAGATAGGGTTAAAGACGCAGCTAGTTTGATGCAACCAAGTGGTCTTACAATTACAGATCGGAAGTAAGTATCATTGGTTACAGAGAAACTGCATAGTACATTATATAGAATGTCCTCGGTACAATGTACTCTTATGATCTTATAATAGCTTAAGACACCGAAATATTATTATATTATCATCATCCGTCGGAAGTCTTTAAACATGAAGAGTTGCAGAAATCAATGTTACACCTGATATCGCACAATAGTATTATCAATATCTAAAGCAAGCTGTGTAACCAGATTCCGTGGTGTAGCGGTTATCACATCTGCCTAACACGCAGAAGGTCCCCGGTTCGATCCCGGGCGGAATCATCTTGTTTTGTAGTAGTGACGTGCAATAAGGGTAGTATGTTTTCGGGTGCGCATGCGCATGTGTTTGTGTGTCTGTCTGTGAACAGTATTACACGAGAACCCGTGGATGGATCCTTGCGATATGTTGGTTGGTGTTGGCGAAAGGAAGAGACTATTAGATTATGCCCTCCTAGTGGCTTTCTACGGTACTGCAGCGGAACTGCCGGTTTTTGTATCAGGTGTTCTGGACATGCTGCGGTGGTTATTTGTCAGGCAACCATGGGTTCGAAACTCTGGCATATTAAAGTAAGGGTTAAGCAAGAAGACAGCGTTTGTCCTGAGATTTCAACGTGCAGAGCGACACCCTAGCATTTGATAAAGAAAGTAAGGCCATGCTTGTCGTGCCAAACAACGAAATGCAAAACTATGAAACTTGTTGTACCTGCAAGGATCTGCTTGAGTTGAGCTTGGCTACTTTGCCAACGGTATTGCCGCCATCGGCACCGAACAGATCGTCTGACAAGACTTACAAGGGTATGACGAAGGTCTGGTTTAAAACCATTCAACACTCTTCGTCAACAACGCCGAACCGCGAAGAAGGGACACAGCGTATGTACAGGCTTTCAGTGAATACTACATTAGCATAAGATCAAGGAGGGCCTGCATGGCGGGTTCCGACAACGCTCTAAGCTAAATTCAGAGGGCCTGCTACGTATCTGTATCTGTATCTGTATCTATATAGCCGGTATAACCGCCATTAGGCGTAACACACCAGCTTCGCAGGCAGCAGCTGGTCATATTACACCGAACGGTCTCTTACACCTAGTCTTTACATATCTGACTGCAACCGTTCTTTAAAGCTACTTAGTGAAGAAGCTCCTACAGTACTTGATGACAACGAGTTCCATTCTACTATGGTTCTCGTGAAATACGAATTTTTGAACACATCAATCCTTGGCTGATAACTCTGGTACTTAAAAGCATGACTATTTCTAGTCCTCTTCTGAGCTGGCATTAGATACTTATCAGTCGGTACGTCCACAAGTTTATTAGTCATCTTGTACATCATGAAAAGTCTGGACATTGTTCTCCTGTCCTCAAGTGACATCCATTGCAGATCTGCTTTCATTTTTGTATTACAATGAATTCAGGAAGCCTCTCTGCGCTCTACGGTAAATTCGGAAGCTTCCCAATGCATTATGGAGGACTCAAAGTCAAACACCTAGCGGCTGTACATAAGCATCAACGTTAGTAACTTTTGAGGTTTGGAGGTGACAATTACATCGTCTTGAATGTTAAAAGTGACAATGATAATATCTGTTATATAGAACCAGTTTGTGATTATGCATATTGTGGGTAGCAGTAGACGGCACACATGCCATGCTTCATGGTAGTAAATGTTGTCAGCTTATGTATTTTATGAGCCATGTGATGGGACTTGACAGAAACACCCCCGAATCAATGACAGTCGGTCCTGAATATTGTTTACAACTTGTTTGTTGATCTTAGCTTGACCTATGTGCACATTCCCAACACTTTAGGTCACGTGAGTTGGCATAAGGGGGCAGGGTTTTCTTGTCAACTTCTTTTTTAATCGTAGGAAAGATTCAGAATCCCCACTTTCTAACGATGATACTCGAAGCATCTTAATGGCTGCATCGAACATTGATGATGATGAGATTTGTCTGTTCATAAGTTTAAATTTTGCCTTCACAAATAGTAGATACCTTCGTCCGTCACGCCATCCGCAAATATTGACATGACCTGTGACCTATAGCTAGCATTACTACATCATTGGCCGTTAAGTCATTGAGGTCTATAACGTTACATATCTATGTGTTAAATGGACCCTAAAGTTTCATCAACTTTGGGAAGATCAAGCTCATCCAGAAACTGTCATTTGTATTCATCTAGTTTAGAAAACGTCTCTTGATATTTTGAAGTTCACACCCGGTCAAAACACTGGCCAAGATCCACCAAAAGATGAAAAGCGATGATTAAGCTACGGTGTGAGATATTCAGTTGTATTCCCCCGGAAAAAGGACTGTTCACATTACGCCGTGAGTCACACAATACTTCCCTCTTGATCTTCTGATGATTTTTCAAATCTTACAGTTCAGGGGGGGGGGGGCGACTTCCTTTCCCATTATTGGTCAATGCACATGTGCACGGTGCAGTTAGGCCGTCTTGCCTGCCTTTCTACGGTGTTTGGGCGCGGTTTGATCACACCAAGTAATTTATGATATACGAATGTCTTTCAAATTAGATATCCTTGTCTACAAAATAAAATAACTACAGAGTATTTGATAATATGTTGACGAAATTTGCCGATAAACAGACTGTAATGGCAAGAAATGTAAAGCTTCAATCTTCCAAATAGTGCAGTGTCGTTGCCTTAAACAGTCAGACACTCCAACGAAATAGTCAAGATGAGTAGCGGTGGGTTATATTGAACAAAAACAGTTGTAAGCCACTAAAGATGCAAATAACACAAAGCAAAGATGCACAACGATCAGTACAGATATTTGTACTCCTTATCTCATGCTAAGTTATTTGCGTAGATTAGATAAAGCTTGGCAAATGTTGAAGATTGAGAAGACAGTTGATATCGGTCCAAAGTTCACCTTTGGATTGCGCACATGCTCTCAAGTTACGCTCTATGTTGAATTGAAGAGGTCGGGAAAGCTTTACGTAGAATTAAAACGGTTGATTACACTCTATGCAAAAGGGAATGCAGGCCCCCTTATAATACTCTTTTTGCAAGATGACTTCTTTTTTTACTGGGTCGTTTGTAGAGCAGGCCTACTGCACAAACGACCCAGTACAAAAGGAAGCCATCAGCAAATAGTGTATCATAAGCCAAACAAGAAAGCTTTTTAAAAAAAGCTGGCCACGCAACCATTTGATAAAAGTGAGGATCAAATGGTGGTTGCATGTGTAGTGACTTATATAGACTTCCTTACCCCGTACGTATACAGTACCTATGCATCAAATATTACATCCGTAGTATTTACCGTAAGTTAATACAACTTTCTGATTAATTATGCAAATGAGGTCCTCAACCTCATAGCCAGGCGTACTCACCTTTCTTAAAGGTACCTACACTTCAAAAATGAGATCCGTAGTATTTACTATAATGGAATTACACGTTTCTGCATATATCATGCATTAGCATAATTTATATACAGGTGTATTCACCTTTTCTAAAGGTACCTACAAATCAAATATGACATCTGTAGCATTTATCGCAAGGGAAATACAAGTTCCTGAATAAATCATGCAATAGAAAGAGAAGAAAAAGATGAAGACACGCCAGCAAAAACAATAGATCTCCTCCTTATATAAAAAGAAGGGAAAAAGGAAAAAAAGAGAAAAGGAAAAAGTTTTCCGTACCGGGGGCCTCCTGATCGCCATAGTACGAACTGATCACCATACTACTAACTTGAGCTAGTGAGACATCGCTTTTTCACTGGAATTTTAAAGATACTCAAAGTTCAAATCTCAGCACACCGTACCATTTTGTTGCTCACATTTAGTTCATTTTCTTAACAAATCAGTTCCTTTTTGTGTAATTTTTGGATGCCTTTAAAAAAAACTGTAAAACTCATTTCTGTTATTGCACCTTTTCAGCGATTACCCTCCTCGTGTGGGAGTAGGTATCTGGCAACTGACAAAAATCGCATTGATAAAGGCACCGCCGTCATTTACTATAACACAGAAGAAGCACGCGGTGCGGAATAAGGGGGTAACAATATTACAAGAAATGTGAAGTTTATCCTGTACATAGTAATATTAATTAGTCTTTAGATGTAATAAGATATGACGTTTTGATATTACTGTGATTATACTTAGGCCACAGCAAGTAAATTTTATGGATGACATCCTCCGCAGACTCCAAAATTAATGAGATAGTGCGAAAAAAACAAGGCGGGCAACAAAAAAAACAAGATTCCCATATTTTGAAATTTTGAGATCATAAATCTTGGTAAACAAGAATTGAGGCGACGAAATATGGTATCATGACCAACAGGTCTTTTATTCCTGTATTCAACTAATGAGGTTTCATATATACAAATGTAATATAAAACCTCCTTGATTCAACAATAAACATGTCCTTTACATAGATGTGTATACATCTCATTAGACTAACTACAACAAATGCAGAAAAGAGCTTGTTGTACCATCATCTGAAGCAACTGCACTGGGTATTCATATGCGATGAAACACCCTGTGTATACAGCTCAATTAACTAGAACCCCCCCCCCCCCATTATTTATATAATGTCCTTGCTAGAACAAATGCAGAAAACAGCTTGTTATTATACCATCATGGGCAGGAACCACACTGGGTATCCATATGCAACGAAACACTATAGACTGTCAACATTAAACTGTTCTTGAAGATGTGTATACAGCTTAATTAATTAGAACAAACGCAGAAAACAGCTTGTCATACCATCATGGGCAGGAACTACACTGGGTATTCATATAGACTCTCAACGTTTACGACAGATTTGCCCATTTTTAGCATGTTGACCACCGTCGGAGGGCAATGAAATTTCTTGTTTTTTATTTCGAAATCAGGCGAAAATTAATGAGCGTGCTGATGTTATCCATGAAAATTAATTCCTGTGGCCTTATGATAATTATGCTTTATCACCATGACATGTACAGTACTTGGCTTTTAAGAGCGTAAGCGTACAATAAAAACCTAGGTCTTTTATTCGTTCATTTTTATGAAAGATACCTGATATATATATCATTTTAGCATGTCGAGTATAGCAAGATTCCGTGGTGTAGCGGTTATAATTATCACATCTGCCTAACACACAGAAGTTCGATCCCGGGCGGAATCAATTTTAGGTCTGATATTAACCACCCTCCTCAGGAGGCCCGACTCGCTCGGTACTTTACCTCCCGCATCGGCCCTGCTATTCCAAGCCCTTATTCTGGCTTCTGGCGACGTCAACACCAAAACAGCTTTCAGCCAATCAGAGGCTTTGCACAAGCTCATCTTTTTCATCTTGTGTAAAACCGCAAAGGTCGCTGGGAAGATATCAACCAATCAGGTTACGTCTTACATCGCTACTTTGGGTTCAGAGCCAAATAAGGGCTGTTTGTGCCAAATAAGGCTGGATCATTAATTATTCATGAGCAACTGTCAGTAACGTCGCCAGAATACGGGCTTGGAATAGCAGGGGCGATACGGGAGGTAACATACCGAGCGAGTCAGGCCTGCTGAGGAGGGTGATATGAAGATGAGCGACAATCGCTGTTTAAGACAATAGGATTAGACAAGAAATGTACCAAAATGTCAAAGCAGGACACTTTTATATACCTGATGTCATGTACGAACGAACATATAATAGAAAAGATGTGTAGTCATGTTTCAAAATGTTTCAAAAAGAGAGAAGAAACTACTAGGTGACCAACATTAGTTTAGCAATAGTTCTCAGTTTGTCTATCTTTTAGTTTTTCAATGTTAGAATGTAGCTGCTTATCAATTCATGTTTTGTATTATGCTTCTTATAGACCACGTGTGGTCATATGTGCATTTAGCCCATCTGGGCAGGAATATGCAATAATAATAATAGTTTTTATTATTATTATTATTATTATTATTATCATTATCATTATCATTATCATTATCATTATCATTATCATTATCATTATCATTATCATTATCATTATCAGAAGGTCCCCGGTTCGATCCCGGGCGGAATCATTTTTACTTTGGTCTGATATCAATTGGCGTCAGTTCAAAAGAGCTAGCCACGCGAGACGGCACAGAGGTCGTAAGGATGGGGCATGTTGATTACTGCGGTCATATTTCCTGTCGTGGACGGTGCAGGGGCGCCCTCTGGCAGATGGAAGCTGAAACGCTGCATCAGGGAAACGAACAGCAGGAAAAGTTCCATCTTTGCCAGCTGTTCCCCCAGACATACGCGAGGACCTGTGGTTCAAAAATTATTGATAATTTAGCACCAACGAGTTGTACATAGCAATGTAGGGTTGTGGGTTCAATGTAGGATTGTGAATTGAATGCAGGACCGTGGATTGAACGTAAGATTATGAATTGAATGTAAGATTGTCAATTGAATGTAATGTTGTGAATTGATATCGAAAACAATGTTTTTTTAAAATCATTGATGAGCGTTTCCCTGTCAAGCGAACGTCCGTGTAAATTACATTTTTGTTACGTGCTTCTTCACATTGAATGCACCTTTCAATGGCACATAAGAGTACTGGAAGCTCCGTGCCTTCATCCATTTTCTCTACTGAGCTCACCAAACAGTAGGCAAGCAAACAATCAAATGAACAAACAGAAAGTTTTAGGTTAGCTTCAGAGAAAATTTTCGTCAGATATACAATTTCGATTAAACTCATACTTGTCCGAAAACAATTATAATACATGATTCTCGAATGCCGATGATTCAGATATAAGTTGTGCGTCTCACCTACAGAAAACGGGATGAGCGCCTCGTGCTTGACAAAGTTTCCGTCCTGATCCAGGAACCTGTTGGGGTTGAAGTTGTCCGGCTCCGGGAACAGCTGAGGGTTCATGTGCACGGACCACAGGTTCACCTACAAAACAGCACAGGTGTGTAAAAACTGATTGGCCGCAGTGCTATGGTGTTGTCCCACCATGCTATGACCATGTGAACAATCTTAACAGGATGTTAATTCCTCCAGACCCAATGGTTTTCTAATTTTGATAGTGACCCAAAGGCCAAAGGTGATAAAAATGATTTTGGATCAGATCGAAATGTTAAATTTGTATATAAACACGAAAAGTGATTCCGCCCGGGATCCTTCTGCGTGTTAGGCAGATGTGATAACCGCTACACCACGGAATCTGGTTGCACGACCTGCTGGAAAATTGAGATCACGAATATCCTCCTCTTTATTAAGACTTGCAAGCAATATGAAATGAAAGTCGCATATTTTCTTACAGTATTGTTAATCACTGTAGGGATTGCGCGTAAGCTCCCTTTTCTATATTTTCCTGGCATAGACTTTGACTTTGGCAAAGAAACAATATTTTAGAAATTCATATTTGTAATATCTAAGTACGTTAAATTGAGCATTACTGTCGATATCAAATATTCCACAAAGGATAATTGCCTGAAATTTCAACAAGATACCACTGACAATATCATCCATGTATTCTTTTCGGCTACCTGTATGAGCCAGAAGTACTATCATCCATTCAAATGGCACAATTTGACACAGATGTATGAAAACGCACTTACCAAGATAGTTGCGTCGTCTGGGATGGTATAACCGTTGAGAGTGGTGTCCCCGGAAGCTGAATGCGGGACGCTGAAGGGCAATATGGTGTTGATGCGCTGCACTTCCGCTAGGGTCGCTGTTGTGTAGGGCATCTTGTCCCGGAGGGCGTAGGACGGAACAGCCTGTCCCAGGACGGAATCGATCTCTTCGTGCACCTGTTGTCAGTAAGGGCATAGAGACTAAAACAGAGTCTGTGGATTACTCTGTAACAGTGCCAGCGATGACTCTGCACGTGGCAGTGGGATGACTCTGGAACTGTGCAACCTAACTGTGCAAGTTAGTGCAAGTCAAACGACTCTGTAACAGTGTAAGACTCCCCCTTAACGCTTTAACTCCCCCCCAGGGTTGCTTACACCCCCTAAACGCTTTACCCCAACTTAGGGGTGTTGTTTAGTACGTGAAAAAGAACACTGTAACAGTGCAAGAAAAAGGACTCTGTAGCAGTGCGAAAGAAAAGACGCTGTAATTTTGTGTATTTGAAATCCATTTGATGAGACTTGGTGCATCTCGTATTATGGTAAAAGAAAAAATGTCAAAAATAGACATTTGGATATAGCAGGATGTTTCTCTGCATGCAGAAAAATAGGCTCCCCTCAAACGTGTTGTAAAAAAACAACTTGCCTTTTCCTGGACATCTGGATACAGCAGCATGTACAGTAGGGCCCAGTCCAGGGTGGTGGAGGTGGTCTCCGTACCAGCCAGAAACAGGTCCAATTGTACCTATAGACGATTAGATTATACAGTGGTTATATATTTTTCCACCATCTTTCTAATGATAACGGTAAATTAAGATTTTACAAACATGTAATGGAAAGTTATTTATGCCATAATTAATTTGACAAGCGGTCCAGTATCTGTAAGATAAGAATCCGATGTGTGCCCACCCACTAGAGATAGAAAAGGGACGTTATAAAAAGCTGTCAGTTCAGGAGCACCCTCATTAAATCAGGACCCATATCGCTCCACGTTACATCGCTCGCGAAAGGGGCCCTGATAAAAAGCACCACCAGACATGGTTATGGCGACGGGTCTGCTTCCCCTCATCGGAAGCAAACGCGCAAAGAACGCTGGTAAGCTATCAACCAATCGGGTTACGTGTTACATCGTTGCTTTGCTTACCCAAAACAAATTGTAGCCGATAGTTTTGCTTCAGCTGTGGAAGACTTGTTTGGATTAGAACGGCTTCGTCAGCATCAGCAGTCCACCCTACAGACAGTGCTTGATGGCAGGGACGTATTTCTAAGTGTAAGGACAGGCTGAGGGAAGAGCCTCTGTTATATGGGCTTCCCAGCGGCAGCGAAAGCCGAGCAAGCCCACCAACCTTGTCCGCGACTTCTGTCTGGAGATGAGTTCGTCAGTCCACTCATTGCCAAATAAGGTCAGCTCATTAATTATTCATAACCACGTTCCATAACCATGTCTGGTGGCGCTTTTTATCAGGGCCCCCTTTCGCGAAACTCCCCCCCCCCCACCCCCCCCCCCCACCAGTAATGTAGTACGTAGAAATATTAGTTAGACATAGAATAGACACTTGTTACCATTGTAACCCTTTCTACTGTTTGTACCCTTGCAATTAGCCTACGAGCATGAATTTGCAGATAAAGATTATCTATATTAGCCGTCTTGTGCATACAGTATTGCGGTTGTAATCCTGTTTACAACCTCTGATAAGGGTGAACAATGTTAATCGCTATGCCACACTCTTGCTCAGGCCCAAACATTTCCCTGCGAAACATGTACATAATAGTAACTGGAGTTCCACGAACACATTATCTTCGCCAAATAATCAAGGCTTATTATGGAGAGTGATTAATATTTACATGCTTATCACCCCCTGCAAATTTGATCATACACCATACCGTTTGGAAGTTATGATGGGGGGCGGTGAGTCCAGTCTAGATAGGGTTAAAAAATCATTTGTGTACAGGACTGCAGTATATGTTTCTAGTGTGCTGATATACGGTAAAACTGGTCATGAAAAAATATAGAAAGTGATGATGAAATGGTACAGTCAATATATATGAATAGAATAAATCTTTATTCTATATCATCCACATTTTGAAAGACATAGTACATGTGACTTTTCTATACCTAGCAGTGGTGCAGTTTTGGTGCAGTGCACTCTCCAAGCAGAGGAGTGGGTCCGGCTGGTTTTTGACGTGTTTTTAAGTGTTTTTGTCAGGCTTTCTATTTTGTCCCCTTTTCGTTATGCCGCCAACCGTGTGTTGGACAAAAATGCATAAACTGAACACGTTAAAAACCTACTGGACCCACACCCCTGCTTGGAGTGTAGTGAGTGTCCCATCTGTTTATTTATATGCCCCATCTGTTTATTTATACTTTTAGGCAAGGGCTGAGATGTTTTCAAGAACACTGTCACATGTACAATTATGAGTTGTAGTGGATTTACAAACTTTCCTTACTAGTTATGTAAATAAGCTCCTGATTTGCATGATAAGTCATTGATTATGTAAAGCACCATCTGAGCTCTCTCCATACCAAACATCACGACGATCTGTCGACACCTTCTCAAGTTATTCATGTCCGAAGGTCAAAACTGATATCAGGTACGTTAAGTTTACGTTAAGTTTATTTTTGTACCGTTACTCCTGCCCCTCCGTTTCACTCCGACCTTGTCGAAAAGCGGCCATATCATGGCCGAACAAGCACTCGAAGCCGTCACGGCCTCCATTAGAACACGCATGTTACACCTGTTCGCGGCGGTTGTACAGACAGAACCTCGCGGCTGTGTTAACAGATCGTTGGGTTATAAAGGTCACGAGGGGAAAGAGCGATGACCCTTACCACTTGGTTCTTCCCAAATCTTGTCAGTGATTTGGTTGTAAAACAAAATTTCTAGTATACAAGCTGAGATGCGTCGATGAAGATTAGACATCCAGGTAATAAGATACGCCAAAAAGCAATTACTCAAACAACTGGATATGATTTTGGAAACGGTCAGACGTTTCAAGTAGCATCCACTACTTTTCGTCAGTGACTGTGAGCAAGATCAGTTGAACAGCAGGTTTATAACCACGAACTATGAATTGATATGCAAATAAGGAGAAGACAAATTTTTAGATAGTCCAATAGAAAGCAAATTAGACAACTCAAGACAAGGTTGAAGTAAAGGGAACAATAGCTCCTATGTTTTAATATAGGAGCTAAAGCTGGTTTGCCCTCAAGGCTATGTCCCAAGTGCCAGACAGTTCCACCCTTAGCCCTCCTTTCCTGTTGAGGGTTGGATTGTATATCCTCTCATATATTGCCTCCCTTACTCCACGTTCGAACCAGCGGGGTTCGCGGTCAAGGATATCAGTGGATTCGAGATTGAACGAGTGCCCCTGGTTGTGTTTTAGGTGGTGGAAAATGGCCGAGGAGTAGCGGTTAGCGCAATGTTCTTTGTACCTTTCATTAAGTGATCGGCTGGTCTCTCCGATATAAGTGTTGTTGCAGTTGGGTTCTTCACATTTGAGTCTGTAGATGACATCGGCCTTGCTGCCTTTGCGGGGTCGGTCTTTAGGATGTACAAGTCTTTGTCTGAGAGTTGATTGAGGTTTGAAGTTGGTGGCAATGTTGAAGTTTTGGAAGATCCGTCGGAGTTTTTCGGACACTCCTTGTACATACGGAATAGTGATGTTGGCCTTGTTTCTGTTGGTCAACGGTGTACACTTAGGCGTTTTCTTGGACTGGTCAGACGGTTTGAGGGCAAACCAGCTTTAGCTCCTATATTAAAACATAGGAGCTATTGTTCCCTTTACTTCAACCTTGTCTTGAGTTGTCTAATTTGCTTTCTATTGGACTATCTAAAAATTTGTCTTCCCCTTATTTGCATATCAATTCATAGTTCGTGGTTATAAACCTGCTGTTCAACTGATCTTGCTCACAGTCACTGACGAAAAGTAGTGGATGCTACTTGAAACGTCTGACCGTTTCCAAAATCATATCCAGTTGTTTGAGTAATTGCTTTTTGGCGTAAGCTGAGATGCGATTGGTAGTCCGTGCGAAGCTGATTGCTTTTGGACCAATCACGACCGACAAGACAATGTATCTGATGTTTGCAAGGGGCCATAGCAATGGATAACCAAGCTGGGTACACAATGAGCTGCTCGTCCTGGGTGGAGTTATCACGGGTCTTCGGCCGCTTGCATGACCGAGAGGTTAGACCCGTCTTGGTGTAACCTGTGGGCATTCGATATTCACTAGCTTCCATAGTAGGCTCTATGAGCCTTTTTTGGCTTATTATACACTTTTTGCTGATGACGCAGTAAAAAAAATGAAGTCATCTTGCAAAAAGAGTATTATAAGGGGGCCTGCATTCCCTTTTGCATAGAGTGTAATCAACCGTTTTAATTCTACGTAAAGCTTTCCCGACCTCTTCAATTCAACATAGAGCGTAACTTGAGAGCATGTGCGCAATCCAAAGGTGAACTTTGGACCGATATCAACTGTCTTCTCAATCTTCAACATTTGCCAAGCTTTATCTAATCTACGCAAATAACTTAGCATGAGATAAGGAGTACAAATATCTGTACTGATCGTTGTGCATCTTTACTTTGTGTTATTTGCATCTTTAGTGGCTTACACCTGTTTTTGTTCAATATTACCCACCGCTACTCATCTTGACTATTTCGTTGGAGTGTCTGACTGTTTAAGGCAACGTCACTGCACTAGCGCACTATTTGGAAAATTGAAGCTTTACATTTCTTGCCATTATAGTCTGTTTATCGGCAAATTTCATCAGCATATTATCAAATACTCTGTAGTAATTTTATTTTGTATACAAGGATATCTAATTTGAAAGACATTCGTATATCATAAATTACTTGGTGTGATCAAACCGCGCCAAAACACCGTACAGAGGCGGGCAAGACAACCTAACTGCTTCGTGCACATGTGCATTCACCAATGGGAAAGGAAGTCCTCCCCCCCTAACTGTAAGATTTTTCAAAAATCATCAGAAGAGGAAATTATCGTGTGACTCGCGGCGTAATGCGTACAGCACTTTTTTTCAAGGGGGAATGCAACTGAATTACATTTCGATATCTTTTGGCGGATTTTGGCCAGTGTTTTGACCGGATGTGAGCTGCAAAATATCAAGAGACGTTTTCTAAACTAGATGAATACAAATGACAATTTCTGCATGAGCTTGATCTTCCCAAAGTTGATAAAACTTTAGGCTCCATCTAACACATAGATATGTAACGTTATAGACCTCAATGACTTAACGGCCGACGATGTAGTAATGCTAGCTATACATGTAGGTCACAGGTCATGTCAATATTTGCGGATGGCGTGACAGACTAACGTATCTATTTGTGAAGAGGCATTTTGGCCACTTAAAAATTTTAACTTATAAACAGACAAATCTCATTATCATCAATGCAGCCATTAAGATGTTTCAAGTATCATCGGTAGAAAGTGGAGATTCTGAATCTTTCCAACGATTGATGCGGTGTTGTGTTTATGGTACATATAATACATACATAGTTCTTTCCTTTGTGTGTGTGTGCGTGTGTATTTGTGCGTGAGTGTGTATCTAATAGATATATATTATATGTACCATAAACATCTCAACACAACACCACATGAATTTACTCTTTATCATCAGGATTTATTGCTGTTCTGTGTGCTCAATGTCATCTTTATTACATACTTCGTCATCAGTTACATATCTAACGTTCACTCGCCTCATCTTTGGCGTGTCCAGAGGCTGTCATCTACAAAATCGGGTAGGTGTTGCCCTAGTTAACTATTACATTTTCAGACTAATTTGCATTGAAACTCCACTTCTACTGTCGCCTACGTTACTTAGTCCAGTAAATTTCGAAATTAGATATACAGAAAAGGGATTATACGCATCTCATTGTTAATAGGTCATATCATCAACTACGAAAAATGCGAGCCGTAGCGAAGCCGCATTGCACTGTACCTACTTGAAAAAGCATAATGCTTCACGTGCACCTCAATGGACACCCTGGCCCATCGGATCGCATTGAAACTCAGATTAGAATCAGCCATGGCCCGACAAATCGCTTTCTAACTTGCATTAACGACTAAATCTCTTTGTTTTGTCATATTTAGTCGTTAATGCAACTTAGAAAACGATTTGTCGGGTCATGGCTGATCCGAATTTGAGTTTCAATGCGATCGATGGAGGCCGACTACTTTACTCTACCAGTATCACCTAGCATTATTTGCATAATCCCAGATGCATCTAGGTGTTTACTGAGACTTCGGCCTGCCACCGCTTTTACAGCAAATCTTCCTAACGATGAACGAACAGCTGCACCACACGGTACCCAGGACAGCTAAACAGACAGCCAACAGGAACACAGCCACGTCCAGCAGGTAGTACTGGTACCAAGGCAGCTCCACGGCGCGTGCGCGGAGATGGGGCAGTCGGCCATGTTTGATGACGTGTTCTATCCACCAGACGGCCCGCTCCATGGGTGACTGGGGCTGGTCACGGTGCAGGCGGGACAGGAGGGCTGCGGTCTCCTGGTAGCTGTGAAGTAGGAAATATACTTGTACTCAAGGACATTATATAATATCCTTGTTGTACTATAATCTAGATAGGATGGAAGATGAACACCATTTTGTAGTAGAATGTAGATTATACGACAAAGAGAGAACTGAGATTTATAGACTGATGCAACCTATGTCCCCTACTTCATACACCTAAGGAATAGAGACAAATTTATGTTTTTGATGAGTCTAGACATACCAGTGACCATGCATGAACCACATTTCCTCATACATTTCCCATAACGAAGAAACGAGAAGTCGAATCAATGTAGTGTATAATTCTTGTAATAATCTGACAATGTATTGATTGATGTATCTGTGTACTATTCTTTCGTTGTGACCTGTACTGTACTTAACCCAGTGGGTATATATATGTAAATTAAAGATCTTTATTCATTCTTTCATTCATTCATTCATTCGTTCATTCAAATAAAACGTAGAAAAATGTTATCGAGAAAGAATGTTTGCCTGCGTTCATCTCACATATATAAAAACGTACTTCACAAAATTGTAAGGATAATTTTGCTGTTTCAAATATGTATATCAATATACATGCACAGTATATCATATGTATGATCATGTTTAGCTTGTTCAATGTCCATGGTTTGTCTAAGTTTGATTAAAGTTTTCCAAATCATGTACAACTAAGTAACATCAGTAGTACCTATTGTTTGTGGCAACGTGAAGAATGGCCTGGTACAACTGTTCGGCGGTGACCGTGTTGAAGTTTAACTTCACCCCCAGTCCCCTGGCCACCACCCGGGCGGCGTTACCGTGCTGATCCCCGAACAGTGGCAGACAGACCATGGGCACGCCGTGGTGCAGGGCCTCGTACATTCCGTTCGCCCCAGCGTGAGTGATGAAGGCTCGGGTCTTTGGGTGGGCTGCAACAAACACAGTAAGAAGCATAAATATTTCTCAAAGTACCTGCAAAATGCAGTACATAGAATAGATTACAAAACCTGAGTGAACGAAAAATCGAAGATACCAAAGCCCTAGTCATATCATGCACTATAACAGTTGATGCTATCCAAGTCCCAAGCCGCGGGTGACTTCGGGCAGATCGGCTGTCTATGGACTATACCATACTACATGTATCAACAAGGAGGTGTCAGCCTCTAACGCTGCAGCGCACAACAATACTGCTAGGGGGCCCGGAATCGTCAGGTTCCTTCGGAACCTCAATAACTACCAACATACCAAATTCATACCAACCCACTGTACAAAAATTCATATTCCTAATGCGACTAGACAAACCTCCCATTGAAAAACACGTCTGTTCTTTTATATCTACTATAACCGTAAAGCGAGGAGAAGTAGAATTTATCTAATGATAGCCATATTCTTTTGTATATGTAAACTGTACTTGTTATTTTATTTTGTTTTGTTGCGACCTGTACTTAGCCAAGTGTGGCAGAAATGTGCAATAAAGGTCTTCATTCATTCATTCATTCATTCATTCAAGTTACAGGTGTGAACACACAACCAGAGCCAACAACAACACCTCTCGTCGGAGCTAAAGCTCCTTCCCTGAGGTAAAGGTAACGTTACATGCAGACTCAGGCCAATGAATGCGTGTTTGAGATAGTGATTTTAAAGTGACCCAAGTATATCCTATGTCACTGCTGTGATTCCCATTATTGCGTCAACATTTAACAGTTTTGTTAGTCTTATAAAGATAGTGTTACCCAGTAGGTCGTTCTGAGGCAGCCAGTCCAGTAGTTTGGTGTTGTTGCCCAGACCGGTCGGCTTCTCTCCCACGTACCGCCACACCACCTTCTGTCGGAGTCGGACGAAGGCTGCCGCGAAGACTTCTCGCCTCTCCACCGACATCGTCTTGGTCATCGACCCGAAACTGACCACAATCACTCCATCGTCTCCAGCGCTCTGGACAAACGCTTCCATGTCCTGTGGAAAGGTGAGTCACACATCATAGATCAATCGACATCCACCAATGTCGAGATAACGTTTGAACATAGCTTTAATGCCCAAAGTAGTGCTTTAATGTCCAAAATAAATAAATAAATAAATAAATGAATGAATGGATAGATAGATCGATAGATAGATGAACGAACGAACGAACGAACAAATAAATAAATAAATAAATAAATAAATAAATAGATAGATAGATAGATAGATTGATAGATAGATAGATAGAGAGATAGAAATATAGATAGATAGATAGATAGATAGATAGAGAGATAGATAGAGAGAGAGATAGATAGAGAGATAGAGAGATAGATAGATAGATAGATAGATAGATAGATAGATAGATAGATAGATAGATAGATAGATAGATAGATAGATAGATAGATAGATAGATAGATAGATAGATAGATAGAGAGATAGATAGATAGATAGATAGTTGTGTATATGATCTCACCTCAGTTAGGGAGTGGGGTGGGCGCACATTCAGTCCCCCAACCTGAACCATGTTAGGCATGCTAGGACGAGGAAAATCCAGGACATTGTCGGTTCGAAGATAAAGCCACAGGTCCGTCCGTGACGTCACGCTCTGAATAGTTTCATCCTCGCCGATGTACGTGCGGACCAGTTCGTCATACATTCTACTCACACCCCAGTGCCCCATCATGCGGGCAAGTGTAAACAAGACAACGTTCTGAAGTCGTTGCACAAAGGTCATCTCGTCGGTAAAATCGGTATCTATAAAAGGAACATACGACAGAGGCAGCGGCACACCGGTGGCTTTTACGTCAAGGGAGTATAAAGGATCTCCCGCTGGCAAAACGGCGATGTAGGGGACCCGGATGTCTAGATGGGCTGAGAGAATAGCGCCGCAAGGAAAGAAGGAGTCAGAAATAACAACACTGTACCGTGATACCCTCAGTCGGTCCACCAGGATACTGTCACCAAGCAACAGGGAACAGTACTGTTTGGAACTTTGTGAATATGGTTTTATTAATTTGATATTAAATTCGAAGCGAGACAATACCTTAGCCGCGGAAAACGCTTGCTCCTGTAGTGCATTGAATCCTGCTTGGGTACCTCGGTCTTCAAATGCCTCAAACCTAAATTCAGGCCACTCTGCGCGTCGTTTTTCTACAATGTCCTCTGAAACAACAACATCAAGGATATGGCCTTTGTCCACTAAAGCACGGCCAATTTTGGCCAGAGCCATCCAGTGGCTGTTGACGTCGCCAAATGGCGGAGGCACCAACAGAACCTTCTCAGCGTTACACCTGTGTCTGATACAAAAACACAGGAAAACTAGCAGAATGGCGAAACATCGACGCTTCGGGCCAGTTCCCATCATTGCTGGGCTTGGTTCTTTCCAAATCTCGTGAACTGTTTTCAGGAGTGATCATTCAGTCTACTAAATCTGATTGACCTGTATCTCGGTCAGTGATTTGTTTATAAAGCAAAATTTCTATTATGCAAGCTGAGATGCGATTGGTGATCAGTGAGAAGCTGATTGCTTTTGGACCAATCACGACCGACAAGACAAGGTATCTGATGTTTGCATGGGGCCATAGCAATGGATAGCCAAGCTGGGTACACAATGAGCTGCTCGTCTCGGGTGGAGTTCTCACGGGTCTTCGGCCGCTTGCATGACCGAGAGGACATTGTCCGTCTTGGTCTAAGCTGTGGGTATCCGATATCCACTAGCTTCCATAGCAGGCTCTATGAGCCTTTTTTGGCTTATGATACACTTTTTGCTGATGACTTCCTTTTGTACTGGGTCGTTTGTGCAGCGGGTACTGGCGAAAGGAAGAGACTATTTGCTTATGCCCTCCTTGTGGTTTTCTGCGGTACTGCAGCGTAACTGCCGGTTTTGGTATCTGGTGTTCTGGACATGCTGCCGTGGTGATTTATCAGGCAACCCTTGGTTTAGAACTAGATGTCCGCCTCTGTTACAAGCTGCCCTCCAAGCTACATGCACTATAGTATAGGGGACAACGTAACAATTGAGCCTCCCAACATCTGCTTTGAGAGTCAGCGCGCATTGGTTCAAAGTTCAAAGTATCCGTACCGTCCTGCTTTGGTTCCCCGGAAGAAAACAGCACTGGAAACCCGGAAGCCAGTACTGGAGTCACTGTTTGGGGCTGTTTCGCGGTTTACGGGTCGGAGGTCTGGGGTCAAATGGAAACCCTATGAGCATTTTAATACTGGGCTGAAACTCTGGCAAAGCATTGAAGAAGACAGCGTTTGTCCAAAGATTTCAACGTGCCATACCCTGTCTGCAGAACGACACCCTTGTCGTGCCAAACAACGGAATGTAACTGTGAAACTTGTCGTGCCCTGCAAAGACCTGCTTGAGTCGAGCTGGGATACTTTGCCAACGGTCGTGCCATCGGCACCGAACAGATCGTCTGACAACACGTACAAGGGTATGATGAAGGTCTGGTTTTAACCCATTCAACACTCTTCGTCAACAACGCCGAATCGTGTGAAGAAGGGACAAAGCGTATGTACAGTTACTTAACATTAGGCTTTCAGTGGATGTTACTTTCGCGTCAGATCAACTATTGTTCACTTATCGTTGTTGATCTCTGGGCGCGGTAGATTGAGAAACGAAATCTTAGCTGCCCGATGTTGAGACGGTCGCACGTTAGTAGAAACACAGGCAGCTCGAAAACGTCACGACCTACCACCCAAACATCTGCTTGGAGGTCATCTTTGTTTGTCACCCACCCAGACTGAGTGTAACATAGCCTGCCCAGACGGCACCGTGACCTTGACCCCTTCTCTTTCACATTCCATACCGCCATGAACCCGGCGTCACACTGTCATCGACACGTACCCAGAAGTTCACCGAATCCCAAATTTGCCACCCAGAAAAATGTGCGTATTTTTTGCCTGAAAATCTACCCTGTTGCATTCATTGGACGGGTTCGGTGACCTGCGAACTTCGACCGATCTCTGGAAATCGCACAATGATCAAGAGGCGCGAGAGGACACCAGCAGTGCGCTCCCGGGAGAGAAACGTTTAAAATCGATCATCCACTCTTAGCCCTCTCGATCGAAACCTCTGCTTGAAGAATACTATTTTCCTGCTGTGTGGCCATACCGCCATTCTCAAGGCCAGAGCAGCACATTGGAACAAGAACGAGGTCATAGATCATCATAGTATCGCCATTACTTAAACCATGTTTTGAGAAACACTAACTTTACTGGAGATGTTTTGTGGACGTCTGATCTTTTGTATTGATAGATGAATCGATATGTGATCGATTGATGAATTCTTTTCCCATGATCACAGGTCAAAAGACTACAATGCCATGGCAACATCAGACAAATTCATCATTCCGCAATCTGCAGAAGACATCGCTCCCTCCTGGGTACAGCAGGTACTACAGCTGGACTACGATGACGTCACCATCACGGACGTCCATGTGAAGGGACCCATCAGCGAAGCTCAAGGATTCATGACCAACATCGTCGCCTTTGACGTCGTGGGGACCAGAAACGGTACACGTCAGAGCTACAGCCTCGTCGCTAAACTGACGGACTTTGCATCCACGCTCTGCCCTAGGGATAATCTAATAGACTTTGAGAGGGTTGAAATAGAGTTTTATTCCCGTGCGGTTCCCGAACTCCTATCTGTGTCTGCCGACGACCCTCTTTCTGATTCCTTTTTTCTCCCCAAATGCTACTTCGCCGCCACCGATCCAACCTCCATGGTGTCCGTCAGGGTGATGGAGAACCTGAAAACTCAGGGGTTCTCTATAAAACCCGACCTCCAGCCGTTGAGCCGCGATGAGATGATGCTGACCGTCGGGGCCCTGGCGCAGTTGCACGGCCTGTCACATCGCCTGGATGTCCGGTCGGACATCCCCCTTTCGGAGAAGTGCATTTTCGGACCGTTCTCCCCGCCGGTAGTAGCCCGTCTCTGCCAGGGAGGTTTGAAGACGTTCGCAGAAGCCTTTCCCGAGGAGAAAGACCTTCTGGCCCGTCTTGAGAAGGTCGTCAACGTCCCGAGATTCCTTGAAGACTTGGCGGACAGAAAGAGCCCGAGACTCAGGGTTCTTAACCACGGAGACTGCTGGACCAACAACATCATGATCAAGGTAACATATATTTATTACGTCACGTTTGATTTAGATGAAAATCAAAATACTGGACGTAACAGTCAACATTAATATTTGTTACGATGTTTCTCAAAATTTCTTTCAAGTTATATTTGTGACGCGTCCATATCACCAAATACATTACCAGGAAGTTCATTGGATATAGCCTGAGTACAAATGCTTTTCGCGAAAAGTATTGAGCCAGCGGTCATGATGGTACTTTAAATAGGATACATTGGTCTTGCAAAATAGCTTCTCATTTGTTAGTCTTAACTTACGTTATTCACAAGCATAGAATCAGGAAAATCAATTCATGCCTTCTCTAGTTATCCTGTATCGAGGTCACCGACAAAGTCACACCTGCAGTTCTTTAAAAAGCTGATAGGGACCTCAAACCATCACCACTTCTCCCCGAGCTCAAAAGATATCTGCAACCCAAATATCATGACCAGTACATGGACCATGCAATAACCAGTTACGCTGTAGTGCCAAAGAAAACCGTTATGTGACCATGGTCTCATTTTTATCTAATTATGTTTTTATATTTTTGAAAAGTACGACGGAGGCGTGCCCATTGCGGTAAAACTGGTGGACTGGCAGGTTATTCAGTACGTACCGCCGACCTATGACCTGGCCTTCTTGTTCCTCTGTTCTACGAGTTGGGACGTGTTCCAAAACCACCGGGATGCCATCCTGGCCCACTATCACCAACAACTGCACAACACCCTGGGCCGAAACGGTAAAATCTCCATTGTCACCACTCAGCTTTAACGGTAAAATTGGATGCTAAGAGTTTATTTGTTTACTTGGGCTGAAACGGTAGAATCTCCATTGTCACCATACAGCTTTAACGGTAAAATTGAATGCTAAGAGTTAATTTGTTAACTGAATAGTAAACTGCTCTCCAACCCCCAAAAATTTCACTCAGAGGAATTTTAGACCGAATTTCTCGGTCTTCGTCAGCTATCTGACCCAAATGCCGTAGACACGTAGACACAAACCTTCCCTCAACCGGGGCGGGGGGCGTTACCGACTTCTGACGAACTTTGACCCAGTGCTCACGTCACACGTGCGAAAAAAAATCACGTGTCTACAGCACTTGGGTCAAATAGCTGATGTAGACCGAGTGATTCGGTCGAAAATTCCGGTGAGTGACATTTTTTGAGTTGGAGAATTGTTTATTTCGCATTGTGTAATTTATCAACTCATGATCGGATGAACTTTCATGCTATTTTGCCTTTTGTCAATGACCTCATGTATTTCTGTCCTGAAAACTTGCACCTCGGCGACATTAATGGCATTCGAACAGTTTCGTTCATTGCTTTCACAAGCTGTATCCCCCCCCCCCCCCCAGAACCCTCGAAACTACAGAACTACACACTGGAAGAGTTGAAGACAGGTTTCCGCACCGACTGTGTGTACGGATTGTTCAGTCGCATCATGCGGATGGAGATAGTACTGCACCCAAACCCGGATTTCCTGCGGATGGTTCAAGAGATCAAGGAGTGGGGAGTTCTCTAAAGCCCTAAAGGACCTACATGTGTGACATATGGCATGCTTGCGGGGTGGACTAATAGTACAGTCTGTATGTGTATGAATGTGTGTATCATTAGACCGGTATGGCTGCCAATGTTACTACTGTTTTCGAGTAAAGTTAACGAGAGGTTGTCGTTCGAGTTCAATGCACACAACAAACAGATACGTTTGACGCCTGTGGTAGGAAAATATGTTATTCCTTTATAAACAGAATATACACCACCTACATTATACAACAAGGTCATAACATGCCTGTTAAAATCTGACCGTCTCTACATGAGCTTTTTAAAACGTGTACAACTTTATGTGTGTAGTATAATTGTGCTTGATACCTCGAAGTCGGTTAGACATTCAGTTAATGGAATATTAAAAACAAAAGTTATTATGTCAGTGACGAAAGGTGGTTCTTTGCAGAAATAAAACTTAATTCTTCTGTGATGATACAGATAATACAGGATACACATTAAATGCATCCGATTAAATAAATAAATAAACAATAAATTAATCGAAAAAGCTAATTGGGTCTGAAAAAGCTACATGTTTTGATATTGCCACTGTACAAACAGTAAAAGGTGATGCATTTGTAATCCGAACCTATATGGTTGAAAAGTCACTCATTGTCGTAATGTGATTATTTCAACTTTTAAAAGATTCTATGATCTACAGATATGAATATCAGAACCTAGCCTGGTTCATTGTGTTAATTAGTTTTTCTATACTTTTTTCTCATAGGCCGAAGTCATCAAGACATGTGATTGATGGGACGAACATAGCCTCCTGTGCAGGCTTCCTATAACGGCGGCATATATATTGGGGGGGGGGGGGGGGGGGGGGCCCTCGGCTATACAACTCCCTCGGCTACACAACTCCCTTGCCGGCATTAGAGACCCCCCCCCCCCCAAATATATATGCCGCCGTTATAGGAAGCCTGTAAAGGAGGCTAGAACGAACAGGCGTTTATTCGTGTCTAATAACAATGAATTATAATAAGTTGAGTTGAGATATCAGTCAAACATGTCACAATAGGGCAAAAATAAAAGTCATGGCAGCGGTGGGATTCGAACCCACGCCTCCGAAGAGACTGGTGCCTTAAACCAGCGCCTTAGACCGCTCGGCCACGCTACCTGTGTGATTATCAAAAAGCAGACAACTCTGCTTGGGTGTGCATGCAGCTTCGGGCAAGTCCAGGATATAAGCGCCACCGACTGATCGGCTCTGGAACTGAGTTGGAGGTAAGCCATGGCTAAAAATGTACATTTTTGGTGATCTAAAAAATCCTTGTTGCAGTTAAGTAATGGAATTTCATATATTTTTGTTTGTTTTACGATCCTACGTGGTGGTTATTAGATCCACTGAGAATTTTGGCTGAAATGTGCGCATGATACAGTCAAAATTTAGCGGATGTATTTCCAGCACCAAGGACGGCGTACCTTGAAAACTCCCCTTCCAGCACCAAGGACAGGTATATGATTCTATTTTTCAGTCTGAAAAACAAAAGATGATGCGCGTCTTTCAACGAATTACAGATACAGCGAAGTACTGAACCAAGAATAACAAACTTGAAATGGTAATTGTTGACAAAACGTATAGAACAATAAGAACGTAATCCAAACATAAAGTTCCCCACTTACCCCGGTGCTTCTCCAGCTTCCCTCTCCGAGATGCAATAAGATACATGTACTTTCGTATTTTCAGGAACTGACATATTGCAAGAACAAGACTCTCATAAGTTTTATGATATCATGGTGACGTCAGGGCCACGTCCATTTTACAAAGATTTGACCTATTGGCTAGTCTTCAGTGAGGGTTTTCCCTATCTCTACGACAATGTTACACATGTAGCTACCCTTGATGCCCTGTACAACAGCAGTTGAAGTACGCTAACGATACGAAGCTAGCGATAAAAAAGGTGCCTGCACCGCATACTCAAGGCACAGCCAACATGTACACTACTATAAAGGGAACACATGGAAGCAGCGTTTCATGAAATATAGAACATTCGTATATATTGATATCTTGGCAGGGCACATTCAGCCCGATTCCGTGGTGTAGCGGTTATCACATCTGCCTAACATGCAGAAGGTCCCCGGTTCGATCCCGGGCGGAATCATTTTACGTACCTATTTGTGAACTATTTGGATCTGATCCAAAATTCGTATCCATCAGCAACTTTACAATCTTGTAAAACAAGCGCCTTAGACCGCTCGGCCACGCTACCTGGCTGACAATCGTTTTTACGACACGTCTTCATTGTCAGTAGTTACCAGCTTCATTGACCGATGTATTAAAAGGTCCAACTCTAATCATGAAGCCACTATACTTTTCAAACAGGATGTTATCTTCAATACCTTGGTAAGGTTGTCATGGCTTGCGGTTTTAAGATTATTTACCTGCGATGTAATCAAAGAGCTAGTGCTGCTCTAAATTCACAATCTGTTCAAAAGTTGTTCCGATGCAAAAAAGTCATGGCAGCGGTGAAATTGGAAACCCGCGCCCCCGAAGAGATTTGTGCCTTAAACCAGCGCCTTAGACCGCTCGGCCGGGCTACCTACATGGAAAGAATATTTTAGACACGGAACTCTCTTTGGTGTCTCCACGTACATGCACCAATACAAACAATATGTTTGAAATACCAGCGCCGCCAACTTCTAATAGTTCTAAGGCAGTACTTTAATCGGAACAGGCTTAACCCGAAAGGGAAAAGTTGCGAATCTAAATAATAAAGA